>NW_027492415.1:0-599104 GCF_021521415.1 Bidens hawaiensis | reverse complement strand
ATAGTCCAAATCTCTCCATTTATATTTGTTGATATTTATTTCAAACTCTAACCCAATAAGAATCCAAGTGATCTTTGTGATTCAATCGTTTCTCTAATTCAAAATTTTCATATTCATAACTTGTTATATTCTTGCGATTTAATTGTTTTTCGCATCCTCAATAGTATTTCACGTATTTTGACAACCTACCTCGTAAAGACTTTCTATGTGATCCGGTCAATTCATTTGAAAACCAATAACATTTCATGACCCCTCATTTTCATGAGTTACTTTATCTACATCTTTATTGCAAGGTTCAATCTTACTCTCTACCTCAAGTTCAAATCCCATAACAAACATATGTGCATTTTTGCGATTTCATATCCGACTGTGTTGCAATAACCTATCCAACTATTCACATCCTTAAAGTCTCCTGAACTTATGTGTTTAGGATAATTTGCGATTCTGTATAATTTTTTCATTATTTCATATTTCATCTCAAAACCCAAACTCCATGATACCTCGTCTCATACTAGGATATTTTTTGTTTCTAACCTAAGTCTGATGACCTCATATTTCTCATGCGCCTCATCGCACCATTTTCAACATCTTACAACTCATTAAACACAATCCAAAAGTAGAGAATACTCTATCCATTTTCATATAATCCGTGCAAAATCCCATTATGATATTATTATTTATCATGGCCAAAGCTTCAACTTTGGACTTTTTAAGTAACCTTGGCTAAACATGTCATGCACCTATTTCAACTCCAGTTAGTTAACTCGAGGATTAACCAAATTCACAAGCCAATGCTCATTTCCTATTATTGCAAGAACACTCACTATGTTCATAAAAGGCCTACCTTGTTTCCTCCATGCAATACATTTAACCACCATTCGAACCTTATTTGTATTCTTACACCCTTACTCACCTTTTTCATAACTTTCAAATCTTTATCTTTATAATAATGCATGTATTCTGAATTCACTATATTTTAAATAAACGTTATACGTATAACTACATTATTCATAAATTTTTATTTATAAAGATATATAATCATATACACACACACATAAAGGATTACCAATTTACTTAATTTAACTTTTCCTAAAATGATTTTTTATTCGAGCCAAATGGTTTCTCCGGGGTGATTTGGTCTTAAACAAGTCCTAAGCCCCATGAGGATATTATACTATCACTTTTAAATTTTAGACAATTTCTTTCTTCAATGAGTTTCTTTATCTGGCGACATCGCCTAAAGAAAACATTGATTTTGTAACATCCCAAAATTTCCTAAATTAATACTTAATATATTAATTAAGTTGGAAGAACTAATTTGAGTTAGTAGAGAAAAAATAAAATAATAATAAGATAACAAGAAGGTGAGCTTAATAAATAGAAATTAAATATGGACTAAAAAGGGAATATGGGCCTAAGGTCCATGGGCTTAAGGAGTATAAATACCACTCAAACCCTAATCCTTTCCATTTTCATACATCTCTACACCATAATCTACACCTTCAAAAACACACACTTAAGCCTAACACTCTCTACACTAATCATTTCAACGATCCAAGACTAACCGAATGTAAGAAATAACTTATCTCAGTTGACCCAACCTATTAGAACCTGACACCGCAGCCCCATGATGTTGTATTAGCCGTTGGGATCTAGATCTAGCTTTATTCGGGTGTTTAATCAACCAAAAACGAGCTTAAGGACCACCTTAGCTCAAATCTGGACACCCCGAAGCTACCTATGCCATAAATGATCAAACCCCGACCAACATGGTGGTTAACAGCGGCTGACGACGTAGAATCGAAGGAAAACCTCAAAAACGCGTGAAATGAATGTTGAACTGAACATACGACGTATAAGTATATACGCAGTATATGTGTGTGAGGCGTATAAGCATATACGACGTATAAGTATATACGGCGTATATGTATATGTGGCTTGTATGTACGTTCGGCGTGTAAGAACGATCAACGCATAAGTATGGTAGCGTATATGCTTATATGCCGTGTAAGTATGTACATGCTTATACGTCGTATATGTATAACGTATAAGTATGACTTATGCACTGGGAAGACTTACACGCTGGGTAGACTTATACACTAGAAAGACTTATGCGCCGAGACCACTTACACACCTAAGGAGAATTATACATTAGCCAGAACCTACACGATTTTCGAAATAAAAGAAAGATAAACAACATACACATATGTAAACGAAAGATATGGACTTATATGACTAGAAGTAATTAATTAATAATGAAAGGTAACGTTTTAAAATGAAGATTGGATTTGATTAAATAATTGAACTTCAGTTTTCTAATGGCAGCTTAACCCAAGCAGGGGCTCTGCCCCTTGGATCCCGCTAGGGGCTACCGCCTCTAGAACCCCGCTGCCAGGGGCGCTGCCCCGGATCCCCATAGCTAGGGGATACAACAACTTAGAAATATGATATAGATAGGGCTAGTTAACTTATACATGTAATTGTTATACAGTTAGTCGCGCCCAATTAAGGAAGGAGTTACCATTAACTCTGAAAAGAATCAGACCCATGTGAGTTTCTAGCCCCATTTCCTTGTTATGATTTCGGGGTTGTGTGCATACTCGATGTGATTAGTTAGTACACTTACCTTAAGTGGTAAGTGTATGCCTTATATGATTTATGTATAATGAATACTTGACGATGCGTGAACGATCTTCGGATATTGTATGTACCGCCAGGTGATAGTTTGAAGACGTGATTTTTTATATATTTGTATGAAAGTTATATATATATATATATATATATAATATATATATATATATATAAGAATGGTAAGGTTATAGATGAAGGGACCGGACCGTACTAATATCCTAGGCAGAAAGGGACCGAGCCCAGTAATACTCGAGGAAGAAGGGACCGGACCCTATAATATCTGAGGCAGAAAAAGGGCACGAGTCCTAATAATACTCGAGGTAGTAGGGCGTACTGATCTTTAAAACATATAATTATGTTAAAGTAAGAATAAATGTAAATTATGAATTATATATAAAGAATGAAATAAAGAATGGAAGAAAGAAAAAAGTATATAAAATGTATAAAATGTATTAAAACTGATCGTACATACATATACTTATGTATGTACGAAAAAAAGATAAGCAGGTTAAGTATATAAAAATGTATCTTCATATATGTATGTATAAGTATGTGAATGTATTGTATGTTACCTGATTAACTAGAATGCACCCAGCGTTGCTGACTTTTAGTATGCACACGGGTAAATAGACTGTAGCAGCTAGCTTGAGGGAGACACATGACAGGAACTGAGGAAGCTGGCATCTGAAGATTTGTCGAGATGTTTAAATAAGATATTTTCATGTTATGTTTTTTTTTTTTTTTTGACAAGTCTGAATGTTTTGTAATAAATGTTTGAAGTTATTTATTTCCGTGAAAGTTTTTAATAACTCTGATATTTAGAACTGTGTTTATGAGTAAATCCGACACCATTTTAGGGCATCGGGAACGGGACCTTACAAGTTGGAATCAAAGCATAAGTTCGAGAGAAATAAGCATCCTACATGCTTATACTCGAACAAAGAATGGGACTTAAGTAAGGAAAGAAAGGGTGATGCCAGTTCAAGAAAGCCATGTGTCACTCAAGCGAGCTCAGTAAGGTAAAGTAAATGATTATTTCATGTATAATGTAAGAATGAGTAAGGAATTTAGCTAAATTTCTAGGGATAGGAGTATATAATTGCATGAACTATTTGATTATCTAATAATTTAGAAGTAGAACTAGCACAAATAGACTCACAAGGGAAAGTGTATAGGACAAAGAAAGTAACATGATCATCTAATCACAGGTGGCTACTGTTATTGCCTGTTAGCCTTACTATACATATACTAAAAAGTTCCTTTTGTGATGACATTTATGTTTCCTTATAGAATACGAATGGCTGGAGCAAGAAAGGTTGGTGGTCAAGGAAGTAGTACTTGACGTTGTGGTAGGCCACGTATTGTTCGAGAACCTTCTGTAGAACCGGTTACTAACACAAGAGAGAAGAGGAGTGAAACTCTGTGAGGACCAAGCAACAATGAAGGGTATCAACTGGATCATGCTGTTCAGGCCGCCACTGCTCAAGCTATAGCTGCCACAGTGAAGAACCTGCAACCAGAAGGATCTGCTAGGAGCCATGCAAGGAATGTTGAGAGGTCAGGAGATAACAGTAAGAAGGATGATGAGAGACAGAAAGGTGACTCTAGTGAGGTTAGGTCAGTGAAAGTTTATGATAGAAAGAGAGGCCGAGGTGGGTGTAACTACAAGTCGTTCAAGGGTTGCGACCCGCCAAAGCTGACTGGTTTAGGGGATGCAATCGCTTCTCTCCAGTGTATAACCACCATGGACAAGGTTATCCGAATTAGCGAATGTCGTCCTGATCAAGTTGTAGGTTATGCCATTCAGTCATTTGAAGGTGAGGCTATGTACTGGTGGTAGACTATGGAGCAGAGAAAGAATCTATAAGAGATTAAGGCGATGAGGTGGGAGGACTTGAAGGAGTTAGTGATGAAGCGATTTTGTGCTGATGCTGAGGTTGAGAGGGTTGAAATGAAGTTTTTGAATCTGAAGGCGGGTATGATGACACACTGCGAATACACCACGGAATTCAACTGTATGTCTAGATTGGTGCCTGACATGGTGAAAAATGAAGCCAAGCGAATCAAGTTTTACATTAGGGGACTACCACAGAATGTCCGTGTCATGGTCAAGGCTAGTAGACCTGCTACCTTTGATTATGTTGTGAGACTCAAAGAAATGGTTTACGATGACCTAGCGGCGGACGATATGGTGGTGGAAGAGAAGAAAGATAAGAAATGGGTCAATCCTGTCAAACAGCCCGATACTCAGTTGTGGAACCCTAAGGATAAGAAGCCGAGGATGTGGGAGAAGAAGTCGTGTAAGACTTGTGGCAATATGCACGGTGGTAAGTGCCGATGAAGTAAGGGTTCAGACGTTTGCTATAAGTGTGGAAAGAGTCACGCTGGTGAGTGCAAGCTTGGTTCGAATGCTTGCTACAAATGTGAAAAGGTGGGGCACTATGGCAATGAATGTGACACAAATCCCGCGTGTTATGAGAATGGTAAGTCGGGCATATAGCAAGAGAGTGCACTGAGGGTGAAACTGAAGGAAGTGGAAGGAAGGATGCTGATCAGACAAGGCCAGGGACCCAGGGCCTACATGCTGACTCAGAAGCAGACCAAGAAAATCCCTGATGTTATGACTAGTACGTTTCTAGTAAACGGAATTTCCTCTTTTGTGTTGTTTGATTCAGGAGCAAATAGGAGTTTTATAGCTACGACATTTAGTAAGCTAGCTAAAATGAAATGTTGTCTTGTGCCTGAAACTTTTAAAGTGGATACCGCTAGTGAGACCTCTGTTAGGATAATGAGAATGGTTAAGGATTTTAAGATAGAATTAGAGGGACGTGAGTTCCCTGTAACCCTGTATGTTATGACCTTAGGAGGGCTCGACTTGGTTTTGGGAATGGACTGGCTATCTGAGTTTGAAGCTCAGATAGTGTGTAAGAGTAGGCTAATAAGGTTAAAATACTTGGATGGTAGTACAGTGACGGTTTATGGTGATAAATATAGTTCAGGGTTTATTGTCATTTCGATGATAAAAGTCGAATGATTTTTAAGGCGAGGGTGTGATGCTTACCTGGCGTATGTTGTCAAAGCTACGGCCGAGACGAAAGATGTTCCTGTTGTGTGCGACAACCCAGAAGTATTCCCTGAGGATCTTCTGGGGTTGCCACCAAAACGAGAGATAGAATTTCAGATAGACTTGACCAGGAGCCCAACCCGTCGCGAAAGCACCTTACCGTTTGGCGCCATCCGAGATGAAAGAAATGATGTCCAAACTACAAGAACTCCTCTACAAGGGTTTCATTAGGCTGAGTGTTTCTCCGTGGGGCACACCAGTGTTGTTTGTTAAGAAGAAGGATGGAAGCATAAGAAGGTGTATAGATTATCATGAGTTGAATAAGATTAAGGTGAAGAACAGATATCCGTTGCCACGGATTGATGATTTGTTTGACCAACTACAAGGTTCAAGTTGGTTATCAAGAATAGATCTTAGATCAGGTTATCATCAACTGAAGGTGAAAGAGGTAGGCATCCCTAACGAATTCTCCAACAACATTTATGGACATGATGAATAGGGTATGTCGGCCAATGTTGGACAATTCAGTCATTGTATTCATTGACGATATACTGATTTATTCAAAAAGCGAGTCTGACCACGCGGAGCATCTACGAGAAGTATTAGAGGTTCTGAAGAAGGAAAAGTTGTATGCTAAATTTACGAAGTGTGCATTCTAGTTGCGTGAAGTGCAGTTTCTAGGTCACGTAGTCAATCCAGAAGGGAACACTATGGACCCAACAAAGATTGAGGCGATAACGAATTGGAAGACGCCGCAAAACCCGACTGATATACGTAGCTTCACAGGGTTGCCTGGCTATTATAGGAGATTCATCAAAACCTTCTCCAAGATAGCCACATCGTTGACCGGAATGACCCGGAAGTCTGTAGTGTTCACTTGGGGTAAATTTCAAGAGGAGGCGGTTGAGGAATTAAAGAAAAGACTCATGCAAGCTCCAATCCTTGCTCAACTCGATGGCGATGAGGATTTGGTTGTTTGTATTGATGCCTCTCTTCGAGGGCTAGGTTGCGTGTTGATGCAATGAGGAAAGGTTATAGCTTATGTGTCCAGACAGTTGAAGGTTCACGAGAGTACCTACCCAGCACATGATTTAGTGCTAGCAGCGGTAGTGCATGCTCTAAATATATGGAGACATTATCTGTATGGTACTAAGTGTAATATTTATACAGATCATAAGAGCTTAAAGTATTTCTTTGAACAGAAAGAGTTGAACATGAGACAGAGAAGATGGTTAGAGTTGATAAAGGACTACGACTGTGATATCAAATACTATCAGGGTAAGGCTAATGTGGTTGCCGACGCACTCAGCCGTAAGAACGAAGAAGTCATTGCAGCAGTGAAGTCTTATAAGGTGATCATTAACTTAGATTTCTTTGGAGAGATTATCAGGGTGCAATTAGAGGTGCTTATGGATGAAAGGCTAATGAAGAAAGAAAGAATCTTCAGACAGCAAGGTGAGCTGATCGACGAAACTCATGGTGTAATGACTAGATCTGAACGCATGTGGATTCCTCGCCATGGAGGTCTTAGAGACCGAATTTTAGAATAAGCTCACAAGTCGAGATACTCGATTCATCCGGGATCCACCAAGATGTATCAAGATCTTAAGAGGGACAACTGGTGGCCGAGTATGAAGAATGACGTAGTAGATTATGTCAGTAAGTTCTTAACTTGCTTGCAAGTCAAGGCAGAGCACCAGAAGCCTTATGGGAAGATGCAGCCATTACACTGTGTTCCAGAGTTTCATTTAACGAGGGGAGGGGAAGGGAAGGAAATTAGGATAGAAAAGAAATAAGACGAAAAAACTTTTTTTGTGTACCCGAGTTTAATGAGAAGGAAAGGAAAATCAAGGAATTTACACATTTCATGTGTTCCCGAGATTTACTATTATACCCTTTAAGTAGAACTGAAATAAAAATAGTTTTAAGGGTAATTTAGTAATTAATAAGATTTTCTCTCATAATCTCTCCAATTTGGGAGGTCGATATTATACTCAAATTTTCTAGCATTTTCCCTCCTTTCCCATCCCCTCCCTTTCTTACAAAATCTCAGGAACATGATTTTTTTCTTATTTTCCTCTTTTTTCCTTCCCCTCCCCTTGTTAAATGAGACTCGGGAACACAGTGTTAGAGATACCAGAATGAAAATGGGAACACGTCATCATGGATTTCATAACTAAGCTACCGTGTACAGCTAAACATCATGATACCATTTGGTTGATAGTGGACCGTTTAACGAAAGGTTCTCACTTTCTGCCTATACGAGAGGCTATCTTGTCAGAAACGTTAGAAAATGTGTTCATAAAAGAAATTGTGGCTAAGCATGGAGTACCGTTATCAATTGTGTCTGACAGAGATACTCACTTTACTTCCAGGTTTTAGAAGAAGTTCCATGAAGCTATGGGAACAAGACTGAACAACAGTATGGCGTATCATCCTCAAATAGATGGGCAGTCTGAAAGGACTATCCAAACGCTTGAGGATATGCTACGTGCTTTTGTTTTAGATTTTGGAGGGAGTTGGGATGATCATCAGCATCTGGCAGAAATCTCCTATAACAACAACTACCATTCAAGTATTGGTATGTCACCGTTTGAGATGTTGTATGGCAGACGTTGTAGAACTCCTGTATGTTGGGGAGAGATCGGACAGAAGGAGATTGGAAGTTTGGAAGTTGTGAAAGAAACCTATTCAAGGATTTATCAAATCAAGGCAATGATGAAAGCTGCTCAAGACCGTCAGAAGTCATATGCTGATTAACGACGACGACCAATCGAGTTTAATGTTGGTGACAATGTGATGCTCAAGGTCTCGCCTTGGAAGGGAGTCATTCATTTCAGGGAGAGAGTGAAGTTAAGTCCAAGGTACATTGGACAGTTTAAGATCATTGATCGTGTGGGAGAAGTAGCTTATAGGTTGGAATTGCCTGAAGAGTTAGAAGGAATTCACGCTACCTTTCATGTTTCTCACTTGAGAAAATGTCTAGCTGATGACGCGTCCCACGTACCGTTAGTAGACATCGAGTTCGATGAACAATTGAACTACATCGAGCAGCCTATTGAGATCGTGGACCGCAAGGAAAAGCAGCTTCGTCATAAAGTTATTCCTTTAGTGAAAGTGATATGGAAACATCGTAAATGATCGGATGCCACTTGGGAAGTTGAAGAAGATATGTGAAAGTTTTATCCAGACTTGTTTAAGTAAGAGATAGGTTCGGGACGAAACCTCTTTAAGGAGGGAAGACTTGTAACATCCCAAAATTTCCTAAATTAATACTTAATATATTAATTAAGTTGGAAGAATTAATTTGAGTTAGTATAGAAATAATAAAAAATAATAAGATAAAAAGAAGGTGGGCTTTAATAAATAGAAATTAAATATGGACAAAAAAGGGAAGATGGGCCTAAGGTCCATGAGCTTAAGGAGTATAAATAACCCTTAAACCATAATCTTTTCCATTTCCATCCATCTACACCATAGCCTACACCTTCAAAAACACACACTTAAGCCAAACACTCTCTACACTAATCCTTTCAACGATCCAAGACCAACCGAAGGTAAGAAATAACTTATCTCAGGTGACCCAACGTATTAAAACCCGACACCGCAGCCCCGTGATGCCATATGAGCCGTTGGGATCTAGATCTAGCTATATTCGGGTGTTTAATCAACCAAAAACGAGCTTAAGGACCACCTTAGCTCAGATCTAGACACCCCGAAGCTACCTAGGCAATAAATTATCAAACCCCAACTAACCAAGGTGGTTAACAGCGGCTGACGGCGCCGAAATTGAAGGAAAACCTCAAAAACGCATGAAATGAACATTGAACTGAACATACGACGTATAAGTATATACGCCGTATATGTATGTGGCATAAACATATACGTCATATAAGTATATGTATATGTGGCGTGTATGTACGTTCGGCGTGTAAGAACGATCAACGCATAAGTATGGTAGCGTATATGCATATACGCCGTGTAAGTATGTACATGCTTATACGTCGTGTATGTATAACGTATATGTATGACTTATGCGCTGGTAAGACTTACACGCTGGGTAGACTTATACGCCAGAAAGACTTATGCGCCGAGACCACTTACACGCCTAAGGAGACTTATACGTTGGCCGATACCTACACGATTTTTGAAATAAATGAAAGATAAACAACGTACACGTATGTTTGATCCCGGATTAACAGTCGATAACAATAAAACAAATCTCAGATCTGTAGATTATCCAATTACCAGTATTAAAGATCTAGCTCATAATTAACCTTGATTTAATGTTATGTATGTGTATATTTTATCAATAATGTTAAGATGAAGTTTGAGAGAGAGTAATTACTCAAGATTTTTCTCTATAAACTTATATCTCAAAACTTAATTACAAGTGAACAGTTGTTTACTATATATAGAAGGCGACCTGGTTCGCTAACATCCCTTAGCGAACCAGCTTCCCCTTCGATACATAACTTAACATAACGAACCACCCCCTGATTCGTTAACATCCCCTAACGAATCAGGAGGGAATATATTATAATGTCTTAGTTCGCTAACATCCCTAGCGAACTAGACTTAACCTTAACGAACTAGTCTTAGTTCGCTAATATCCCTAGCAAACTAGACTTAATCTTAACGAACTAGTCAAATATAAACATTAAATATTACATTAATTATCAAATAAAGATTAACGATATATACAAAGACTCCAGACGCAAAACCGTGCACTAACAACGTATGTAAACGAAAGATATGGACTTATATGATAAATGAACTAAAGATAAGTAAATAATTAATAATGAAAGGTAACGTTTAAAATGAAGGTTTTATTTGATTAAATAATTGAACTTCAGTTTTCTAATGGCAGCTTAACCCCAGCCAGGGGCTCTGCCCCCTTGGACCCCGCTAGGGGCTGCCGCCCCTAAAACCCCACTGCCAGGGGCGCTGCCCCCGGAACCCCGTAGCTAGGGTATACAGCAACCTAGAAATATGATATAGATTGGGCTAGTTAATTGATTCGTGTAATTGTTATACAGTTAGCTGCACCCAATTAAGAAAAATAGTTACCATTAACTCTGAAAGAAAGCGGACCCAGGTGAGTTTCTAGCCTAATTTCCTTGTTATGCTTCCGGGGTTGTGTGCATACTTGATGTGATTAGTTGGTACACTTATCTTAAGTGGTAAGTGTATGCCTTATACGATTTATGTATGAATGATTGACGGTGCATGAACGATCTTCGGATATTGCATGTACCGCCAGTTGATAGTTTGAAGATGTGATTGTTTATATATGATGTATGGATGATATTTGTATGTTATGTATGAAAGTTATAAATATATATATATATATATATATATATATATATATATAAAGAATGGTAAGGTATAGACGAAGGGACCGGACCTTACTAATATCCGAGGCAGAAAGGGACCGAGCCCTAGTAATACTCGAGGAAGAAGGGACCGGACACTAATAATATCTGAGGCAGAAAAGGGACCGAGCCCTAATATTACTCGAGGCAATATGGCATAATGCTCTTTAAAACGTATAAGTGTGTAAAGTAAGAATAAATGTAAAGTATGAATTATATATAAAGAATGAAAGGAAGAAAGGAAGAAAGAAAGAAAGAAAGAAAGGAAGAAAGAATGTATATACTTATGTATGTACGAAAGAAAGATAAGTAGGTTAAGTATATAATATGTATCTTCGGATGCGTATGTATAAGTATGTGAATGTATTGTATGTTACCTGATTAACATACTTGAGGGATACACATGGCAGGAACTGAGGAAGTTGGGATCTGAAGATTTGTTAGGATGTCTAAATAAGATACTTTCATGTTTTTTTTGACAAGTCTGAATGTTTTGTAATATAATTTTGAAGTTCATTTATTTCTGTGAAAGTTTTTAATAACTCTGATATTTAGAACTGTGTTTATGAGTAAATCGAACACCAATGTAGGGCATAGGGAACGAGACCTTACAGATTTACATTAAAAGTTTCATGAATTTCCGCAAGCTTTAGCAGTAGCTAAGAACTTTTCATATAAAATAAAAACTTAATGATTTTTTATTTTTTTGCAAAAAAATTTCACTAACCAAAATGAGATTTTAAACAATGCATTTTCCTTTTTCATCTATGCATTTTAAAGTCATTTTCTCAACCCTTGAAAGCATCCGATTAATACCCGCTCTAACTTTGTTTGTCGATTAATTCTCACCATCGTCATTTACGATGACACTAACATGATGTTGTGCTACCTAATCATTTCCCCTCTTAAGGATCAAATATTTCAAAACCTCATACACGCATTCGTTCATCGCACATATTGTTAAAACTCATGAGCTTACTTCCTTATCAGGTATAACGCAAACTCTCAACGCCTTTCATTTGGGAAGCCGTATACAAATGTCTTTTCGAAACTGACTAAGTGAATAGCTATGAACAGGTCTACCAGCATGGTTACTAATAAACATACCAGTCATACCTGTGCGAACAACTATTTTTTCCTCTTACATTCCCCGCATGGAAATCATAGCAAGTTCGGTTGTGTGTCATAATGCAGGGCCGAAAGTGATTTGGAAAATAGAACAAATGCAATATGATAAAGGAATGGTGGATACGCCACTGGTACATCCTATACATAAGTTTCCTTGTCATATTTCACATTTGTAGCATTTATCGGGTCATTCAAAGATCTGTGTTATTTTATTATAAAATATTTTTTTAACATTTTTTTTACTAAAACAACTCCATGTCATAGTTTGTTTCTTTTTCTTGATTTTTTTAATTAATTTTGGAAGGAAATTTTCAAAAGTTGTGAATCTTGTGACATTCGTAAATTTTCAAATCCGAAACCTGACCCATTTAAAATTTTGATCTAATTCAGATCTTCAGTAATTAATAAAAATGGTGAATTTACTAAGTATTTAAGTTGTTCACATTTATAATGGTGTTTTATTATTTATGATGTTGTTAAAAATAACATCTCAAGTTCATTCCATGTAGTTTGTACCTTTATTGCATCTAAATCCAAGTCCAAGGACCAAAGCTACCAACTAAACTTCTAATCCAGGAGTATGTCGCACGTCACGATGGAGAACTCTCTTTCCTCCATGATACGTGAGAGAAACTTAGCTCAGCCAAACAACAAGCACGCCATGCATCGCGGGGCACTAACCTTAGCCTGCCGCAAGGCGCGACACAACTGTCGTTCAAGCTGAAATAGCTTGTTCTGCGGCTAGCTTCTTGCTCGACTGATTTCACTCATTTTGTCTCATTTTGAACGTTGTAATCCTGTATCTAGACTTAATTCCATCTTAAATACACCAATGTTTGTTATCAATTTAGTCAAAAGAACAAATTTATTAAAGATCCAATGGTACACTTATTTATGATGTTAAGAATTCCATCTCAAGTTCATTCCATGTAGTTTGTACCTTTATTGCATCTAAATCCAAGTCCAAGGACCAAAGCCGTCAACCAAACTTCTGATCCAGGATTATGCCACACGTCACGAGGGAGAACTCTCTTTCCTCCATGATACGTTAGAGAAACTGAGCTCAGCCAAACAACAAGCACGCCACGCATCGTGGAGCACTAACATTAGCCCGCCGCGAGCGGAAATAGCGTGTTCCACGGCTAGCTTCTTGCTTGATTGATTTCACTCCTTTTGTCTCATTTTGAACGTTGTAATCCTGTATCTGGACTTAATTCCAACTTGAATACACCACTGTTGGTTATCAATTTAGTCAAATAAACAAATTTATTAAAGATCCAATGGTACACTTATAAAGATATAATGTTTATTAATGATCAAATGACATTTTTCATTATACAAATTTTCAGTGGTTAGAAAACATACTTTATGTTTGAAATACGATTATTGGATTTATATACTCCCAACTTTCACTGGTTGGCGTGGAACACTTCTAAGTAACAAGTTGTTTATCGTCACTTCCAACTTTCACCTTATTTTTATTTTATTCTTATTTTTTTTTGCACTCCCAAACTTAGCAGACTCTAACCCCGCAAGTTTTGCTAATGTAACATGTTTGTAGTCATGCAGCATGCTTACGTGGCATTTTTTAAAGCTTGTTGGTCCCATACTTCCACTCCATAATTAAAAATTAAAATAACATAAAACTGAAAATAAAATTAGTAAAATCTCTTCCTCTCTCTCTCTCTCTCTCTCTCTCTCTCAGCAACCCACCATCACACCTAAACCAACCACCACCACCACACACACGACATATTGACATCATACGTTTTGAAACTCAGTTGCTCCCAAACAATAACCAACATTGTTAACCCCATACCTAAAACTCCTCTCCGTTTGACTAAAATCCAATCCTTTATCATCCTTATCCAGAATATGAACATAAACCAAACAATAAACCGATTCCCAAACAACATTGGGATTCTTAAACTGGGAACAATAAGTACCTTATAAGCACTCCAAATTAATGAAGCCATGTTAGTAAGCAAAACCTTTTGACCTTTAGGTCTCCCATGTAATGCTATTGATGGATGAAGCCCATCTTGGGAGAGCACGTTATCGCTGGATAGCCCAGGCCGTACTCGACTGGCCCGATGCTTAAATTGATTCATAAATAACGTTTTTCCTGGTTCAGATGGTTCCAGAGTATAACACCCGCCAAGTTTTCGTACCAAAATACCCACTTATAAATGGTTGAGGACCGAGGTGTAAATACCCAACAAAGAAAGTTGGTTTAAAAATACGATACGTGATTTCAGTTTATTTTAAATGATCGTTTAGAAGAAAAAAAATCATTCAAAGTTATGAAATATTTTAACGAGAGATTAAGTTTTATCATCTAAATATTTTAGATGAATAAATAATATATATGTATATCATATTATGGAAGAATTTTTACTCCTTAAGTATTCTTCATCCATAAGAATTAGTTATTTAATATTTTTAGCTTAACCAAAAAGCAATGAATTTTATCGAGACATGTGGTGATAACTCATCAATGGAATTCGACACATGGCAATAACTTAGCCCATGCAAACGACATGTGACGACACATGTCAAATCATGATGAAATACGGTGGTTCCGGATTTTGGCTATTAAAAGGGGACTACGTATATGTTTTCAAATCATTCCAAACTCAAATCCCACACACTTTATATAACCTTGGTATACATTCCCTTGTTTTATAAAGTGTTCTCTAACCCTACAACAACCCGACAATCCCTGAGCCTCGAAGTTTGTGTCATCCCAAGCCGATGAATCCCGAGACGAGTTCTTAAAGTGCGTGCCATATTCCCGAATGACTTCCCGACGCCTGATCGGAAGTTGTAGACAAGTTCCGGAACCTAAGCAGAAGTATTGTACGATTAACTTCCGATACCCGACGTACCATAGGTTGAGGTACTGTCAAAATCACTAAGCAACGTAATTCCCTTACGGTCCAACATCAGAAATAAAAAAAAGGTCTTCGAAATCACCGAAAAAACACCGAGAGGTGGATGCGTAAACTTTTATTAAAAAATTTACTCTTATGGGACAAACTAGTTGTTTGACTTAGAAGAGTTATAAATCATTGACAAACGTGAATACGTTTAATTGTTAAACAAATTTATTTTACTTTGAAAAGATAGACATGTTATTTGTCTTAGAGCCGAAAAGACAAACGTATTGCTTATCTTAAAGAGTCTGGAAACTTTTTTAACTGTTATAACACAAAATAGAAAATAAAGCACTCGAGACTAGATGCACATATGTTTGGATCAATTCATAAATAACAAATAGCAACCACAAACTAAAAGTGTTATGGTGTGTTAAAGTTTGAGTCTCTGAGGTGTTTGGGATTCCTTATTTGACCTCCTTATACCTCATTTAAGGTATAAGGTATTATAAACTTACAAGACCTAACTTTCTCAGTAACATTGTAACTTTAAAATAAAAAATCCCAAACACCCCCTCTTTCCGTGGGGGTGGAATAGGCGAGCGAGCATGTCTGCAGTAGATCTGGAATCGGAGCATGTCTGCAGTAGATCTGGAATCGGAATCGGAATCGGTGACATTCAAAGGCGATTATCTTGATGTTCGCTCCAAACCCTACCTTAACAAACTTCTCCACAGGCAAGGTAATTCATTTCCAATTGAAACTAGTAGTAGTAGGGTTCTGATTGCTTTTATCCTGTTAATGAGTAGAATAATCCTAATAAACTCTGTTTGCCTCTGCAGGTGACAGGGGAGTCCTCTTTGCGGACAAAGTTTTCAAGTTTACAGCTTCTGGAAAGATGAAAAAGCAAATTCTGCTCATTACCCATTTTGCCATTTATATTATGACATACGCACTTAAAAGGCGCATTCCTCTTGCTGCAATAGAGAAGCTTTCTTTGACTCACTTAACTGATAGTTTTCTTGCGGTTATTGTTCCCACCGAATATGATCTTTTGCTGGCTAGTACTAGGAAGACTCAGATTGTAACTGTTACTTCCAACTATGAATTGGAGGTTAACTTATCTAACAGGTGGTCTAAGCCTTTAGGTTTTTTTTTTATTCATATACGGCCGGCTGTGTAACTAATGTTTGCATATTCAACTGTTGATGCTTTTGCAGTTTTGAGTACCATGCTGCCTCTGATGTAGTAAAAGAAATTCATTTTGAGCAAGTTGAAGGTAAACAAGCCTATGTGACACTCTTATTAAAAATATGTGCTTATACCTTTTACTCATATTTCAGGTGGAACGAAAACAAGAATTGTAAACAAGTAAAGACTGCCCAAATCTCTGTGATGCACATTTATTTGTTGTTGTTTTTGCCTCTTTATGTTTACTTAAATTCGCATACATCTTGTTTTATAAAAATCTAAGTTTCACATTTTTATTATTTCCTATAATTGCATTTAGACTTTAATCTTATGAATGCAATTATCTTAGGGGGATTGTTTGAAAATGAATTCATTACAATCATTTATGACACTATTCACCTTTTAAATCATTTGTAGTCAAAGTCAGACAGACCCTAGATTTTAACTAAAAACTTAGTGTTACACTAACTGATTCTTTCTAACTTTGCTGCCACAGGATATATGTCGTTAGAGCCTTTGTTCGACTATCTAAATGTCCTCAATCAATTTGACCACCTCTGCCATTTTAGGCCTCTGCTCAGGCGACTTTCCCGCACATTGCATTGCTATATGCAACATTTCCACTATCTCCTCTTCTATATCCGGGTACCTCAAAAGCTCAACATCAAAAACCTCAGTAGTCCATTCCTCTCGAACCACTAAGCTAACCCAACTAACCAAGTCGACAATCTCATTACCACTTGTAGCATGAGTTGGTGACTTCCCAGTTAGAAGCTCAAGAAGTAGAACACCAAACGAGTACACATCTGATGCTTGGTAGACTTTTTTAGTGCTGGCTATTTCTGGTGCGTTGTATCCCCCCAATCCTTGTTGGTGGTGACACCATCACTGCTGCCAGACCTACATCACCAACACAACCGTACTGTTGGTGGTTTAGAAATGTGTTGGATGCTTTGATGTTTCCGTGGACTAGCTTTCCATCAGCTTGTGTGTGGATATGAGCTATGCCTCTTGCTGCTCCTATGGCTATCCTCAACCGGCTATCCCAATCTAAGGGGCTCCTATCCGCTCCTCTATTAGCTGCAAATAAAAACAAACCGTCAATTCGAATAGGGTAGTTGGGTAACAGGTTGAGCTTGACATGGGTCATGTCAGGTTAGATTGGCCAAAATTCTCCTTGGCCTAATTCTTAAATTATTATTTTATTATTTTACAACTAATGAGTGTGATACCAAAACGAACAGCATACCATGCAATAATGAAGCAGCACTTCCTTGACTGAGGTAATCATACACCAACAACTTTTCATCTTTGGAGTAATAATACGCCCTTAACGGAACCACGTTCTCGTGTATCGTCCTCCCAACTATCTCCATTTGTTGCTCAAACTCGCGTCTAGCCACATTTACCACACCCTGTAACCTCTTCACCGCAACCGCATGTGAATCCTCAATGCTGCTTTATAAGTTGTACAAAAAGTACCCTTATCAAGCACATCTGCAGAAGCTCCAAGCAAATCATCCAAATCAAATGCAAGATCACTTCCCTCAAAGAAAACAAGTCTTCCATTCCCATTCCCATTAAACTCCCTAAGGATTGAGGCACGTTTCCCGTGAGATTATTATTAGACAAGTCAAGAACTTGCAAACTCGCAATATTAAAATCCGGTATCTCACCAGAAAATAAGTTGTTTGCAAGACTCAAAGCGGTTAAGTGAGTCAAATTTGAGATGGAAGGCGGTATGCTCCCATTAAAACCATTATTCGACAGATTAAGAACCGCTAGATTGTTCCAAACAGACAAGTTCAAAGGTAATGGCCCCCAGAAGTTATTATATTGGAGATGTAAAGCGGTCAAGTTTGAAAGACTGGTGAAATCACAAGGAAAAGGGCCTGATAAACTGTTGGACCTCAAACTTAGTATTTTGAGATTCGATAATCGGCTAAGAGTGTTTGGAGGTATAGGGCCATCAAGGCTTAAAGCAGGCAAACGAAGAGCAATGATTGACGAACGGTTATGGTCACATGTTACACCTGTCCAGTTAGTACAAGCTGAAGTATTCATATCCCAGTTGATCGCGCGAGAATGTGGAATCTTGCGGATGAAATCGAGCAAAACTTTCTTATCTTCTGTAGGTTCAGTTGTAACCAGAGATAAAACAACCCCAAACAAGACCAGTATAGTGAAAATCGGCAAATTCTTCATGTTCATCACCTCCAATATCTCCCAAAATCTACATGAAATAATAAGTAAATAAACATAAAGTTAACATAATATCCATATCCGTTGAACATAACATTAACCTAGTTAAATTTTCACTTTCATGAACATAAACTAACTTCAACTGAAAAACTCAAATATACAACTGAACGTTATTATGCTAAAATATTCAAGAACGAATTAATACAACTCACCAAAACGAAAGCATGCACGAAACCATTATTGAATAACTCTCAATATTATGACAACTTGATTGAATCTAATTTGGTTTATATAGACTAGACATTACCTTTTTTAATTACAATCCAATTAGGAAACATTGTAATATAAAAACATAATTAACTATGGCATACTTGTCAATATTAGTCCATGATTTGGAGTCCAAAATTACCAAAATAAAAAAGAATAACCTAAAAAGTAATTAGTCGCTTATCAACAATCTAGATTTTTAAATCAGTTGAATTAGATCTCTTCATTAAGTAATAAAGAACATGTTATATTATCTCAGTTTGTTATACGTAGGATTTTTGCCGAATTAGGGTTTTGATTGCTTTTATTTATGCACTCTCGAATTGGACTCAAACTGAGATATCAAACAGTCAGAAGTAGGGCTCTAAACGGACTGAGTGTATGTTCGTGAACGGTTTGACGGGAAGTTCGCTTAATAAGTGAGTGAACATGACATGTTCGATTAAATGTGTTTGTAAGTGTTCAATAATGTGTTCATTTACGTCCGTTTGTGTGCGTTAATGTTTGTTTATGTTTGTTAGCTAAAGGTTTTTAATACTTTTTAGTGACTTTTATAATCTTATTATATAGATTTAAACAAAATTGGCAAACCGATGTGAAACTTTTATTCTACATTTTTTTTCTCTAATTTTCATGTATATTCTTTAGAGAGGACGAAATTGGCAATTTGGGTACCGGGTCAAATCAGTTACGGGTCATTACGATGACTCTTTTTGTAGGGACACCATTTTGGATTAGGTAGACCCGCAAACACTTGTTTGTTATTTTCTCAAATGTTATCTTTAAGATGGTTAATTCGTTAAGTATGTTGTTAAGTGTGCTTAAAAACAAGTTTTGACCTGGTTGACTCGGTATTAAAACTCACCTCTAATATTCGGTGACTTTTTGATGTTTACATGTTTTAAAAATACAATTTCGGTGACTTTTGACATGTGTAATGTGTTTGATTTTGAGTCGCGTATTTGACATGTTTGACTCGTTATTAAAATCGTCACCTCTAACAGGAATTACTATTTCTTTTAACACTATAGGCTTGTACTTTAGACTCGTATTTCAGGTGGAACCAAAACAAGAATTGTAAACAAGCAAAGACTGCCCAAAAAGTTCTGTGATGCACATTTGTTGTTTTGCCTCTTTTTGTTTACTTTAATCTTGTTGTAGTTGCATACAATTATTATCATCAGCCACTTGTAATATAAAAAAAAAATATAAGTTTCACATCTTTATTATCTCTTTCAATTTCAATTGTTTGAAAATGAATTCATTACAATCATATATGACAATATTCATCTTTATACTATTACAATTCTTATATAGCTGAGCTGAGGCAGAACATTCAGTCAAATAAGAAAAATAGTGAACAAGTCAAATAGTATATAAAAGTCAAACAGCAAACCAGTCAAAAGAGAAAACAACACTTGGAAAACAGCCCCTATATTTCTTATTAACTAAAAACATTAGCGTAACAGTAACTGATTCTTTCTAATTTTGCTACCACAAGATATATGTCACTAGAGCCTGTGTTCAGCGGTCCGGATATTCTCAACCGATTACACCACCTCAACCATCTTAGGCCTCTGCTCGGGAGACTTACCCACACATTGCATTGCTATCTGCAACATTTCCACCATCTCCTCTTCAATATTCGGGTACCTCAAAAGCTCACTATCAAAAACCTCAGCAGTCCACTCCTCTTGAACCACCGAGCTAACCCATCTAACCAAGTGGACAATCTCATTGCCGCATGTAGCATGAGTCGGTGACTTCCCGGTTAGTAGCTCAAGAAGTAGAACCCCGAACGAGTACACATCTGATGCTTGGTAGACCTTTTTAGTGTCGGCTATTTCTGGTGCATTGTATCCGCCACTCCTTGTTAGCGGTGACACCATCACTGCCGCCAGGCCTACATCACCAACACAACCATACTGTTGGTGGTTTAGAAATGTGTTGGATGCTTTGATGTTTCCGTGGACTAGCTTTCCATTAGCTTGTGTGTGGATATGAGCTATGCCTCTTGCGGCTCCTATGGCTATCCTCAACCGGCTATCCCAATCTAACGGGCTCCTATTTGCTCCTCTATTTGCTGCAAAATAACAAGTAACAACTCATCAATTCAAAAAGGGTAGTGGGCAACAGGCTCAGCTTGAAACGGGTCATGTCAGCTTAGCTAGGCTTAAAAAGATGGGATCCTGCTGGGGCCTTAACAAGCTAAACCGGTTTGTGAGCTAATCGAGATCGGGTCATTAAAATCTCGAATCGAGCCGCACTTAAACGAGCTCGAGCCTTAAAATAAGCCCGTTTTAATAAGCAATCCGGGGCCCGAACGTTACATATCGAGCCTGAGCTGGCTCACAAGCATAAATGAACCTCTTATTAATTTATATACAATGTAATAATATTTATTTAAATAATAATATTAATTAAATACAAAATTATGATTAAAATAAATAGATAATATACATTATGTTTTATTAAAATTATAATTTAAAATAAAAAAACACTAGAAAATAGTAAAAATGCATATCAATCATAGTTGTCAATAGCGGTAAATAGTGACAGGTCACCTATATCCTCAGTAGCGAATAGCGGTAGATAGCGACCGCTATTTCAAATATAGCAATAAGGGAGTAGAAAAATTTTAAGCAAATAATTAGGGTTTATATTCACATAATAAGCTTTTACGGTGGAACTTGTGGAAGGTGCAGCGGTTTGGTGACTTGGTCGATAAACAAGCCTAAAAAATAGGTTTCAACAATTTTTTTTATTAAAAAATAAAAAAACCCTATATACCGCTATAATCACGCAAAATGACCGTTATTTAGTATATAGCGGCCTATAGCCGCATCGCTACGTAGCGCGCTATAGCGCCCGCTATCACCGCTATTGACAACTATGATATCAATTAAGTAATAAATAAGGAGCTAAGCTCGGGATTAGAAAAATAATTCACGAGCCAAGCTCCAACTTTAGAAAAAGTGCTTGAAACAAGCCGAACTCATTGAGATCTCGTAAGTCAAAACAAGCTCATCTCAAGCCTAGTCGAACTCGGGCTCGGCTTGTTTACATCCCTAGGTCCTGCCATTGATAAACCACCCCAAAAGAGTATACCAGCTCACCTGTTACATCATACGAGCTGTATGACCTTTTTCACCATATCATCCAGGCGGTATGACGTCAAATGGGTCGTATTACAGGGCGAAAGAGGTCATACGACCCGTATGGCTTTGTCAGTGTCACATCATTTATTTCTTTACCGGTCAAAAACATCATACGGGCCACATATGTTTTAACCTTCAAACGGCCAGTGGGCCTTTTCCAGCCTATCATACGGGCGTACGACTGGCTTGTATACTTTTCGGCCTATTGTGTGGCCCGGATGACCATACCCATATGAAATGCGTGTCTGGAGAGTATGTGATGGCCTATTTCTTAAATTATTATATAACTAATAAATGCTCTTTGGCATAAAATTCTCTTTGGCCTAATTATTATATAACTAATTAATGATAGTCGTGACTACAAGAACAACATACCATGCAACAATGAAGCAACACTTCCTTGACTAAAGTAATCACACACCAACAACTTTTCATCTTTGGAGTAATAATACGCCCTTAACGGAACCACATTCTCGTGTATCGTCCTCCCAACAATCTCCATTTGCTGCTCAAACTCGCGTCTAGCCACATTAACCACACCCTGTAACCTCTTCACCGCAACCGCGTGTGAATCCTCCAATGCTGCTTTATAAGTTGTACCAAAAGTACCCTTATCAAGCACCTCTGCAGAAGCCCTAAACAGATCCTCCAAATCAAATGCAAGATCACTTCCCTCAAAGAAAACAAGCCTTCCATCCCCATTAACATTCCCACTTTGACCACCATTGACTTTCTTTTCCTTATTGCCTGTCTGCAAATCCTTTTTCTTACCTTCCTTCTTCAAGTGCCAAATCACCATTAGCAATGCCATCAATCCCAATAAAAACACACAACCACCGATCACAATGCCAAATCCAGTTTTACTGAGTTTTGGCTCCTTTGATGCTGCTCGAATAGGAGAAACAGAGGGAAGTGACAAATTCGAAGTATCAAGAACATTTCCCAAAAAAGCAGAGATAGGAAACCTCACTAGAGATCGAGGCACGCCTCCCGTAAGATTATTATTAGACAAATCAAGAACCTGCAAACTCGCAGTATTAAAATCCGGTATTTCACCAGAAAGTGAATTGTTTGCAAGGCTCAAAGCGATTAAGTGAGTCAAATTTGAGATGGACGGTGATATGCTCCCGTTAAAACCGTTATTCGAAAGATTAAGAGCGGCTAGATTGTTCCAAACAGATAAGTTCAAAGGCAATGGACCGAAGAAGCTATTACATTGGAGATGTAAAGCGGTTAAGTTTGTTAGATTGGTGAAATCAGAAGGAAAAGGGCCTGATAAATTGTTGGATCTCAAACTTAATATCTGTAGATTCGATAATCGGCTAAGGGTGTTTGAAGGTATAGGGCCGTCAAGGCTTAAAGCAGGCAAACGAAGAGCAATGATTGACAAACGGTTATGGTCACACGTTACACCTGTCCAGTTAGTACAAGCTGAAGTATTCATATCCCAGTTGATCGCGCGAGAATGTGGAATCTTGCGGATGAAATCGAGCAAAAGTTTCTCATCTTCTGTAGGTTCAGTTGTAACCAGAGAGACAACAGCCCCAAACAAGACCAGTATAGTGAAAATCGACGTATTCTTCATGTTCATCATCTCAATTTTCTCCCAAATTCTACAAAACCTTCCACATCTACATGAATTTAGCAAAATTAATAAGTAAATAAACATAACACCACAGGATCAATGTATGATAGAATGATGTTTTTTATAACACTATTAGCATAAAGTTAAAATTCAAGAACAAATTGATATAACTCACCAAAACGATAACACACACGAAAGGAATACTGAATAATTCTCAATGTGTGTTATATAATAATGTCTTAACCATAACTTAGTTTACATAGACTAACCCTAACTTGCTAGACAGGATATTGACATTACCAATTATACTAATATTGAAATTAGGAAACATAAGTAGCTATAACCGAGTTGTCAATATCGGTCCCTCCCTCAAGTTCAGCGACATGTGAGTCCAAAAATGCATTTCCGTTAAGCATAATAAATCTAGTTAGACCTAGGTTGAATTGCAGAATGAAACACACACAATGAATGTTAGTGTGTTAATAATAATAATAATAATAATAATAATAACAATAAGGTAAACGGAAATCCTGGCTACTTGATGCGATGAAATGAAAGGCAAATTTGGCATGAAATTGCAAAAGGAAAAGAATAATAATAAGTTATGATCTCACCAAATGACCAAGAGATTTGAAGTCGGTTAACACTGTATTGTTATTATTATTATTATGTTCATCAAAGCCTTCAATTGAAGAACCAACAATGTATGTAACAGAGTGTGTGTGAAACTGAAAGAGAGAGAGGTTACTTAGAGAAGAAGAATAAAGAATTGTTTGTGTTGCAGAGATGGCGGGATGCTGCAGCACATGGAGATGGAGTGCGAACCAAAACAAGGATTCAATTCAATTCACCCCTATTTAATCAAAGTGGTTTTGCCTTGTATTAAATGCATTATAACCTTCATTTATCACATAAAAGGTGACTCAAGATTTTTTGTTTCTTTTACTAAAATAGTACTAATTTACTTTTCGGTGTATCATTAAAGTATATACCATATTTATTTATTTATTTATGTTACTAGAATAGCATTTTACTTTTGGATTTATGTAGATTTGTTTTGTTTTGTGTCCTTTCCTATGAAATTTTGTGGAATATATATAGTTAGGGATTTCTTTAGTTATTACATGCTTTATGTTGAAAGATGACCACATTAATTTGTTTATTATGTGTAAAATATAGACATTGTTCTGAATTTCTTAACTAAGACCTAAAGTGAGACTTTGGGATTTTTAATGTTTCATGTTTAAAATCTTACTAAAGTTGGTTTTTCTATAGTGGTGATTTCTTTTTTGATGGTGTTTCTGAGTGAGTCTGGTCTGAAGCATCAAAATCAGTATGAACAATTGACATTTTATTTAGGTATTTTGGATAGTTCCAAAAACTGTTAAAAAAGTTAAAAAAAACCTGAAAGTATAATATTTTATAAACATGCCAATATACCATACAAGGATTTTCTAAACATAATGTTAAATTAAAGGTTATATTTTACTATGTAGGTTTAAATTATTGCACTACTTCCCTTTTAAATCATGTATATAAATGGTGGCTTTGCAGGTTTAAATTATTGCACTACTTCTCTTTTAAATCATTTATAAATGTTGGCTCGGTTTTACCCAAAGTATTTTAATGTAAGCTATAGCAACCGTTAATAAATTAATAGTAAAATGGGGTCTCCAATGTTTGACGGATACGAGCAAATTAAAATAAAAAAACAAAAAACGAGCCAACATTTATAATGATGGGTCTCCAACTTTGCCATATAGCAATCCGTCATTAGACAAAGACATTATGTTTATAAAATGTTCTACGTCATTGCCAATTTACAATTTCATGCTTCTAACACTGTACACACATATCATTTGACCCTACAACTTATAATGTGAATGAATGAATTTAGTTTGCTAACTTGCGTATGCAAATTTTAGAAGAAATTTGCTAGTCATCATACTCATAGCTAGCGTCTTACATAGGAAATCGCTTGTAATTTTGATTGTAACATGTAACAAATTTATAAGATACGCTGTGTTAAAACAATCGTTAGTGATGCAAGAGTACAAACTATTACATATAACCAACAGGTGAAGCTAGAATTATATATATATATATATATTAAGATTGCATCAAAACATATATAAAAGTGGCTAAATATTAAACATTGTGAAGTTATTGTTAAGACGGATATCACCATGGAAGAAATGATAAGGTTCCACATAGCTGTGACATCATGGCGGATCAAACTAAGAAATGGGTGGTTCTCCGTAACTAACCAAGTTTCGAAATGATAGTGTATGGATATAGAAGATACTAGAGGAACCACCTTATAAATTAGGAAGGAACCACCTATTCACAATTGAAGCGCTGGTATAGTTAGCAAGTTGTTGATTTTCTAAGTTGTAGGTCACGAGTTCGATTCCATGATAAAGCAGTTTTATGGAACCTTTTTTTTTTCTCTAATCTGTACAACTCTTTGTGATAGGTACATTTTGACTTTTATAATTCTGTTGTTAATTATAACATTTGTTTGGTTTTTATTATCTGTTTTGTGTTATTTAATTTCTATTATAGCATGGTTGAGGTTCATGAAGCAGTTGGTGTTGCGTTCAGTACTCTGTATAAGATACTCTTACATTATTAAAATATTATGAATACCGTAAGAGAACAGTGATATAACACCTAAATTAAGTTGTCTAGTTTTGCGTTACTAATTTATTATATTATATTATATTATATTATATTAAAGTCGAAAATAAGATATCGGTAAAACACAAAGGCTTTTAAAATTATAATAATATTAAACTGAAATCTACTGAGCCTTCTTCTACTAATTCAAATTCAAACTATAGAATGATGGTTGTACATCTAACTGTTGAATCCAAGATAGTTACCTCAATTAAAGTAAATGATAACTCTTTAGATTGAGCAATGAAGTAGCGGCACCACATATATTGTCGAATGGTTCAGTTCTCTCTGTTTCTCTACTGTTGTGGTTATTTAAGTAATCGAACATGCACAATCGTGACCGCCAACGATCACCACACACACAGGTAATCCGAGAACAAACTGTGAGCGGTGACCCCCAGCAGATCACTGCAACACCACACCACCACCGCCGCCTAGGGTTCTGAAATCGAACCTGGCAACAGTAGGTAGTGACCGACGATCGGCCAAAGGATGAACCAATAGCTAGATGCTCCACACGAAGGCAATGTCGATAACAACTTAGAGATCGTTAACGCCGATCAGATCATATCAAATCGGAGAAGAGAGAAGATGAAGATGTGGTAGTGGTACATCTTTTTTTTCTGTGAACTTTAATTGTATCAAATCGGGAGACACAATGGCACGTCCATATTTTTCTTTTTCTCTCTGATATGTCGCTTTTGAAGTGACATGGTTAGTCAACTGCTTAATAGGTTTGTACATACAGAATGGAGACTGGTACATTTGAACTGCAGGGCACAATATATGATGCATAATGTATAACAGCTGATGCCCAAAGTCTCTTTTAATTGTAATATCATAGCACTCCTCACCTTTTTTCAACCAATTTTTATATATGGTCCTTATCTTTTAAGTCATTTCAATATATGATATTAAAATTATAGGTTTATTCCAACTAAATCCATTACTACATATAATAAGTATTCTGCGTATGGATTGACAAGAGACGATTATTGAATTTTGAAGTGTTAATTAAAGTGTTTACTATGGTTTATATTCAAAATAATAAACAATAAACATTCGATTCATAATATGTGAAATGAGAACAATTGACTTGGATTAAATTCTGATAACGTCAGCGGCTAAGACTTGGCCTTTAATACCTAAAAATACATATGATTTTAAAACTAAAGGTTTTCGGGTGGACCCGAAACCTAGAATTCGGACCCAAGAACCAACCTGGATACTTCGGTTCAGGTTCGGGTTAGTATTTTCTTGGGTTCGAGTTTCTTGGGTCATGTTAGTTTGGGTTCAGGTACGGGTTTTCTTGGGTTGGGTTTCATGTTACGGGTAAAAGTGGCAGCCCTACTTTCAACGATCTATCTATCTATCCTAATAAAAGCCTACCATTTTTGCCACTTGTCAACACCATAGCACTCCTCACCTTTTTTTCAACCAATTTTCATATATGGTCCTTATCTTTTAAGTCATTTCAATATATGACATTAAAATTATAGGTTTATTCCAACTAAGTCCATTGCTACATATAATAAGTATTCTCCGTATGGATTGACAAGAGACGATTAGTGAATTTTGAAGTGTTAATTAAAGTGTTAACTATGGTTTATATTCAAAATAATAAACAATAAACATTAGATTCATGATATGTGGAATGAGAACAATCGACTTGGACTAAATTCTGATAACGTCAGCGGCTAAGGCTTAGCCTTTAATACCTAAAAATATATATGATTTTTAAACTAAAAGTTTTCGGGTTGACCCGAAACCTAAAATTCGGACCCAAAAACCAACCCGAATACTTCGGTTCAGGTTCAGGTTAGTATTTTTTTTTTGGGTTCGAGTTTCTCGGATAATGTTAGTTTGGGTTCAGGTATGAGTTTTCTTGGGTTGGGTTTCATGTTACGGGTAAAAGTGGCAGCCCCTCTTTCTACGATTATAAATAAGAATCACTACATTCATTTTATGTAACTTTAAATCTTCTAATCTTATTTTAACTCAGAATAGTCACTATTATCTGAACATGGTTTAAATGTTAGTATGTATTTTCCATTTTCCTGACAATTTCAAATTGTAAAGATTCTAAGGATAATTATATCATCAAAGTTCATGTATATGGTTTTTGAGATAATCATGTTTTTTTATAAACATGAGGAGATGTTCTCAAATGACATTATATTACTTGATTAAAATCTTTGATATTTTATGTGTATGAATTTTTTTTTGTTAGTATCATGGATATATATTATCATTTATCTAGAGTTGGTATGTACTTGGAGAACCTTTTTTGTCACACGGACAACTATATATAGCTATATCAAGAGTTATAAGCAGACCTATATGTTACTTTATTAAGAGTTATAAGCAGACATAGACTAAAAATTTTGATTTTTGATAAACAATGTATATCTGCTAATACAATCACAAATGTAGTGTAAAAGGAAGTTTTTACCTATTTGTAACATATTTGTGTAATCTTAGTTATGTAATTTCTATAATTTTAATTTAATTGTAATTGTATCAACAATATATGATCAATTTGTTTACTATTTTTCACTTAATGGTCAAAGTTTAAAATTTTTAACAATTACCCGTGTAATACGCAGGCCTCAAACTAGTTATAAATAAATAGTGTTTCGTATATTATTTTGAAATATCTTATTTATATATTTGTATATTGCGGGAATGCAAGCAATTGACGAAATTGTCCTAACTCTTCTTCATGCTTTGGAAGATGATGACATTGCATATTGTTGGTGCATGTTTTGTGGCCGTCGCTTGGCGAATAGTTTAGATTGTTTATGTTGTATGCTGTACACCTAGATAGTGGTCCACGCCGAAAGTCATCCATTCAAAAGAGCATTTTCAAATGGATACTCATTCGATCGAACCAGTCTCTGATTCGATCGAATGAGTCTGCTATTCGATCGAATAGGACTCATTCGATCGAATGAGTCCTGATCGAATAGCAGTGGGTATAAATACCCAGCTTTCAGGCGTGGTTTGTTAAGGATTTGCGTGCCCGGCGCCCAGGTGCTGTCCGGATGAGGGGGGAGGCCATGCTCGACCTCCCCCTGCCATAGATCGTGATTTCAGTGTTTAACAAGCATGTAATCTTTCGTTTTTTTATCAATGAAATCGTTTGTTTCGTGTTTGTTTCTATCCGTCTTTGGTTATCAAACCTTCCGTCTCGAACCGGCTCGGATCGTCTCGGTCCCGACTGGTCCAACAATTGGTATCAGAGCCACGGTTACCGCTAGAAGGGTCTAACAACCGATCTAGCAAGCCGAGCTCTTGATTTTATGCGTTATGGACGTTAAACTGTTGGTGTGTTCTTCGTGTTCTTCGCGTTTTCTGGGCTGGCGATGAAGGAGTCGAATCTGCCATTCGATCGAATAGGCCTATTCGATTGGCTGATTCGATCGAGTAGGTCTTCCCGCTCAAAAGTGTCAAATTCAAACGCCAGTTTTCCCGCCCATTCGATTGACTTCATTCGATCGAATCAGATTGTATTCGATCGAACTGGTTTTCCCGCTCAAAGTGTCAAATTCAAATAGCTGATCGAACCAGTTCTTCATCCGATCGAATCTGTGCTTCATTCGACCGAATGAGCCCTATTCGATCGCTCAAAGTCTGGAACGCCCGCTTACACGAAAATTTGCCCAAGCCATTTTTATCAGTCGGGAAGTCTTCTGAAAAAGTTTGGCAAAAATAAAATTTTTTCCGACAAAATTTCCAGGAAATTTTCGGGTCAGTGATAAGATTTTTCTGGACATCCTATACAAGTTGATTACTATCCAGAAAAAGTTTGGTGACAGTGAAATTTTCACTGATATTTGCCGGCAAAGTCAGAGCGTTTAAATGTTTAATGGTTAAAGCGGCAAATTGGGGCAATGAACAAAGCACAATCACCTGAAGGAATTATCGTTTACAAGTTTAATGGATAACCCCTTGTTCATTGAGCTTCTACAGTGGCGATTGTTATAAGAACACAGAAGAACAGAGACAAGTGATTACTGATGAGTTATTGTGGGGTAGTCAGGAGCATCTGACTATTTATGGGCCAACCAAGTTTAATTTATTTTCCGCATTCTGAAGATTCTGCTTTGTGGAGAGAATCTGAGTTTGAGTTATTGTGGGGTAGTCAGGAGCATCTGACTATTTATGGGCCAATCATGTTAAATATTTATTTTTCGCATGTGAGAATTCCGCTTTGTGGAGGGAATTCTGTTGAAAAATGGTGATTCGCAATCACGAAGTTAATGATGTGTCTTTGTCTCCGATGATGAATCTGCATACAAACTAATCTGTTTAGGGGGAGTAGCTGTGGATCGCAAGCCTCATCGAAGATTGCCCAATACATTATTAAGTCAGCGGAAGACGATATGAGCTTACACGTCTATATATTGGGATACACGCCAACGTCTGAGGGGGAATTTCTATAGTTGGTTGTTTTTAAACAGATTGTTTTGTCTGAAGATGTCAGCAATGGAGAACACTTTGCATCATTAACTGAGAGTTCAGTCTAAGAGGGAATCTGCTGCAATGATGGTATTCTACCACGTGATTATCAAGCCAGAGCAGAGATTGACTGAAGATTGCAAGAGGTGTTTACAGCAATTCGCAAGCAACGTCCAAGGGGGAATATGTTGGTGCATGTTTTGTGGCCGTCGCTTGGCGAATAGTTTAGATTGTTTATGTTGTATGCTGTACACCTAGATAGTGGTCCACGCCGAAAGTCATCCATTCGAAAGAGCATTTTCAAATGGATACTCATTCGATCGAACCAGTCTCTGATTCGATCGAATGAGTCTGCTATTCGATCGAATAGGACTCATTCGATCGAATGAGTCCTGATCGAATAGCAGTGGGTATAAATACCCAGCTTTCAGGCGTGGTTTGTTAAGGATTTGCGTGCCCGGCGCCCAGGTGCTGTCCGGATGAGGGGGGAGGCCATGCTCGACCTCCCCCTGCCATAGATCGTGATTTCAGTGTTTAACAAGCATGTAATCTTTCGTTTTTTTATCAATGAAATCGTTTGTTTCGTGTTTGTTTCTATCCGTCTTTGGTTATCAAACCTTCCGTCTCGAACCGGCTCGGATCGTCTCGGTCCTGACTGGTCCAACAATCTCCTGATCGAATAGCAGTGGGTATAAATACCCAGCTTTCAGGCGTGGTTTGTTAAGGATTTGCGTGCCCGGCGCCCAGGTGCTGTCCGGATGAGGGGGGAGGCCATGCTCGACCTCCCCCTGCCATAGATCGTGATTTCAGTGTTTAACAAGCATGTAATCTTTCGTTTTTTTATCAATGAAATCGTTTGTTTCGTGTTTGTTTCTATCCGTCTTTGGTTATCAAACCTTCCGTCTCGAACCGGCTCGGATCGTCTCGGTCCCGACTGGTCCAACAATTGGTATCAGAGCTTAAGGTTCTTGATTCACGAAAGATTCGTGGTGATATTCGTGTTTTTCTTGTCAAAAACATATATTTTGCTTGAAAAATTTTCGAAAACAAGTGTTTTTGTTCTTGGTGTTCTTAGTGTTCTTATCAAAAACTCATAAAAAGTCATATATTTTGGTTTTTGATCTTAAAATTTGATGTTAAAAGTGTTGGTTTATTGATTTTCAATCAATTCTAATCATTTGTGTTCGGTTTACACGTCTAAATCATCAAATTTTTGTTCTTAAAATTTCGGGTTTTATCAAGAACATTCAATGTGTTCTTCGTTTTTTAAATGTTTGATCCATATTTATGTGTTTGCTTGTTTGTTTAAGTGTTAAAACACTTAAAAGAGTCATATTTTGCTTCTAAATCAATTAGGATTCGTGTTAGTGATTTTAAAACCGAAAATCTGGTCAAATCTTCTAAGTTTGGAAATTCCGAAAATCCCGATCGAACAAGTCGTTTTTTTGGAACTCATTCGATCGAATAAACCTTCTATTCGATCGAACCAGTTTGAATTTTGACCGAATTAGTTTTTCCCGCCGTGATTTGCGCCAAGTCCATTCGATCGAATCAAATTCATCCTTTCGATCGAACCTGCATCCAGTCGATCGAACAAGTTTCATATTCGATCCACCCATTCAATCTCTTTCTTATTCGACTGCCAGAACCCTTTCGATCGAACCGGACACTCATTCGATCGACCTGTCACCTCATTCGCTCGAACAAGATCATATTCGATCGGATAAGCTTCAGAAGACCAGAACAGTGAATCAGTCAGACATTCGATTGATTCAGGACACATTCGATCGAATAAAGAACACATTCGATCGACTCAGAACACACACTCACGTAAATCACAGAACCAGCAGCCTCCAGAAACTCTCTCAAGCGTTCTTCGTGTTCTTGGTCGTTTCCTCCAATCCTAGGCGTCAAACCCCTTTAGGAATCGTACCTACGTGCCCGTTGATCACCACCGAATCGCCGTGTTAGAGGATTCCGCACTCTAACACGTTGCCCCGTGAATCGTTGGGAAACCGAGTCCCGAATCGGTCCTACACATATACTGCCCTTGATGGTCTAAAACAAATTTTGAGGCATTAAAAAACAAGACAGTGTTACTATATTTATAGTTTCTTAATTTTTTGTACAAACAATTGATGTTATATACTAAAAAAACCGAACGATTACATTGAGTACAAAATGATATGAGGATTGAATTGAATATGGATGGTGGCAAGTGAATCGTAACAAGTGAATTTTGACGTAAAGTTTATTGTTTGAGTCGCTATGATTTTGCTGAGATAAATTGTTAATTTGATTAATGACATATAGTTGATGTTAGGACTTGCGTTTGTTATTGTTGCTATTATGAGAATGAATATGGGTAGATGAATCAAAATTATCAACAATTAGTTTAATGGACAAGATTTAGTTGATTGAATTTATATTTTGTAAATTTAGTTTATATTTTAGAGATCGCATGAGCTATCTCCTTGACTAAACATGTGGTCATGAGGTGGTTATGGAAGTTAAATGATTGATGTAGTTTAATTCTGAGAAAACATTCTATGATTAATATATATGTGATTTAAGGTTTGGATAGTTGTGTAGATTTCATATGAGTTATTGTGTAAAACGAAACTTAGATATGTTATGCTGATGTTTATTTATAACTTAAGGATAAGTTAGAATCTAAACCGATAATCGATGAGTTGATTTGATGAGAGGAAAGTTTTATCAAAGTTTAATATGTTTTTAACAAATTAGAATTTGAGGTTGAATGCTTGAAATATGTTTAATAGTTCATGTATATGATGCCATGAGTATAAGAAAGTCATTCGATTAATAAATTGTGCAAAAATATTATTTAGTTTACTGGATATTTGGATAATATAATAACGTGATAAGATGGATAGGTGAAAACCAATTTCAATAATATATTGTAAACTATTTTGTTTGGCTCGTGATAATCAGTCTAGATGAATGAAGAATTTGTATCCGATCAGGAGAATAAAAAAATGTTTTTTTAGCATATGAATAGTTCGAATCAATAGATCTTGATTCCAAAAGTGATTTAATAAGTAAATAATTGAGTAACTGAATAATATAATAATTAAATAACTAAATCAAATCATAAATCGTTTCGTATAAAATCAAATAAACAAATAACGAATGTTCTTCGATGTGTTGGGTTTCCCATGAGCTTTCCATGACATTTTGTTTCCCCAAGTTATTAGCATACCAAAACCAAAACAAATGGGTGAGTTGGCCACCCATGAGCGTTACATGGCAATTTGAATGGCCCAACTTAATTAACGAATTTAATGTATCAATTAAGTTTGTCGGCCCATGAGCGTTACGTGGCGATTTGACCGACCAAACTAAATAACGAATAAACGAACTCAAACACAAGTAATTGAAACATATCGTGTATCACTACGGATGATAAGGTTCCAACAAAATATCGCAAATATAACAAATTGTTCAAATGTACAGTTGGCGTGTCCATGGCGTCCCATGGGTTTTACACCCGACTAGACATTTTAAAAACAATTAAACACAATAAAGGGTGTAACCGTTTAGCCGGTTACGTTAAACGCTTAAAGTGTCGGTCGCATGACAATTCCCACAATGGCGGGGAATCTTGTCACACTACCTAGTTCTAATCGAAAAAGAGCAAATACAAAGTTAGGAAATTCTCAAAAAAAATTCCGACAATAAAAGGCAATTTAATAAAATTAAATAGAAATATTTTGAGGTTGAGGCGTAGCCTCAGAGTTATAAAAATATTTTTAGAATGAGAGGTAGTCTCGGAGTCATAAAATATTTTGAAAGTGAAGCATAGCTCCGGAGTTGTGTGTACACGATGATAAAATAAACAATTAGCTAAGCAGTTAAATAAGTATTTAATCTAACAAGTAATTACGTAAGCTGTAAACAATCAAATAGAACACATCAGATAAACAAATAAGCATGTATGGGGTTCCTAAACATGCTACTAAAGCACCACTAACGACCTATCTTAAATCTTCGGCTCTGATACCAATCGATACCACCTGTAACACCCCGCCCCTCGCACCACCAATATTGTCCGCTCTGCCCACGAAGAGCTCACGGATTTGGTTTTGGTTGCCCAAAACGCGTTGGTGATTGAAGAGGCAAGACATTTACTTATGAACCAAGGATCTCTCTTGTCCACGGCCGATGTGGATAGCCTAAGAATAAGACGATGTTGTGTTTTCCAAGGGTGTTACATGTAGTCTACACCATTTTGTAGGAATCAACATCATGGTGGATCTTTTGCGGATATCACCCCCATAGTCTGCACTTTTTTTTTGCAACCGGAACAAACCACAAGTTAACGTCAGTTACTTCTATTAAAATCAGGGCCAAAGTCGTATTTTCTTGTCTAAACCTAATATAAGAATGATAATCAATTAATCAAAACCTAATAAAAGTACCAACAAACCCATCCCATGTTTCATCTTCATTTCGAGTCCCCACAACCCCAACTTAATCTCCATTTTCGGCAACTGTAGCTACGAGAGAAACTCCATTTATCACGAAAGTTATCTTTTCCAGTTGTCTTTGTCTCCACCGCCACTATATCATTTTTGGCAACAGTGATTAAAAGCTTCAACTCCGCCAAAATATGTACGAGCACTAGAAGATCTATGATAGATAGCCACACTGTAAAGTGGGGTCAGACTCTAAAGATGAATATGTAATTAGGAGGTGTAGATCTGGAATCTATATGAAGATCTGAAGTCCCCTTTGTTTGAAACGATTGCAGATATGAAACAAGGTGATGCAGATCGTTGCAAGTGAGAAATCTGGAAATATGTGTGCCGCCAGAAGTTGCAGGTTTCGCCAGAGAAGATGATCGGAGCTTAGGTAGCTGGGATGGGGCTACCAAGTAGCAACACCCCAACCAACATCGGAATATGTCAGGGCGAAACAATTGTTCATTGCACACGACACTAATTAAAGAGACAATATTTATAAAAGTCATATTATTAAAACATTCATCACAAAACATCAATTCAGAACAAATAATCCTACACAAAACAATATTTCAAGTCTCTTTTATTAAATAAAACCCTAAAGTCCGTTCTATGCATTCTTCATGTCTTGAGCATCTTAACCTGCAACATGTAGAAAAGATTTGTCAACACAAGGTTGGTGAGAAATCATAATTTTAATACAATATATTATAAATAAAATTCGTGAATCATATATCATATGCAAAAACCAAAACATAAAGTAAAATGCGATACATAATGAAAACTTTTGTTCACTCTTTACATTAAGTCAATCTACTAGGAGGCGTAGGCACGTCTTAAATGCCATCCCTCTATGGCATTTGCATTTGTGGGTCTATATCCATCAATCATAAAATAGATTCTAGTAAAAAAAACATGTAAAGTAAAAAACAATAAGTAACTATATCACATAATTATACTAATATGAATCGTGTTTAAATATATAAATAATGGAAGCGGTTGAGTTTGTAATGTAGACACATGCTACACCCAAAAACATTTAAAACATTAAAATGAGGCTAGGAAATACTCACCTTAAAGTGTTTGCCAGAGAAAATGAGCAAAAACAACTTTAAGCAGAAGTAGCGAAATGACACGTTTAATGAGTAACCCTAGATGTAATATCTAAGTTTAGAATGGAATAGAAATAACAATGATAAAAAGTAGAAAGAATCATGGATTTGGTTCGTATTTGGGGTTTTAAATGAAAACTAGTGGAAATTTAAGTTTAACGAAAACTAAGTAAAACGAGTGACAAAAAAGCTGAAATCCGGTTTCATTGTTAAAACTTGGTTACAATAACTATTACTTAACTTATAAATGTTTTGGATTAATTTACTTACGTAAGACAGGTGATTTTTTAAATTAAAGTTTGTTAAGCAAGTGTTCAGTAGTGGTGAGCACGGTTCGGTTATCGGGTGAAACCCAAACCGAAACCTAAGCTATCGGTTATTTTAGAATACCAACCGATCGGAATTCGGTTATTTTTGGTTTTTCTTATTGTGAGTAGAAATTACAAAAAAAAATGAATTCAAAAAAATAGAATACCTCATATATATTGAATTCAAAATACAAAAATAAGCATGTGTTACGTGAAACCAAACAAATACAAAGTTGTTTAAGTAGTAGAGTTTAAAATTCAACAAAGTTTTTAATCAAAAAAAGTTTGGCCCGAATTTTCACTCATTATCTTATTCATCTTCAAAGTTAGACTCAATCTCAATCATCTTCATAATATCCATCATTGTCAATGGTAGATTCTTTTGGTGTTTTCTTTCCGGCCATAACATCTTAAAAAAACGCAGAAAACATAGGGTCGATTAATCAGTTCGGTTCAGTTTTTTTCGTTTTTTTTTAAATGGATAACCGAAACTAAATCCAAAAATCGGTTTTTTGAAAAACTAAAAAATTAACCGTCGGTTAATGCTTCGTCTCGGTTTTTTCGGTTCGGTTTTTTTGGTTATTCGCTTTCGGTTAGGTTAATTCGGTTTTCTGCTCACCCCTGGTGTTCGGATTTATTGGACTTGAACCCGGAACTAGGTCTTTTCTTCCTAAAAACTTGAATGTATAAACGACAAATAATATATTTAACTCTCATTTAAAAAATAATAATAAATCCAACCCCAAAAGTCAGAACATAAACCCTAGTTTAAGAACTTGGTGAAATTGGGTAATTAAACAGCTAAAATCAAGAACAAATTAAAATTTTGTCATTTTGAATTAGTTAAATTATGGAATTGGTCATTCATGAAAATGAGTTGCACTCTCTATCCTTTAAGTAAGAACATAAACCCTAGTTTAAGAAACTAGTGAAATTGGATACTCAAATAGCTCAAATGAAGGGAAAATCACTCTTTATCCTCTTAATTTTCATATGGATTTTTGTCTCATTTTTGTAAGGCCCCGTTACCGGTGCCTCACATTTGAACATTGAATTTATTCATAAACACAGTTCATAATACCAGAGTTAATATAAACATTCGCGGAATATTAAACCATTCAAACCATTACATTGCATGACCATTCATCCTTGTCTTAACGAGATTCAAATTATTTAAACATAAAACATTGTCTTTTAAATATCATAACATAGCACTTCATTGAGATGCCAGTGTCTTCAAATCCATGCCATGTGCTTCCCCTCAAGCAAGTTGCCTCATTCTACTCACCTGCGAGCATACTAAAAGTCAGCTACGCTGAGTGAGTTATAGTTAAACAGACGACATTCAATAAATTCACCTACTGACATATGCACCTGAAGGTACATACCTTTATATTTACTTACATGCTTACATACATTCGTACTTTTATCCTTTCTTTCATACTTACGTAATACTCACATTCGTACATATACGTTTTTAAGGGCATTTCACCCTATTAACTTCCCCGATATTATTAGGGTCGGTTCCCTACATTCGCCGATACTATTAGGGTCGGTTCCCTACATTCGCCGATACTATTTAGGGTCGGCCCTACATTCGCCGATACTATTAGGTTTGGTTCCCTACATTCGTACTACTATAACATACTTGTCCTTTACATACTTTCCTTGACAATACGTGCAATCTCCGAAGAGCGTTCACGTGCTATCAACATATCATACATACATTATTCATACATCATATATATTCATACATACATCATTCATACATCATACATATCGATCATACCTTTAACTACCACTTGACGGCACATGCAATATCCGAAGATCGTTCACGCACCGTCAAGCAATCATCATACATAAATCAAGGCACACACTTACCACCTAAGGTACGTGTATTGACTATCGCATCGAGTATGCACACAGCCCTGAAAACATAACAAGGAAGTGGGGCTAGAAACTCACCTCAATGCGGTTGCGTTCACCGTTTACGGTTATTCCCCTCTTTAGCTGTGCACGACTAACTGTATAACAATTACGCATATTAATTACCATCACTATCCATATCGTATTTCTAGTCCAATTAAAACCCTCAATGAACCGGGGTCCGGGGGCAGCACCCATGGCAGCGGGGTCTAGGGGCGGCAGCCCCTAGCAGGGTCCAAGGGGCAGAGCCCTTGGCTGGGGTCGAGGGACATAAACATTTTGAATCATTAATTAATTTGCTACTTAAAAGTTCAAGAGCTTCTTTGTAATTAAATCATTCTTTTTCTAAGTTCAGGGACCATTCTGTCCTTTTGTTAAAATTCTAGTTCGTTACATTACTCTTAACGAATTGGCTTATCTTAGCGAACTAGTCCTTGTAACGAATTGAACCCTTTAACGAATTGGTTATTAAATGAACTGGACCTTATAACGAACTGGTCCTTTGACGAATAAGTTCATGTAGCGAATCAGTCCATGTAACGAATTGGACCTTCCAATTCGTTATTTCCTTTAACGAATGACTATAACGAATCAAGGGTGATTCGTTATCTTTTCCCTTAACGAATTGAACACGAACTGAAGCTAGTTCGTTATGCTCCCATAGACGAATCAGCTAACGAATCACCTTTTAATTCGTTAAGTTCCCGTTTGCAAACTAGGGTTAGGTCAGAGAATGTCAGAAGCATTCTCTGACATTCCCTTCCTCGTATTACCTTTTCCGGCGCCGTCGCCGGAAAAAACGGGTTTTAACTCGTTTTTCACCGTTTTTCGTCCCGTTCGATCCAGATCTGAGCTTGGGTGATCCCTAAGCTCATCTTAGGTTCGGTTTATACCCGATTCCATCCGGATCTCATGACTTAAACGGTTTAACGGTGTCGGCTCGTCGTTTCGTGACCATAATTAACGGGTTTAACATCATACTATCATTACCTTAGGCCGGGATCGATTCTTCTTTTATGTTCGGCTAGAGAGAGAGAGAGAGAGACTAGAGAGAGAGCTTAAGTGTGTTTTTTAGGAGGTGTATGAAATATGTGTGAAATGAAAATAACTGGGTATTAATGACTTATATAATTATAGATCATGGGCTTAAGCCCATGGTCTTTTCCTCTTTCCTTCATAACCCAAGTCCATAACCCAATTCCATTTAACCCAACACTAGCCCGACTCAAAATAACTCATACTTTCGTTTATTAACCGACCAGAAAACGGGATGTTACAGTTTTAGTCCTTTACATCAATGATTGTTAAGTTTTTTAGTTAAGTCAACCCAAGTGCATTGCACATGAGAGCATTTTAGTCTTTCTTCCTAGTAATTGGCTAATTATGAAACATAATAAACTATTAGCTTTTTCTAAAAATTTGTAGAGGCTATTTACGCCAAAAACGAAACCCCTCCTTCCCAACCAAATTAAAGGCTAATCATAAGCCTCCATCTTTCTTATTTACAATCTATCGCCCCTACCACCATTATCTTCCACCACCACGTGCCACCACAACCGCCATTTATCATCTACCACCACCTTCTTCTTCCAATAATGTTAACCACCACCTGCAACCTAAACCAATTATATGTAAATTTATGAGCCTAGGAGTGTATAAAGTTACGATGAGCAGACGATGGTGATCAGTTGCGATTTGTCGATCCAGTGGTGGTGAGGAAGCATAACCTCACTAGTTGTTCAGAAGTGAAATACCAACCGTGGTTTTCGGTGGTTACCTCCACTAGATATTCCATTCATTATAACCAAGAATAGAACATGAATAGCGCATCAAACAAATAGTTCTAGATCAATTTGTGTACGAGTTCTTAACCAAAACCCTAGCTTCCGGATATCCTTCAATTTGTAACCAGATCATGTAAACATTAGAGGGTTATTGATCGATTTGTCGTCCTCATCAAAACCCACTGTCAGTTTTAACTGAAAAGGGATATTGCTAAAGTATTAATCGTTTCATCATAATCAAACGTTACACACTAGAACAGTTGGCTGGTGCACTTTCCTTAAAGGTTGAACCAACCTGAGGCGCAGGTTCGACTTCCTAAGACCAAGTTTTGCATTATTTTATTTCTTTATTTTGTATTATGATTATATATATATATATATATATATATATATATATATATATATATATATATCCACTAAATAACTAAATAACTTAAAAACCAATAGTGGTTTCCACTTGTTTAACGAACCTAACCTCGTTAAACTTCTAAATAAATTTTCGTTTAATTTATTGTTTCCGTAGTGTTATATATATATATAATTAGGTTCATTTCATAAGTGTTTTTAGTGCGAGAAGTCATTGCAACCAATCATAATTTTCTTTTTTTATATTTTATTTTAATTGAAGGGGCATTTTAGTACAAGTTTTTTTTTCATATATGAAAAGTAACAACTATTTGGGATAAGTTACACATCTTTTTATTTTTAATCTAAATAATTTTATAATATAACTAATTCTATCTATCAAAAAAGGGTTTGACCAATTTCTCTACAAGTATAACTAATAAACTGTTTTTTTTAACTTGTTTTTTTTGTATATTTAATATATGATTAATTCATTCGTCATAATTTCTCAATTTTATACCAAATTCGTAAAACCACCTACACAGTATACAATTGATCCTACACACAATAAAATTTACACATACACAATTCGAAATACCGCATACAAATATACTAACACAAGATAAAATTTACACGTACACAATTCGAAATACCACCTAGGTTGTACATATATAAAACTACACATTATAAAATGTAACATCCTAAATTTTATAATATTAAATAATTATAACATTAAATAAAGAAAGTTTATTTTTTGAAACGTGTGTTAATTTTTAATTAAGATTAAATAAAAGAAAGAAGTATGGACTTGGATAATTAAAGATGGAATAAAGAATGGGATGGACCTTAGGTCCATGGGCTTAAGTGAGTATAAATACTCCCTTAAACCTCCCTAAAACCCTAAATCCTCATTATTTCCATCTTATTCTCTACACACTCAAAACACACACACATCCCTTGCTATTTACGGCCGAGAGAGAGAGAGAGAGAGGGAGAAGCAAGATCAAACAAACGTTGAATCTTGATAGATCTTTGATATACAAGCTAAATACAATATAAAGGTTCATAACCAAGAAAAAACCGTAGCTTTAAAACGAATAAAGGTACGTTCTTGATCTTTAAAGTTTACGTTTTATGAACGGTTTTCTTTGACACTTAAACGTAGAGTAGATCGGGTATGAACGAACCATAAAGTAGCAAACTTGATTTTAGAAATGAACTTAACGAACCTACGACTATGTACGACTCATTTAAAGAAACCCTAGATCTAGTTTTGAGCATCTTAGCCTTAAAGATCCAAGCTTTACGTTCGTTCGGGTCAAGTTTGGACCACAAACGGCCAAGGGAACGTTTGTGGCTAAGGCCGAACCATAATAAGGGAATTAAGGTCACGAAACGTGCATTTTGGGCGATACAACGAACCTTCAACAACAGCAGTTCGCTTACAGCAAGTTCGCTTACATGCAAGTTCGCTTAATGCAAGTTCGCTTAATCCAAGTTCGCTTACAGTTATGTTCGCTTACACATAAGTTCGCTTACAAATATGTTCGCTTACACATAAGTTCGCGTACATTTATGTTCGCTTACATTTATGATCGCTTACATTTAAGTTCGCTTACAATAAGGCTCGATTACTTTGGAATACCTTGATGGTTCGAATGCTAAGGAATGAAAGAAATATTACCAAGAAAGAAAGATATTAAAGTAAATGAAAACCATAAATTCAAATATGCTAGGGTTTAAAAATAAAATCTAAGTAAAAGTAATCTAACACAATAGGGCAAGTATTGATACGTGTAACTCATATACAGTTAGCAGAACTCAATTAAAGAATGGATTACGAATTAGCGAAGAAAGAAACAGGATTCAGGTGAGTTTCTATGTAAGGCCCTGTTTCCGGTGCCCTACATTGGACATTGGATTTATTCATAAACGCAATTTTAAATATCAGAGTTAATTAAAAACATTCGCGGAATATTAAATACATTCAGACCATTTCATTACATAACCATATTTCTTGTCTTAACGAGCATTCCAAATCATTTAACATAAAACATTGTCTTTGAAATTACATGACATTTTGTTGAGATGCCAGCTTCTTCAAGTCCATGCCATGTGCCTCCCCTCAAGCGATCTTCCTCATTCTACTCACCTGCGTGCATACTAAAAGTCAGCTACGCTGAGTGAGTTCTAGTTAATCATACAACATAAAATCTATTATCATACTTTCACACGAGCCCGAAGGTGTGTACGTTATTCATACCTTGCTTTATATACATAACTATCCATACTACTTAAAGAGCCTTCCGCCCTATAACCTCACAGATATTATAATGGTCTGGTCCCCAACATCACAGATATTATTAGGGTCTGGTCCCTACCATCATAGATATTATAAGGGTCTGGTCCCTATCCTCACAGATATTATTAGGGTCTGGTCCCTATCCTCACAGATATTATTAGGGTCTGGTCCCTTTATTTTACGCAACTGTACCATACCTGTTCTTACATACTTTCCTTGACAATACGTGAAATCTTCGAAGAGTGTTCACGTACCATCAACATATCATACATACATTATTCATATATCATATATATTCATACATACATCATTCATACATCATACATATCAATCATACCTTTAACTACCACTTGACGGCACATGCAATATCCGAAGATCGTTCACGCACCATTAAGAAATCATCATACATAAATCATACAAGGCATACACTTACCACCTAAGGTAAGTGTATTAACTATCACATCGATTATGCACACAGCCTCGAAAACATAACAGGGAAGTGGGGCAAGAAACTCACCTGAACTCGATTACGTTCGTCGTTAATTGTTATTCCTTTCCTTAGCTGTGCTCAACTAAATGTATAACAATTACACGTATCAATTAGCTATCCCTACTCACATCGCGTTTCTAGTCTAGTAATAACCCTCAAGGAACGGGCATCCGGGGGCAGCGCCCCTGGCAGCGGGGTCTAGGGGCGGCAGCCCCTAGCAGGGTCCAAGGGGCAGAGCCCCTGGCTGGGGTCGAGCAGCCCGGTTATCTTATTCGTTATTCAGTTCTTTAACGAATCAAAATTCTATAACGATTGGAGTTCTGATTCGTTATATCATATCGAATCGCCACTTATGGACCATCTTAACGAATTGAACTTTATAGCGAAGTGGTCTTTCATAGCGAACTGGCAATCATAGCAAATTGCTCCACTAGTTCGTTATTCTTCCTTAACGAACTAGCCTAACGAACGAGGGTTCTTCCGTAACGAACCACATAACGAATTGAAGCTCATTCGTTATTCTCCCGTAACGAATTAAGGTTAAGTTTTGTCAGAGAATGTCAGAAAAATTCTCTGACATCCTTAAATACCCGCACCCGCCTTTCCGGTGCCGCCGTGCCGGAAAACCGGGCGGTGGCAGGAAAAACGCGGTTTTCCCCATTTTACACCGTTTTTTGGCCCGTTCGATCCAGATTTGAGCTAGGGCGACCCCTAAGCTCATCTTAGGTTCGGTGTATACCCGATTCCACCCGGATCTCGTGACTTTAACGGTTTAATGGTGTCGGCTCGTCGTTTCATGACTAAATCTAGCGGGTTAGAGTTCATACAACATCATACTATCATTACCTTGGATCGAGATCGGTTTTCCTTGGTGATTTCGGCTAGAGAGAGAGAAACTAGAGATAGAGCTTAAGTGTGTGTTTTGGGAGTTGTATGGAATGTGTGTAAATGAGAATTTCTTGGTAATTATAATTATGAATCATGGGCGTAAGCCCATGGTCTTTTCCTCTTTCCTTCATAACCCAAGTCCATAACCCATATCCATTTAACCCAACACTAGCCCGACTCATAATAATTCATACTTTCATTTATTAACCAAAACTAGAAAACGGGATGTTACAAGTCTTCCCTCCTTAAAGAGGTTTCGTTCCCGAAACCTAACTATTACATAAATAAATCTGGATAAAACTTGCGCATCTCTTCCTAGGTTTCCCATGTAGCGTCCGATCCTTTGCGATGCTTCCATCACTTTCACTAAGGGTATAACCTTGTGTCGGAGTTGCTTTTCCTTGCGGTCAACTATCTCGATTGGTTGCTCAATGTAGTTTAACTGTTCATCAATCTTAATTCCCATTAATGGCACGTGCGATGTGTCATCAGCCAGACATTTTCTCATATGAGAAACATGGAAGGTCGAATGAATTCCTTCTAACTCTTCGGGCAAATCCAACTTATAAGCCACTTCACCTACACGATCCATAATCTTAAACGATCCAATGTACCTCGGACTCAACTTTCCTTTCTTCCTAAAACGAATAATTCCTTTCCAAGGCGAGACCTTGATCATCACATTGTCACCAACGTTAAACTCAATCGATCGTCGCCGCTTGTCAGCATACGAGTTTTGTCTGTCTTGAGCAGCTTTCATCCTTGCCTTGATTTGATCGAACTTTGAAGAAGTTTCTTGCACAACTTCTAAACTTCCCATCTCTTTCTGACCAATCTCTCCCCAACACACAGGGGTCCTACATCGTATACCGTAAAGCATCTCGAACGGTGGCATACCAATACTTGAATGGTAGTTGTTGTTATAAGAGAACTCTGCTGGATGCAAATCATCATCCCAACTTCCTCCAAAGTCTAAAACACAAGCACGTAGCATATCCTCAAGTGTTTGGATCGTCCTTTCAGACTGTCCATCTGTTTGAGGATGATACACCATATTGATTTTCAGTCTTGTTCCCATAGCTTCATGGAACTTCTTCCAAAAGCTCGAAGTAAACCGTGTATCTCTATCGGACACGATCAAAAACGGCACTCCATGCTTAGATACAACCTCTTTAATGAACAAGCTTGCTAACGTCTCTGACGAGATACCCTCTCGTATAGGCAGAAAGTGAGCACTCTTGGTCAAACAGTCCACAATCACCAGATGGTATCATGATGCTTAGCAGTACGAGGTAGCTTAGTTATGAAATCCATGGTGATGTGTTCCCATTTCCATTTAGGTATCTCTAAGGGTTGCATCTTTCCATAAGGCTTCTGATGTTCGGCTTTGACTTGTAAACAAGTTAAGCACTTACTGACATAATCTACTACATCATTCTTCATTCCCGGCCACCAATAATCTCTTTTCAAATCGTGGTACATCTTAGTAGCTCCTGGATGAATCGAGTATATTGACTTATGAGCTTCATCTAAGATTCGACCTCTGAGATCTCCATGGCGTGGAATCCACATACGGTCAAACCTAGTCTTAACACCATGAGTGTTTTCCATCAGCTCGTCTTGCTGACCGAAAATCTTTTCAATCTTCACTAGTCCTTCATCTACCAGAACTTCTGACTGCAGTTTGATGATTTCTTCAAAAAGACTTGAATTCATAATCAGTTGGTATGACTTCACTGTTGCAATGACTTCCTCATTCTTATGGCTTAGCGTGTCGGCGACCACATTAGCTTTACCAGGATAATACTTAATGTCGCAGTCGTAATCCTTTTTCAATTCTGACCACCTTCTTTGCCTCATGTTTAATTCTTTCTGCTCGAAGAAATACTTTAAACTTTTATGATCTATGTAAATGGTATACTTAGTACCATACAGATAATGCTTCCATATCTTGAGAGCATGCACTACTGCTGCTAGCTCCAAATCATGCGTCGAATAGGTACTCTCATGGACCTTCAATTGTCTAGACGCATAAGCTATCACCCTTCCTCGTCGCATCAGCACGCAACCTTACCCACGATGCAAAACATCAGTACAAACAACCAAATCCTCGTTACCATCGGGTAAACAAGGATTAGAGCTTGTGTGAGTCTTTTCTTTATCTTCTGAAAAGCTTCTTCTTGATACTTACCCCAACTGAATACTATCGACTTTTGGGTCATACCGGTTAACGGTGCGGCTATCTTGGAGAAACCTTCGATGAATCTCATATAATAGCCAGCTAACCCTAAGAAGCTTCGTATATCAGTAGGATTCTGTGGAGTCTTCCAATTCGTTATCGCTTCAATCTTAGTTGGGTCCACGGTGATCCCTTCAAGATTGATCACGTGACCTAGGAATTGCACTTCTCGCAACCAGAATGCGCATTTCGAAAATTTAGCATACAACTTCTCTTTATTCAGATTCTCCAATACTTCCCTTAGATGCTCGGCATGATCAGACTCGCTTTTTGAATAAATCAATATATCATCGATGAAGACGATAACTGACTTATCCAACATTGGCCGACACACCCTATTCATCATATCCATAAATGCTGTAGGAGCATTTATTAGACCGAATGACATCACGAGGAACTCGTAGTGTCCATACTGCATCCGGAACGCTGTTTTAGGGATGTAGGTCTCTTTCACTTTCAGCTGATGATACCCTGATCTAAGATCTATTCGTGAGAACCAACTTGAACCTTGCAGTTGGTCAAACAGATCATAAATCCTGGGCAAAGGATATCTATTCTTCACCGTAATCTTGTTCAACTCACAATAGTCTATGCACATCCTCATACTTCCATCTTTCTTCTTTACGAACAACACTGCGCGCCCCAAGGAGAAACACTTGGTCGAATAAAACCCTTGTCGAGGAGTTCTTGCAGTTGGGACATCAATTCTTTCATCTCGGAAGGCGCTAGACAGTAAGGCGCTTTCGCAACGGGCTGGGCTCCTGGTATTAAGTCTATCTGGAATTCTATCTCACGCTCCGGTGGCAACCCCGGAAGATCCTCAGCGAATACTTCTGGGTAGTCGCACACGACAGGAACATCTTTCATTTCTTTCATCTCGGCCGTAGCGTTGACAACATACGCCAGGTAGGCACCGCACCCTCGCCATAATAACCCTTCTGCTTTTATCATCGAAATGACGTTAAACCCTGAACTTTCCTTATCGCCATAAACCGTCACGAAACTACCATCCAAGGACTTTAGCTTTATTATCCTACTCTTACATACTATCTGAGCTTCGTATTCATACAACCAATCCATCCCCAAAAGTACATCGAACCCTCCTAAGGTCATAACATACAAAGTAACAGAGAACTCATGTCCCTCTAATTCTATCTTACAATTCTTAACTATTTTCATTATTTTCACCGAGGTGTCACTAGCGGTTTCTACTATGAAGGTTTCAGACACTCGGCAACATTTCATTTTAGCTAGTTTATAAATGTCGTAGCTACAAAACTTCTATTCGCACCCGAATCAAATAATACTGAAGCGGAAATACCGTTTACTAAGAACGTACCGGTCACAACATCAGGAATCTGTCTAGCTTGTTCCTGGGTCAGCATGTAGGCCCTAGTCCTCGGCCTCGCTTGATCAACATCTTTCTTTCCACTACCTCCATCCTCACCATCGGTGCACTCTCTTGCCATGTGGCCTGTCTTGCCAGCTGGCTTCGCACTGCACTCATTGGCATAATGCCCTACCTTCCCACACTTGTAACACGCGTTAGACCCCATCCTGCATTCCCCACCATGAGCCTTTCCACACTTGTTACAAACTTCAGAACTTCTACTCCACTTACACTCCCCACCATGCATTTTTCCGCAGGTCTTACACGACTTCTTCTCCCAAACTCTTGGCTGCTTGTTCTTGGGGTTCCACAACTGAGTACCAGGTCGTTTAGAAGGAGCGACCCACTTCTTCTCTTTCTTCTCTTCCACTACCACCTCATCCGTCGAAAAGTCCTCATAGACCGTTTCTGCGAGCCCTACAGCAGAATCAAAAGTACCTGGTCTACCAGCCTTGACCAAGACGCAAACATTTTGTGGCAGTCCTCTAAGGTAACACTTGATCTGCTTGGCCTCAGTGTTCACCATGTCTGGCACCAACCTTGACAGGCGGTTGAATTCAGTGAGGTATTCGCGGTGCGTCATCTTACCCGCCTTCAGACTCAAGAACTTCATCTCAACCTTTTCAACCTCAGAATCAGCACATAATCGCTTCATCACTAACTCCTTCAGATCATTCCTTCTCAAAGCCTTGATCTCTTCTCGACTCTTCCTCTACTCAACAGACTCCCACCAGTACATTGCCTCCTCACTGAATGATTGTGTAGCATAACCCACCGCTTGATCGGGACAGCATTCGCTAATTCGGATAATTTTATCCATGGCGGTTATCCAATGAAGAGTAGCGATTGCGTCTCCTAAGCCAGTTAGCTTCGGCGGGTCACAACCCTTGAAGGACTTATAGTTGCACCCACCTCGGCCTCTTTTCTTGTCATCAACCTTCACTGACTTAACCACGCTTGATTCTTCCCCATCCCCTTCATCATTTTTCTTACCATCTCCTTCCGCCCTTTCAACGGTTCTTTCACGGCCTCCAGCATACCCTTCAGTATTCATGTTTTTCACAGCAGTTGCTACCGCTTGAGCAATGGCAGTTTGAATCGCGGGATCCAGTTGAACCCCCTCGTTGTTACTCGGATTTCTACCAGCGGCACTTCCTTCGCCCTCATTGTTAGTGGATGCCTCTACTGACGGTTCTCGGACAACGCGTGGCCTACCAAACGTCCCGTACGTCCTCCTCTTCCAGCGGCTTTCTTAGCTCCAGCCATTTGTATTCTATAAGGAAACACAGATGTCATCATGTTGGTGCATAATGTCAGTAGTTCATAGTCTAGTGTCGGTAATCGAGTCTGTAATGTTAATTATGTTTTATATATGTCTTAAGCGAAGTTGTTAACAAGTTCGCCTAGGCGAACTTGTTAGTCAAGCGAAGTTATGGACAACTTCGCCTGAACATGCCAGGCGAAGTTGTCGTGTATAAATAGTCCTAGGTTACGGCTGTTTGGTTGAATCAGTTGTTCGTGTTAGTTTGTTCGAGTTGTTACGAGAGCTGTAACGTGTGTCTGTAATAGTGATATCGTATCACGTGTTTGAGTTATTATATAACGTGTGTTCGTTTCGTGTGATTCGTGTTCTATACTCGTAACGATCTACGCAGGGATTCCGCACCTGAGTAGATCGAGATATCTCGTGCGATCCATCCAGGGAACCCACAATTGGTATCAGAGCCTTAGGCTCTTATGCTATGGTTCGAGATCTGCGTTTTGGTGTTTCTGGCACGTTTCTGTGCGTTTCTGGCCGAACAGCGCCGCAGGCGAAGTTATTGTTCATCAGGCGAAGTTGCCGTCACTGTTAGTAGGGTTTCAGCGAAGATATAAGGTTAAGCGAAGTTATCCACAACTTCGCCTACCTTCTCAAGTTCGCTTATCAGTCAGGCGATGTTATGGACAAGCGAAGTTATTGACAGGCGAAGTTTTAGCCAGGCGAAGTTATAGCCATGCGAAGTTATGGACAGGCGAAGTTAACTTTAGGCGAAGTTAACGAGAGAAAAAAAAAGAGTATTTTGGAGTTTTCGTCTGTATGGCCAGGTGTACACGATTATTGTGAGACCGAAGATGTTGTTCCGTCAACGAGTGAAACTTGTTATCTCTGGGTCTTACGTGTGAACAAATACGTGTCAACTTTGGATATGGAGTTGAGTTTGTGAATGGGATATTGATTGAAACTGGATATTGACACATATTTGGGTGTTTGTGGGCAATGAAATTGTTGTTGTTCGAGGTTGACCAACTGAAGAAAGTCAAATTGAACTGAAGGTTTTTGTCATTACTGGATTGCGGTCAGAGCATATTATTTATGTTATTTTCAAGGCGTTCGAGAATTGGATCCTGAACGTGATGCTTATTTATTAGAGTGAAAATTCTGGAACAAGTTGGATTTAATCAGGAACTAAAGTGTTTATGTTCTTGATCTTTATCCCTGGTGATTGAAGATGCTTCGGATTAATTAATGGTCATGTGTTAGATTCTGTCAAGGTGGTTTTGTGATGAAATTGATCACTTGATGTTGAGTAGTTGAAGATTAAACCTTATCGTATGCCGACGAGTTGGTGAAGTTGTGGAGGAAGCCCAACTTCACGTGTTGGTGAAGTCAGATGGACTCACGTGATTGGTTGAGATGATCTATTGGCACGAGGATGCATGCATTTCAAAGACCTCAATCGTTATAGTCGGAGAAGCTTACACTGAAGGGGAGATCTGATATGGAAGACGCTGGGTGATTGGTAGATTTGTGAAGCTACAAGACAGATTCAGACACGGCTGGTTGAAGAGCAAACAGAAGATCATCAGTTAAGAGGGAGTCTGTTGGTGCATGTTTTGTAACAGATGATCTTTCGTGTTTGTTAGAATTGAGAGCAACGGTCAAAGGGGAGACTGTTGGTGCATTTTGTGACCGTCGCTATGCAATTCAGACCAGCGGAGACGCCATAGGTGAAGTTAGAACAACTTCGCCAACGGCGAAGTTAGGACAACTTCACCTTAGGCGAAGTTATCACAACTTCGCCATAGGCGAAGTTATGAACAACTTCGCCTACTGACGCCTACTGAAGTTTATATATATATGCGTGTCTTGTTTAGTTTTAAGAATCCAGAATTTAGTGTGTGTTTTGAGTAGTTTGTTTGTTTAGAGAGAGTAAGAGACAAGGAGAGTCGTGTGAGACGACCCGAGGTAGAGCTCACTTTGGGTCAGTCGTGTTTTCTGTTTGGTTACGGTATGTAACGTGTTTTGATTATTATATAAGAATCTGCAGATTTGATTATCTCGTTCTTGTATTTGTTCGTGTATTTGTTCGTGTACGTGTTTGTGTTCTTCATCTTTACACCAATAAACGAGTCTAGGAGGATTCCGCACTCCTAGACCTCGTGCGGATCTCGTATCGATCGGCGACGCCCCGGGGGGACCTACATGTGATATTATGTTTGCAGTTTGTCTTTGTGCTCGTTTTCAGGCAAACCCAAAGGAATCTCACATGAAGGGTGTGAAGAGGATCTTGCGGTATCTCAAAGGCAAACCGAAGCTGGGGTTGTGGTACGCAAAAGGAGGAGACTTGGAGTTGGTCGCTTACACAGATTCTGATTATGGAGGGTGCAATCAGAGTCGGAAGTCAACAACTGGTGGATGTCAGTTTCTTGGTGGCAGATTGGTGTCGTGGCAATGCAAGAAGCAGACTTCAGTCGCAATTTCAACCTGTGAAGCAGAATACATGGCAGCATCCAACTGCTGCTCCCAGGTTCTTTGGATTCAACAACAGTTGCGCGACTATGGTCTGAATTTCTTACTTACTCCTATTTGCATTGATAACACAGCTGCTATCTCAGTAACTAACAATCCCGTGAAGCACAGTAAAACTAAACATATTGACATACGTCATCATTTTATACGGGATTGTGCTGAGAAGAAACTGATTGTGCTTGAAAAGGTGGATACGCTTGATAATTTCGCTGATTTATATACTAAAGCGTTAGACAAAACAAGATTTCAAAACCTTATTGAGCTGAATGGGATGATCAATCCCGAGTAACCATGCTTTTTATGTTCGTTTAAAAAAAAAAAAAAAAAACGTCACTATCGCTTAGAATTATGTCGGTTGCCTCAGTTTGAAGGACATGTCTTAGGATATGTTTGGTCCTCATTTCTACTTGTAGAATATGCGGATAGCCATTAACCAGATGACTGAAAGTGACCGGGGCGGTTTATGATGTGTTTTCATTCTTTCGCTTAAAATTAGTCGATCATACTTAGTTAGAAGGACACATACTAGTATGTGGTCGGTCCAGCTGATCCATTGGATCTTCGGGATAGCCGTTTACCTGAAGACTTTGTTTTGGTTGGGGCGATTGATGTTAAAATTTTTCTTTTTGGGAAATGAAATTATTTTTCAAGTCTACTACTTCGTAAGAAGTTACTTTACTATGTTTAACAGAAAATTGATCCAACCTTGGAAAATGATAGATATACTGCTTTTGTGTGCTTAACTAGTGAAGTTATTAGGCTTAAAAGGCTTTAGAACAGTCATTGTATGTCATGGTAGCTTTTTATGGTGCGTAAAAGTAGATGTGATACAAACTAAATCTCGATTTTACGTGGAAACTCCTTAAGAGTTTTGCATGTCTTCATATATATCTTTCCGAATGATAGGCAGAAAAGCGATTACCCAGTCATACACGAGCCCATAAATGTTCTGATTCTCGTAAAGATAGTGTGTGAAGAAACTGCAGTGATCCAGATTCGGGACTTGCAGTTGTTTACTACTCTGAAGTCTATGTATATGTTTATCGTAAAAAAAAAAAAAAAAAAAAAAAAAAAAAAAAAACTTATAAGTTATTGAAACATTCTAGAGCTGACAATGTCAAGACTTCTCAATCATGGAGTAAGAAAGAGAACGGGAAGCAGATGAAGAGTACTTACAAACTTAATCAGACAATATGGGTCGAAGTCAATTCGGGGTGACTTGGGAAAAGCCAAATACGCTTTGAGAATAGATAGGAGGCATCATAATCTCTGAGTTGTTGCCCACTTAAATTTTGAGGCATAATTGAACCTAACTCGTATCACAGAAATGATGAAAACCATTTTAAGTTATTTACCTGCCTACACCCTGTTTCTTTATGTCATAATACAGCTAAACACGGATCTATGTGACAGTCACGTAATTAGTATGATTCCTGTTCGGATCTTTTCTAAAACGTAGTAGTCCCTTGTAAAGACTGAAATTTGATCCCTTAAACGTTAATTGTTAAAAGTTTTCTTTTTATGTAGTTGTATGCTTTTATATCTGGTTACTTGGACTTGATCGTGTCATTTAATTCTCAAAGGGAAGTTTTAAAAGTTAATTGAAAAATGTTCAAATTATAAGGTTTGATTTTGTAAATATAGGCGAAGTTGTTAAACAGGCGAACTTGTGAATAACTTCGCCTAGGCGAAGTTAACCGTAACTTCGCCTGTATAACAGCGCCCATATATAAGGATTTTCAAAGGTCATTCGTTCATTATTCTCAAATATCAGCGAACTTATACTCTCCGATTTACCAGCGAACTTAGCGATCTTACCTGTCGATTCATCTTTGTTATCTTTCTTCGATTTCAATCAGTATTCAAGGTGTGTTTGGGTTCTTATATCTGATAATCGATGTTCATGTTGTTAATCCTAGGTTGTTTCGACAACCGGTTAATGACCTCGGACGATCGATCCTTAAACCCGATTTCAAAACTTGTCTTCACGTGGTCATGTACAACCTGGTCGTCTAGTTATCCTTAAAATCTTGTGTTTAAGAGTCCTAAATCTTCACATTAACCAGAAACATCAAGTTTTCGAAAGTTTGAAACGACCTTACTGTCGCCGATTCAGATTCAGGCGAACTTAGGGTTTGGGCGAAGTTATCCGTAACTTCGCCTGAGGCTTAACTTCGCCTGAGGCGATGTTGTGGTGAGGCGAAGTTATCATTAACTTCGCCTGGACCTTTTTACTTATTAGTTATTAAACGAACTTAAAGATGAAGCGAAGTTGTTCCCAACTTCGCCCCACCTTTAACTTCGCCTATACAGATTTTATCACAACTTCGCTCATGGTAACAAGCGAACTTGTTTTATGCCTTAACGTTTATCTAACTTGGTTCGTTTGTTGCAGATATGGCTGCTGTTGCTGGTGCTGGAGGTGCTGGTGGCGATGACGGGGGAGATAACCAGAGACAATTCTTCCCTGGGCACAACATGTACATTACCTTAGACCCAGATGCGAGTGGTGTGGAGGATTACCGCGAGATTATTACATTCCTCCTTCGCTCGCGGATATTCCACGCGATCACAACTACTCTGCCGATATCCTTACCCAATATTGAGGATTTTTGGCAGACGGTGGAATACGATTGCCGCGTTGAGCCCCCGGTTATGCGAGCAACCGTCAACAATCAAGAAGTTCAGTTCTCGTCTGAACAAATTCGGGTGTCTTTACGTTTTGGAGAGGAGACTAGGGATGACCTTACAGAGTTTGTTGCTCCGTTCCGCGATGGAGCATTTCTACGAATGGGCTATTCTGGTCCATTGGGCGATACACGACGGAGGAAGGGTTTCCTACTTGATCAGTAGCGCTTCCTCATGCACGTAATGATTGTCTGCATGTCTGGGAGGAAGGCGGGCACTGATGGTATGGGTGCGACCATGCAGTCAGCAATGACTGCTCTGACTTATAACAAACGTTATAGCTTTAGTCAGATGGTCTTTTATGAGATCGATAGACAGAGGAGAGCGATGGCTCGTGAAAGGTTCATCATGTATCCAAGATTCATTTAGATGATCTTGAATCATGTTGCTCCCACGTTGCCTCAACGACGTCCAATAAGATACGTGGAGAGTGTGAGCAAACGTATCTTCGCTCAATGCCGAACATCCAGCGCGAGGAGCAAGCCTGAACTGCGTCCAAGGCATACTCCACTTTTTGGGTACTTAATAAACCCGGGGTATGTGCCAGCTCGTGGGGATGAGTTCCGAGACCCGGCACCACATCAGGCAGGAGCATCTCAAGCTATACGTGCTGCTCCTGTTGTGTCACCGGAGGAGGAAGTGGACCTTGATGCAGAATTCGGAGGTCAAGGATTCTTCAATATGTATCGGGTGGATCCAGAGGAGAACGTTCAGATCCCAGTTGACCGTGTCTCGACTGTGCGTGCTACTAGAGCAGCTACGACGGTGGCTGACTCAGATCTTGATGATGTTATGGATGAGGCGAGAAGGATGTTGGTGACTCAAGAGAGGACGTTTGGGAAGAGAAAGAGGACAGATGATGATAGTGAGTCAGAAGAAGAAGAGGATATTCACAAGTTGATTAGACGTTCAAGACGGGAAAGGACAGGTGCAGGTATGGGAGCTGGAGAGACTTCAAGAGTTGTACGTTTCGCTCCGCCCGCACTGTCAGGTATGTCGATTGTTCCTACATCACTACAGGTCACAAGTTTAAGCGCCACCGATGTACCCGTGGTGGCTACAACATCATCTGTTGGCCTCCCGTCTATCACACTCCAGCTGACGACTCCAGATATCGTATCGTTGCCGCCTCCAACGCTTACTCCATCGGAGCTTGTTGCACAATTTGTTGAGTCGACAGTCGTTGCAACTGCAGGGTTGTCGGTCACGATACCACCTGCGGTTACGTCCACAGCTGCTTCTGATGTCCCGGTTTCATCAGAAATCCCTCCTCAGTACACTCACGATTTATCGCATATGAGGTTCGATTTCGATGCAACCCTATCAGACTCGGAAAGAATAGCCGCACTGAAACGGGTCGTGGCAGAGCAGTCAAGGGTGAATCTTATCCAGACCCAGGCTATTCAGCGCCTAGTAACAGAAAATCAACTACAGTCGTCCCTCCTGGTTGAACATGGGAAAATTATAGATGCTATGAAGGAGTTTTTGGCATCTCAGGGGGAGATGAGCTGTAAAGGCGACGAGCTCAGGACAAAGAAGCGGACTGACAGAGACGATGATCCCAATGCATCGAAAGGTGCAGGTGGTGAGTTGCCAAGAACTACTCAAGCTCTTGGGACTTCCACAGCTCAGGGGGAGTCTGCAAGCGCAGCTGGCGGTTCTGGTGGTGATGAGGTGGTGATGGTTGATGACGAGGAGATGGGAGATGATGTGATCGATGCCTTGAAGGAATTAGATGATGATATGTTGGATGATGAGTTTATGTGTGAAGATGATGTTCTACCAATTGAGGAGATTGAAAAGATTGGTGCTGAAATAGTGATTGAAGATGATGTTGAAGAGGGTGAAATAGTTGAGGAGAATGTTGAACACGAGATCCCTGAAGTTGAAAAGTCAGATGTATGTCAAGACACAGCAGGTGATGATACAGAATGGGAGGAGCAGCCTAGATGGAAGGAAGGCTATGCTCATTGGTTTATCAAAACTAAGAAGCCTGTTGTTCCAACCATGTTCAAGAAAAGTTATAATATCAAAGGCTATGCTGAATCAAAGAAAGGAATTATCTGTTGGCTATATGATGAACAGTTAAAAGTGTTCGTGGTGAAAAGATATGATGGGATCCAATACTTTAAGAGGACGTTGAGATCTCTCAATACATTGCCTGAATGTGAGGTGAAGGATTTGGCTAGATTGGGGTTGATTAATAGAAGTGACGACAACATGGCCAGAGTTATTGGGAAGATCGTGTGGAAAGAAAGTGTTAAAGAAAAGAAGTTTGAGTTATTAAAGCCACAGAAGGGAAAGCTAGTGGAAGATAAAGAAAGGGGAATGAGAGCAGATGGCAAGCCTTGGATGGTAATGAAGTACAAACCGATTCGGTGTCTTAAAGATGTGCCGATGAAGACAATGCCCAAGGATGTGTTGAAGAACCTTAAATGGTGGTATGTTGATTGCCAGACTGCTGAAGCCGTGATGGAAGACGAAGACGAACAAGAAGTGCTAAGAGTGTATGATCCGATGCATCTTGTTAATTTATCGAAAGCTGATCTGCAGGTGTTAAATGAAAAGAAGATATTTTATATTCCTGCTTGGAAAGACGAAGCGAGGAAATATCAGCGAGTAGTCACGGTATGTGTGAGAGAAGGAGTACATGCATGAAGACAAAGAGATTGAAGGTTACAAGACACGTGCTTGAAGATCAAGACATGAAGCTACTGCCAAGGGGGAGTCTGTTGGTGCATAATGTCAGTAGTTCATAGTCTAGTGTCTGTAATCGAGTCTGTAATGTTAATTATGTTTTATATATGTCTTAAGCGAAGTTGTTAACAAGTTCGCCTAGGCGAACTTGTTAGTCAAGCGAAGTTATGGACAACTTCGCCTGAACATGCCAGGCGAAGTTGTCGTGTATAAATAGTCCTAGGTTACGGCTGTTTGGTTGAATCAGTTGTTCGTGTTAGTTTGTTCGAGTTGTTACGAGAGCTGTAACGTGTGTCTGTAATAGTGATATCGTATTACGTGTTTGAGTTATTATATAATGTGTGTTCGTTTCGTGTGTTCGTGTGATTCATGTTCTATACTCGTAACGATCTACGCAGGGATTCCGCACCTGAGTAGATCGAGATATCTCATGCGATCCATCCAGGGAACCCACACATCACGTAAGGAACCATTTGGTACAAGGATATTAAGGCTAATAGGTAATAACAGTGGCCAGCTGTGATTAGCTGCTCACGTTACTTTCCGTGTCCTATACACTTCCTCTTATGAGTCTATTTTTGCTAATTCTATTCTAGCAGTTAGACAATCAAACAGTTCATATCATCACATACCCCTATCCCTAGCAACTAAGCTAGCATTCATACAATCTTTATTTAGCTATTACGCAAACATTCATTCATCATTCTACATTACATGTGAATTTAATCACATACTTTACCTTTACTTAGCTTGCTTGAGTGACACATGACATTCTCGTACTGGCATCTTCTTTTTTTTCTTACTTTAATCCCATCCTCTATTCGAGTCTAAGCACGTAGGATGCTTAAATCTCTCGAACTTTGCTCTGATACCAACTTGTAAGGCCCCGTTTCCGGTGCCCTACATTGGACGTTGGATTTACTCATAAACGCAGTTCTAAATATCAGAGTTAATTAAAAAAATTCACGGAATATTAAAAACATTCAAACCATTTCAGTACATAACCATATTTCTTGTCTTAACGAGCATTCCAAATCATTTAACATAAAACATTGTCTTTGAAATAACATATCATTTCCTTGAGATGCCAGCTTCTTCAAGTCCATGCCATGTGCCTCCCCTCAAGCGATCTTCCTCATTCTACTCACCTACGTGCATACTAAAAGTCAGCTACACTGAGTGAGTTCTAGTTAATCATACAACATACAATCTATTCTCATACTTGCACACGAGCCCGGAGGTGTGTATGTTATTCATACCTTGCTTTACATACATAACTATCCATACTACTTAAAGAGCCTTCCGCCCTATAACCTCACAGATATTATAAGGGTCTGGTCCCCAACATCACAGATATTATTAGGGTCTGGTCCCTACCATCACTGATATTATAAGGGCCTGGTCCCTATCCTCACAGATATTATTAGGGTCTGGTCCCTATCCTCACAGATATTATTAGGTTCTGGTCCCTTCATTTCATGCAACTGTACCATACTTGTTCTTACATACTTTCCTTGACAATACGTGCAATCTCAGAAGAGCGTTCACGTACCATAAACATATCATACATACATAATTCACACATCATATATATTCATACACATCAATCATACCTTTAACTACCACTTGACAGCACATGCAATATCCGAAGATCGTTCACGCACCGTCAAGAAATCATCATACATAAATCATACAAGGCATACACTTACCACCTAAGGTAAGTGTATTAACTATCACATTGAGTATGCACACAGCCTCGAAAACATAACAAGGAAGTGGGGCTATAAACTCACCTGAACTCGATTATGTTCGCCGTTAATTGTTATTCCTTTCCTTAGCTGTGCTCGACTAACTGTATAATAATTACACGTATCAATTAACTATCACTACTCACATCGCTCAACGAACGGGGGTCTGGGGGCAGCGCCCCTGGAAGAGAGGTCTAGGGGCGGCAGCCCCTAGCGGGGTCCAAGGGGCAAAGCCCCTGGCTGGGGTCGAGCAGCCCCAGTTATCTGATCCGTTATTCAGTTCTTTAACGAATCAGAATTCTATAACGAATGGAGTTCTGATTCGTTATATCATAACTAATCACCACTTATGGACCATCTTAACGAATTGAACTTTATAGCGAAGTGGTCTTTCATAGCGAACTGAAAATCATAGCGAATTGCTCCACTAGTTCGTTATTCTTCCTTAACGAACTAGCCTAACGAATGAGGGGTCTTCCGTAATGAACCACATAACGAATTGAAGCTCATTTGTTATTCTCCCATAACGAATTAGGGTTAGGTTTTATCAGAGAATGTCAGAAACATTCTCTGACATCCTTAAATACCCGCGCTGTCTTTCCGGCGCCGCCGTGTCGGAAAACCGGGAGGTGGCCGGAAAAACGTGGTTTACCCCATTTTCCACCGTTTTCACCCGTTCGATCCAGATCTGAGCTAGGGCAACCCCTAAGCTCATCTTAGGTTCGAGTTAGAGTTCATACAACATCATACTATCATTACCTTGGATCGAGATCGGTTTTCCTTGGTGATTTCGGCTAGAGAGAGAGAAACTAGAGAGAGCTTAATTGTGTGTTTTGGGAGGTGTATGGAATATGTGTAAATGAGAATTTCTTGGTAATTAATGCTTATATAATTATGGATCATGGGCTTAAGCCCATGGTCTTTTCCTCTTTCCTTCATAACCCAAGTCCATAACCCATATCCATTTAACCTAACACTAGCCTGACTCATAATAATTCATACTTTCATTTATTAATCGAAACTAGAAAACGAGATGTTACATTCTAGCCCAATTTCCTTGTTATGTTTTCGGGGCTGTGTGCATACTCAATGTGAATATTAATACACTTACCTTAAATGGTTAGTGTATGTCTTAATGATGAATGTGATAGTTATGTTTAAATTATGAATGCATGCTTGACAGTACGTGAACGACCTTCGGGTATTGCACATATTGTTAAGGAAAGTATAGTGGAGTATGTATGATATGAGTATGTGAATAAGAAAGTATGTATGACTATGATATGTATGATATTCTGTAAGATATGTATGAATGTGATAATGGAGATGATAATGAAAGGTAAAGAAAGGTTAAAGGGTTGCATACCCTACTAATATATGCGAAGGTTAAAGGGTTGCATACCTTACTAATATATGCAAAGGATAAAGGGTTGCATACCCTAATAATATATGCGAGTGATAAAGGGTTGCATACCCTAATAATATATGCGAAGGTTAAAGGGTTGCATACCCTAATAATATATGCGAAGGTTATAGGGCGTAATGCTCTTTAAAACTTAAGGTATGAATATGAAAGAAAGAAAGTATGAAGGCAAGTAAGTATGAAAGTATGAAGTATGTATGAAAGTATGTAGTTATGAATGTGTTGTATGTTGTATGATTAATGTTAAAGCCTGTGAGATCTCAGATCTAGTTCATTGTTGCTATTTATTATATGTATTGATTGTATATATATTAGTATTAGTTGATAGTGTGTGTATGTATAATATTAGATTGAATAATTAGAATGAAGCTTGAGAGAATTTGGACAGAGTTTCGTTACGTTAATCCCAAAACTTAAATTAACAGTGACAAAGGTCACTATATATAGAAGATGGACCTAGTTCGTTAACATTCAATAACGAACTAGAGTCCACTTCATTACATACATCAGAAAGCAAATACCTTAACGAATCACCCCCTGATTCGTTAAACATCCTTAACGAATCAGGAGGGATATTAACTTAGATCTAGTTCGCTAAACATCCTTAGCGAACTAGATAATACTTTAACGAACTACAAGGATAAAATAATTGTTTATTACATAAACCAAACAACAAATACTTTAACAATAAATACAAAGACTCGAGACGCAAAACCATGTACTAACAGATACCCCCTCGTCTTGAGCTCTTTGTCTTTGTATTTACTTTACTTGAAGCGCTTGGACCGCCAGTCTCTGCAACTATGAATCCCGTTCTCATGACATACACCCACAATGCGTTGGAATTTCATAGCCAGATCATATTCTTCATTGCGCTCGATCAATATCTTATTCTTGTGTAGCACATCGTTGTCAGTCTCAGTTAAGTTAATTAGCCACATCGGATTGATGATCTTGATCAGCTCAGTCTTCAATCCTTTACCAAGGACAATGATGGCCTTGCTAGTACGATTGTCATAATACCAGCGGTTGAAGGATAAATGCATGTGTTGGTTCATCGTCTTCACTGGCACACGCTTCGTCGTCTTCGGTGGCTTTACCTTAAGAACCAACTTCTTCCATCCTGTTTTTGGATCGATTTCATCAATACGCTTGCGGATAGGAATTTGTGGTTTAAAAAACTTAAAACCATGGTTCACCTCAAACACCAAGTGTTGGTGAAATCATTTGGCATGGTAGTCCTCGCCACGATTAATAAATGGACGATATGCCAAAGTGCGCACATACCATCTCGGTAATGAGAGAAGATCAGACATCCTTTCGTAGTACTGGACGCCCTTCTCCCATTTAAGAATACATACCTTAAGTTCAGAATCATAAAGCCAGGAAATAATATCACCTTGCACATTCGACACTGCCTTGAAAGTAGTCTTCTGGTTGGCTTTGGCATGTACAACAGCTTCTTCTTTATGTTCATTATCCACATACCGAAATGCCTCGATGATCTTACTTGCTTTCTTGTGTCTAAACCATCTAAGAATGTCATCATCGGTTGGGTTCTCAAGCGAGTAAAATCTTGTATCAACGACCTTCTTTCCTTTGGACGTCCTTTCAAGATGATCTTCTGCTTCTTTGACGGTTTCTTCATTAAATACAGGAGCACCCTAATCAACATTGGTGTGTTGAAACAGATCAGGGTATTCCTCAGCAGTCACATCCTCAATCACAACCTCCTCATTCTCATAAATAAAACCCGAACACATTTCAATATTAGGATCATTTAAAATCTCATCATCATTAATTACCTCAACGTCCTCCTCTCCCTCTAACACGGTCAATTCGTCTTCATTCAGACCAAGCAAGATAGAAATTTGCTCTCGTGTCAGCGACTTCTCAACAAACAGCCCTACGGCAATCTCGTCAGCATTCACAATGCTCCTAACCATCCCCTTTTCATCAACGAAAATAACTGTATCGGCCTCGATCATCTCAATTGGTTTTGCAGCCGAATAATCATGATAAACAATAACCTGCTTGCCCGAATCATCAACAGAACTCGTACCCACACCAGAAGCTGGGTCTTGAGTTTGTTTAGTCTCGTCACCAGCACCAGACTCATCCGGATCCTCATTATCATTCTTAAGCTTTTTCAGCGCGTCATCTTTGCATATAAGTTGCAAAATAAGCTCCTCTTGTTCCTTGATTTTCACCCCCTAAGACTCAACAATCTCACGAAGGGCCTTTGTTTCTTTCTGACAATAAGAAACATAGCTGAGCAGCTTCTTCTGATTCTCCATCATACGTTCTTGATTTATACGATCAGCAGACATTTGATTTTCATACAAATATAAGAGACTCAATACCATGCTCATCTGCTGATCGTGCGATGAAGTAGTAAAAGAAGGAGGAACTGGCTGAACTGGATCCATCGGTCGACTGAGCCTCAAAAATGAAGTATCTGGTGGAGGAATCATCGTTGGTGTAGGAGGAATCACCGAAGTAGCAGTCGTCGGCCTTGGTATAGGAGATAAGACAGAGTGAGGAATCATACCAAGCTGTGGATCCGACGTAAGCGTAGGCGTTAGAGTAAGCTCCGGGGTGCTAGTAGTAAGCGGCACCGCCGGGCGTAGAGGAGTGGACGACCTTAGAGGTTGAACTCCAAACGAGATGCCAGCCCCAGCCGACACTCGACGCTTTGATGAACTTTCTTTCACCAGCACCACCATTACCACCATCATTGCCATCATTACCATCATCGTTCCCACCTTCTCCTCCCTCACGCTCGGAGTCCGAATCATCCTGGATCCAGCGATCCTCGGGAGGACATACATAATCAGGATTCACAATATGACCAATCAAACGCTTGGTCCTAGGTGTCTCCTTATTGTAAAGCATCATTTTTCGAATCGTATCTACCGACATGTGATCTAATTCCAACACATTGTTTACCAGCGTTTGATCGATGGCCAAATTTAGAATCAAATCTTGAGTAATTAGCTGGAGAAAACATGGATACATCAGGAATTTCTTCTTCTGGACTGCTTGCAGACACTGCTCCTTAAGATGATAGAAGGTCATCTATGAGAAGTTAAACGGCTTGTTGAGAACAAGTGCCATAAACTCTGACTGCAACATGACACGAAACTCATCAAAGCCTCCTCTATGACCTCCCAAGCAATGGATGAATATATGTAGAATATACTTGTACGTAGGACATAACCCATTCTTGTTGTACATAGAATCACCCAGATCACGTCCGTAGAATACACGAAGAAACAAGCCCTTGATCAAATCCTTGTTAAACTCACAAGGATTGTCGATGTTATCTCCAAATTGAAGTACACGTCGAATCACATCAATATTAACGGTGATAGGTGTTTGGTTGATTGTTGCTGTAATGTGGTTCTCAACCTCAATGTATATCGCCGTATTCCAGAATTGACAAATGATACTCAGACGGACTTCAGGATTAGTAGTGATAGAGTAGTGAATGCGTGAACGACGGAGAAACTCCAATAATACTCTAAAGAGATTTTCATCTGCAAAGTTTGTACCAACAAAGGCACAAACATTATGCCAAGTATCATAAGGAAGTAGAGGCAGATTCTGCTGTTGTTGCTGTTGTTGTTGAGCAGCAACTGGTGGATCTTGTTCCATGTTCTCAGCCATTAGTCTTATAATCACAATGATATAATCAAAACACAGAAAATCGAAGGTCAAGAATTCTGGAAATAAAATCGGCCAGAGTAACTTTGTATATGGGAAAGATGAAAGATGAATAATGTGATGAACCACTTTCACATTTCCCTATATGACACGCTTTCCAAGGTAACGAATTGAGACGATTCGTTTAAATTTTGAATTAACGAATCACTTGATTCGTTAAATTCATTCAACATGTGTCATAACGAATTAAGTTTAATTCGTGGGTAGTTCGTTAAATATGCATGACGAATTGGGTGTGTTTCGTTACAGAGTACGGAAGCGAATTAGGGGAACGAACTAGAATGTAGTTCGTTAAGAAACACCTTAATTCGTTATCCATAATTAACGAATCACCTTTTATTTAAGTTTAAATAAATAACTAAATGAATTAAACCAATTAAATATTATATAATTTAAACTTAATATTAAAACCGTTTCACATTTTGAAACCAATAACTTAAAAGATTTCAATAATCTCAAGTTGTATCAAGACAGGAGCTGCTTTTGGTACATTAATTAACATAAATAATTAAATATTTAAATAATATGTAAAAAGAAAAATGTAAACACTTTTTGTATTTTGAAATTTTCGACATAAAACTAAATATTTACCATAAAATTATCCGAAAAATAAAATGTAAAACAAGAAAATCTTTTTGTGTTTTTGTATGATTTTTCAAAAACAGTACATATTTTTTTTTGGATTTTTGTCGAGTTTGAGCAGAGAATCATATTGACCAAATTGCTTTTCCATCACAACTTTATATTTCAGCGATATTATGACTGGCGTTAAGTCGGTCATTGGTATTGTTGTCCACTTAAATCTAATAACAAACTTTCAAGCGTTTTTGTGATATGATTAACGGTTCAATTAAAGCACAGAATATCAGAAATTATCAGTCTCTAATCTCGGTTCAAGCTTAATTTGATTTTTGCCATATCACCCCAACTTGACTTAAACCATTATATTGTTTATCAAAAATTTAATTTTATAGAAATTTCTTAGCAATACATTGAGTTTCCTTTACTATGAGTGAATATGCACGAGTCCATCTGTCGGCTTACATACATTGTATCTTCTGGGGCCCGTTTCTTAATGGTATTGAGACACGCGCAAGGGAGGAACAATGTATGACTAACAGCGGATTTTGATCAAGTCAGTAATTTAGATTTGTATGAGGTACAACAGTGATCAAGTTTAATGACTTTGGGTTTGCTCTAAAAGCGAATAAAATATTCATGCATATGAATACCCAGATGATTAAGCCGCATAAAGACTCACAATGTCCAGAACCTCAAAGCTTGTTATTTGCTTTATTTTATTTTTGGTGATCAGACAATTATAAGTCTTGAGTATGACAAGTTATTACATTTATGCCATCCTCACCGAGACTTTTGCTAGAGACTAACACCACTTTCAATTTTGCATTTCTTTATGTTTATATCACATACTTTACTCTAACAGTTTGTTTAAGACCTACCAATGCACCAATGCAATTAAGCACTCAGTCTTTTAAGCTTATTTCTTGCTGGATTTGGGGTCAAAACAATCAATGTACTATCATTTTCTCTATTTGCTTCAAAAACTCAAAATATTGAGGAGCATAAAAACAAAATAAAGATAAATTTAATCGCCCTAGTTAACTTAAATCTATAAATAAATGGTTGTTCTATCAATTCACAAGTGAATAATAGGACCAAGACATGCAAGCATGTTTCACAAACTTAAATAGCCGACATAATTTTCAGCGAGAAAATAATCTAAAATGCACAACGAAAGCCCCAACTACCTTCCATTATCAGGTGAATGGCTAACCCGAACATTTACAAGTAAATATCAGGACCAAACATATACAGCTACATGTCCTTCAAATATGGATAATTGACATAATTTTCAGTGAACGTATGCAAAAATCTTTTTGGTTTTTCTCTATACATACGTAAAAACACAATCTTTTTGTCTTTTTCAATTTTCTTTTAAACAAAATAAAACTTCACAATCTTTTTGAATTTTCGGATTTTTCTGTACAAACTGAAAACACAATCTTTTTTACTTTTTCAAATTTTAAAATGTTTTTGGATTTTCAAAATATTTTAAGAGAAACAGTAAAGAAAAGAAATTACAGTATTTTTTATTTTTCAAAATTTTCTAAAGTTTTTGGATTTTAAATTTTTTTTAATGTTTTTGGGTTTTATATATACAAACAAAAATCACAATATTTTTGTATTTTCTATTTTATCACCCCTAAAACCTAAAACCAAAATAAATTTTAAAATAAAATTAACAGAAACGAAAGATAGTCATCTCGGTTTCAGGATATCAGCGAGGGTCTTCAATCCATTTAAACTAAGCAAAAATTGAAAATGCGTTTTATCAAAGGCTTTGGTAAATAGATCGGCTTTCTGAAAGTCAGTATGTACTTTCTCAAGGTCGATTAATTTCTTCTCAAAGCAATCCCGATTAAAATGATATCGAATATCGATATGTTTGTTTTTGAATGTTGTACAGGAATCTTTGTGATAGAAATTGCAGTAAGAAACTTCAAACCGTAGTCGCGAAGATGTTGTTGTATCCACAAAACCTGGGAACAGCAAATCGAGGCTGCAACATACTCAGCTTCGGCGGTTGAAGTGGAGACCGTTGTCTGCTTCTTACACTGCCAGGAAACAAGCCGGTTTCCTAAAAATTGACATCCTGCCGTCGTTTATTAGAAGTTGATCTTGCAACCTCCGTAGTCCAAGTCTGAAAAGGCAGTAAGCTCAAAGTTATCGTCCTTAGGGTACCACAACCCGATGTCTGGATTTCCCCTCAGATACTGAAGTATTCGCTTAACCGCAGCTAGGTGAGTCACTCGTGGACTAGCTTGAAACCTAGCACAAAGACAAACAACAAACATAATGTCGGGGCGAGAAGCCGTTAGATACATTAAAGAACCGATCATGGCACGATAGAAGGTAGGATCAATGGTATCCTCCAATTCATCCGGTGATAATTTGTGATCCACGGGGAGAGGAGTAGAAGGGATTTTTCCGGCAGATATCTTGAATCGGCTCAAGACATCGTTCACATTCTTGGTCTGGTGAATAAAGATTCCGTTTGCAGACTGGTGAACTTGCAACCCTAAAAATAAATTCATCTTTCCCATCGAGCTCATTTCGAACTTCGTTTGCATGGACTTCTCGAACTCCTTACACAACGTGTCGTTTGTAGACCCAAAGATAATGTCGTCTACATAAATCTGAACTAGGAGAAGATAATCACCAACAGTCTTATGAAATAAAGTGCAGTCGACAGTCCTTCGTTTGAAGCCATTATCAGTAAGATGGTCGGCGAGCGTGCCATACCAAGCTCTCGGGGCTTGATGTAGACTATACAGGGCCTTGTTTAATCGGTAAACTCGGTCCGGATAATCAGGATCTTCAAAACCAGGAGGCTGTAAAACAAAAACTTCCTCGTGTAATTCACCATTGAGAAAAGCACTTTTAACATCCATTTGATAGACCTTGATATTTTTATAAGCAGCATACGCCAGAAAGATTCGAATCGACTCTAATCTTGCAACTGGTGCATACACTTCCGTATAATCAATACCCTCTTGCTGATGAAAACCTTGCACAACTAAACGTGCCTTGTTTCTTACGATCACCCCACGATCGTCTTTCTTACACTTAAATACCCACTTAGTCGAAATAGCTTTATTGACTCTAGCAGGTTTGTCAATTAAATCCCAAACACCCAAACGTGCAAATTGATGTAATTCTTCTTGCATAGCTTCTACCTAAGAAGGATCTTCAAGTGCCTTCGAGCTGTTGTCGGTTCTACTTGAGATAGAAAGCAAGTGATTTTGCAAGATTTACAATTCCCGATGAATGTAAATCAGCATATGCACACAATACGTTATTCTCACTTGACGAAGAAACTTGATGACGTGTTTGTACGCCCACATCAAGTTCTCCAATGATGTTTTCCTGTGGATGATAACCATGAATCCGTAGAGTAGGATTCTCAGGAACAACAACATTATCAAATAAGTTAGTGGAATGTTCACCAAGTTCAGGAGAAGAAACATTATCACTGTCAAGTTCAACAACAGGATCATCAGCATGATTGTCATCAGAAGAAGTAGATACATTATCAACCTGATTAACATCACATGGGTCTTCAGTTGGAGTAGGAGTTGTAGCTTCAACATTATAAGAACTTGAAAATCTTGGAATGGCCAAATAATCTTCAAATTATGCTCGAACCAGATCTTCATCGATGTGCTCAGTTGAAGGAGTAAATTAATTAAATAAGCCATCATAGTCAAACATCCAATCGGGATCTTTCCCTTGAGAAGGAGTGGTGTACTTTTTACAGTCCACATAATACCATTCCTCAACACAATCAGAAGTGAAATTAAATACACGTTTCTTTGGAGACGCATATCCCAAGAAATAACCTTCGATAGCTTTTTCTTCAAATTTACATGTATCCTTCTTCAACAATGTACAAGGACACCCAAAAGGTTCCAAATACTTTAAATTAGGCTTTCGATTGTATAAAAGCTCATAACTTTTCTTCTTGAGTCGTTTAACAGTTAAAACCCAATTAAGCGTATAGCAAGCTGTATTCACCGCCTCATTCCAGAATTGGACGGGAAGCTTAGAATCAGCAAGCATAGATCTTGCAGCTTCAATCAAGGTTATATTCTTTCGTTCAACAACACCGTTTTGTTGTGGTACATAGGGTGCACTGTATTCTTGATGAATTCCTTTTTGAATGCAAAAGAAATCCAATACAGTGTTCTTAAATTCAGTACCATTATCACTTCGAATTCTCCTCACCTTGTATATATATAGTGATTCGATCTTAGTGATAAGGTTTTGTACCAAAACATGCGTTTGATCTTTCGAACTCATAAATAACACCCATGAGTATCTTGAATAATCATCAGTGACAACAAGACAATACTAATCCCCAGAGATACTCTCACGATTCATAGGACCAAAAAAATCCATATGAAGTCGTTCAAGAGAAGTATCAATGGAATTCAATAACTTAGAAGGATGTGACTTTTTCTTCTGCTTGCCCTTCTTGCATGCAATGCACTGATTAGATAACTTAAAGTTCTTCAACGAGACACCCTCAACTAAGTCATTCGCCATTAAATAATTCATCTTACGAATATGAATGTGACCCATTCTACAATGCCATAGAATAGAATCTTTCTCGGTTGCTTTGGAGAAAAAACATGTTTCGATAGACGTTGATACTTTAGAACTCATATTTAAGACATAAATATCATTTGATCGTGGTGATCGCATGACAACCATGTCCTCGGGTATCACATATCCCGGTTTCAAGATAAGACACTTTTTATCAGTAAATACCGTGGTGTACTTCTTATCGCAGATTTGCGACACACTCAATAAATTATGGTCCACCTTGTCACAGTAATTGACCTTTTTCAAAAGTAATGTGACCATTTGAAACTTCACCCTCTTGTGTGATCATGCCCCCAGAATTCCTAGCAAACGCTATATAACCCCCTTGAATATTCCTTACATTGGTTAATAGGTTGAGATTTCCAGTGATATGACGAGAACATCCACTATCCATTATCCAGTTTTCACTGGACACAGTCTTGGATGTACCCTACACACAAAGTAAAAGTGATTAGTTCAAAAAGGCAGCCAGGCCTCAGTCTTGGGCACCTTTTGGTTTTCTCTTTGATCATTAACTTGAACATATTTCAACTGTTGTTCAGCAACTTGAGAATTTTTTGTCGGCTTCCTAGACTTTCGTCTTAGATAAGCAGCTTGAACAATATTTGAATTTGTGTTCCTACATATGGGCTCCATTGGAACGAATTTTGGTTTCACTTGACCATGAGTTTCATTCACATGAATTACCTTACGAGGATGCACGTTTGAAAACATGATATGTGTATCATCCTCACATGACACAGGTCGCTTCAAGATCTCCTTTATCACAGGAACCTGTTTTGAATGGTCCTTGACAAAAGGATGGGGATTTTGAGTTTTCTGTTGACCACAGTTTCTCACCACATGACCTTGTTGACCACATAAAAAGCAACTTCGCGTGTCAACATGACCATGTTGAGGTCTGGCATAAACAAATGCAACCGAAGGTTGATAACTTACTTTTTCAGTGAAACGTTTGCCCAAATCATCAGAAGTGACAGACTTCTTTTTCATATAAAAGTCAAGGTTAACAATTGGAAAAGCTTTTCAATGTATGTGTTCCAGTTTATTTAACAATCTGAACCTTTTGAGCTTGTTTTAACAATTTTTTTGCTTTAATTACCGAGTCTGATGAGTTTGATGTTTTGGCACAAACATATTGACGTTCCAACTCTTTCAACTTGTCAGTTTCATTGTAAAAGACGCTCTCAATTAGTTCTGGTTTAATGATACTAATCGGGATATCTTTTTAAGTGAACATTGTATCCATAACCTTCAACTTAAAAGCTCTAGCAGATAATGGCTTAGAACTAGGAGGATTAATGAAACACATCAAGTCCTCATCAGAAATTTTCGGTTTTTCTGACTTCTTTACCCTCACAGATTTGTTTTTCACCTAATCTTCCTTTTTCACATGAGGCTTGTGTGAACCATACACAGCTTCCTCAAATTCATGAGGCTCGCAAAGAATATGATTAGAACTTGGAATGTTCTTGTTCTTGTTCTTGTTCTTGTGTATAACCTCAGGTTCAAATACATCCTCAATAATTACTTTGTCAACATTTTCCACAAAGACTTTGTTGCTTTCAACATGAGGTTTTTGAAGAGCAAATTGTGTTTTAACAGTTTTAGTTTTAACAGGTTTAGCATTTTCTGAAATCACAGCTTCTTTCACAATTACCTCTTCTTCTCTTTTAGCAAAATGATTAATTTTATAGTCATTGTGAAACGGTGGCGGAATTTCAACAAAACCTATACCTTTATTTGAATATTTTTGCTTTCCAGACACTTCAATTATTTCGTATAGCAAAAAGGAAGAATTTCGAAATTTACCCAATTTTTTCTTCAACTCCAGAACCTCATTCTCGAGCTCAGTTATCTTTGAACGATGTTTCAAGATTTCTTGAAACTTTTGGTCATTAATTGTCATTTTCACAGATAACTCAACTTTGAGATCTTGGTTACTTGTCGACAATGCTTCAATCTTCTCACGAGATCTCATTTGAGACTCAAGAGATTGTCGGTAAGTATCCTTTAGTGAAGCAATTTCTCTCACTAAATTATCATTACGATTCTTTAATGATTCTAACTTAGGTTTGTTAGTTTCACAGTCAACACACGTTACTTTAACAGATGAAGTAGCAGAGATAGAATGACTAACCTCATTGATCTTAGCCATGCAAGCAAACACAGTCGTAGGCTTGTCACAAGAGTCGTCAGAATCAGATTCAGAATCATTGTCAGAGGACAGCTCACTTCCACTTGCATCTTGAAAGTCTTTAGTTAGCCCAAACATAGCCAAATTAGCTTGATTATCATTACACAGCAATCGTTGTGACCAATCATTTCCATCAGCTAACAATGCTTGTGACCCAGAAGTAGACGGTTTCTTGTCAGCATCATTACCTCTTGGTGTAGAAGAATTTTGATTTTGACCACGAGGACCAGTATACTCCTTTTTCGGCTTGTCACATTCTTTTGCAAAATTCCTGAACTCTTGACAATTGTAACATTTTACTTTTAATTTATCAAATCCAAATTTCTTGTTCAAGGCAGGAAGATCTTTGCCAGTCCTTTGCATGAATCTCTTAACCTTACGAACAATTATAGCCATGTTCCACTTCAAGTCCATGATCTCTAAATCATTCGGATCAATCTGATCATAATCCTCATCAGTCAGATCACTTGTGGCTATCTTACTACTCACCAAATTTTCATATGAAGACATGAAGGCTGTCAGAAAAGCAAAATTTTGTTCAGCTTCCTTCATGTTTACACTAGGTGGTGGAGCAAATGGATTTGTGGTAGATGAATTTCCAACAGAGACACCAGATGATCCAGAATTACCAGTAGTATAAAAACATGCTCTTGGATCATTATAAACAGTTGTTTCATTTTCACTTGCATGTTGTGTGAGAAAAGCAGTGATTGGAGAGATAGTTGAACTTAGAGGCATACTACCACCATAGAAAGCAGGATCTTGACTTTCCTTGAAAGACTTCTGACACTTAAGATCGTATTCTCTTGCTTTAATCTTTTGCAAGAATTCAGTTGCAGTCAAGTCTTCATTCGTGAATTAGTTATTCTCTTTCAGAACCATTAAAAACTTAGAATAAGAACTTGGCAGTGCACTCTTAATAGTGTCAATCTTGTCAACCTCGGACGTTTCCAATCTCATCTTGTCCATCTCAGCAATCAAGTGATTAAACCTAGTAGTCATCTCCTCAACTGTTTCTCCTTTTAATAAGTTAAAGTTTCGAAATTGAAACTTAAGCATTACCTTCTTACTCTCAGCTGTATTCCCCATACTTCTTATACGAATATGTTGAAATAAGGAAGCACATATCTTTATACTTCCCACTTGATGAAAGATGTTTTCGGGTAAAGCCATAGTAAGAGTATAATAAGCCTTTGTCTCGATCTCTAATGTTTTCTTCTCTTCTTGTGAATATTGAGAAATAGCTTTAGGAGTGTAACCAATAGTGTCATCACCAATCATTGGAACAACATATACCTCATCTAGGCAATATGAACAGTCAGGATGAACAGAACCCAAATGAGCACGAAAACGGGGTTCCCATTTAGCAAAGTCGCTATTTCATCAACCTTGGACATTTCGAATGTGAGCCTATTTCGGTATCAAGTTGCAACATTTGTTGCATTAATATGTTCTGTGAAGCTAGTGCATACATACCAGCCATGTTTGATAAATGATAAATTTCAAACTCTAAGGGTTAGAATTGAAAATTAAGATTAACGAGTTGTGAACAGTTGTAGCGAAATGTGTACAGTAATTCACGAATCACAACTTAACGAAGTTAAAAGTGATCAAGTAATGAATTAAAAATGAATTTAACGAATTAGAAACAGTAACTTTGGTGAACTAGAAAGATTTTATGACGAACAGGATGACGAACTGGGTCAACGAATCAGGTGATTGTCTTTAACGAATCACTAAGAAAGGCTTAACGAATTAGATAATGAACCGGCTACAGTTGATAACGAACCAACTTATTGCGAATGAGGTAATTACAACGGTTGTAAAAAACCTCTGACAACAAATGCCACATGGCAAAAGTTGTTATAAAACAGTTCCCAATGTATGACACGTGTCACACGAATCAGTTGGCACGAATCAGACTTAGTAACAAACTGGTTCATGAATCAACCAAAACTCATAACGAATTAGCTTAAAAGATTAACGAATTAAGCTGAATTATTAACGAAGTAGACTTAAACGTTAACGAATTGGATGCAAAGGTTAATGAATTGATTTGAATCTTCAAATCTTCAAACCTTCAAACGTATTTTTCCAGATTTCTGGAAATGGAAGAACACAAACCCAGAACATTAAATTTGTAATACTCACTTGATACATAACCAAATCGTTCAAGTAAACTACCAAGACACTCGGTAACACAACTCGAATCCAAGTCTCACCATCTCATACACTCAATTACCTTAAATCAAAACCAATCTGACCAAAACCAATCCCCTGTTTCTCGGCCAAATCAAAAAATACGATTTAATTCAAACTCAATCCAAAATCCAATTCCTTCTTACCAAACCTATCCAATCCCTTAACAACCTCAGATCCAATCCAATTGAGCCATAACCAATCCAAATCAAGCTTAAATTAAACCAAATTCAAACCGTAATCAAACTTATACCAAAATTAACACTAAATCAGTCCAAATTACAATTAAACACACGAATCAAGAGCAATCGAACAACTGAAAGCTCTGATACCACTTGTTAAAGCCTGTGAGATCTCAGATCCAAAGCTCGATTAACACTTAACAGATCTAGTTCATTGCTGCTGTTGATTATATGTATTGATTGTATATATATTAGTATTAGTTTATAGTATGTGTATGTATAATATTAGATTGAATAATTAGAATGAAGCTTGAGAGAATTTGGACAGAGTTTCGTTACGTTAATCCCAAAACTTAAATTAACAGTGACAAAGGTCACTATATATAGAAGATGGACCTAGTTCGTTAACATTCCATAATGAACTAGAGTCCACTTCGTTACATACATCAGAAAGCAAATTCCTTAACGAATCACCCCCTGATTCGTTAAACATCCTTAACGAATCAAGAGGGATATTAACTTAGATCTAGTTCGCTAAACATCCTTAGCAAACTAGATAATACTTTAACGAACTACAAGGATAAAATAATTGTTTATTACATAAACCAAACGACAAATACTTTAACAATAGATACAAAGACTCGAGACGCAAAACCGTGTACTAACAATTAACTAGAACTCACTCAGCGTAGCTGACTTTTAGTATGCACGCGGGTGAGTAGAATGAGACAACTGGCTTGAGTGGAGGCACATGGCAGAAGAATAAGAGTCTGGCATCTGAAGACTCAAGATGTTTTATGTTTACTGTTTCGATTTTGAAAGACAATGTGTTTATTTAAGACAAGTTATGAATTGAAATGTAATGTTTTATGAAAGTTTAATATTCCGCGAATGATTTAATTAACTCTGATAATTGGAACTGTGTTTATGAGTAAATCCAACGTCCAAAGTGAGGCACTGGTAACGGGGCCTTACATAAAAGTTTACACATACAAAGTTTAAAATACCACATTCACAGTACATATATGACCCTATACGTAATAAAATTTAACATACACAATTTGAAATACCACATACAAGTACACATATGTGCCTACACATATCACAATGTTAACCTACATATACAAAACAACATCATGTTATTGCCTACCCATTTGTATGTAAGTACACATATTACAATATTAAACTACACAAACAAAAGTCTTACATACAATTGATAGTATTAAATTAAACTTGTAAAATATTCTCAATGTATTAAAAAACCATGTTTTTTTAATTTTAATTATTTTTATAATCAATTTTTTTATGTGTAAGCAAATACGAGTTATGTGTAGGTAAATATGAGTTATGTATAGGTGAATATTAGTTCCGTGTTAGTGAAAATAAAAGAAAACAACAACTTGTGCAGGGAAAAATAAGTTATGTGTTGATGAACATATTTATGGGTAAATGAAAATAAATTAACTAATAATTTGTATAAGTGAACATGAGTTATGTGTAGATTATTATGTTACTTGTGTATATGAAATTATTACCATTTACTTAAATATACATTTTTTTCATATGTATTTAAAAAATAATTTAAATGAGTCTTACGAAACCATTAAATGTAAAAAACTTGATCATGAAGATATTTCACTAAAATATTTCTTAGACGATGTGCTTTATGTAAAAGAAAATTTATTTTTTCTAAAAATTTGTAACTTTCTAAGGGAATTAATGTGGAGAATATATTAGGAGTGATTAGGGAATTAATGCTTTGAAACAACTATGAAGGAGACCAAATTATCCTTTTATCATAAATATATGGTATATTACTTTTCTCTTAATTACAAGTTTGTCATGATCATTATGTACCAATGATTAGTTTAATCAATGGTTGAGATTGACTTCTCGCACTTCTCACTATATTACTTCTCACTTGAACCATCTCATATAGGGGATGGATCTTGCGAGAAGTGATATTACAGCGAGAAGTTTGAGAACTGAAGGTGTAACTCCGTTAATCCCTAATTTCACTCCATTTCTTATGATATTACGTACATATATGTAGGTTGTTTAAATTTATGACTTAATTACACATTCAAACCTACCTACACATATATAAATGCATCGGGCCGCATTCAAACGTACGTACTTACACACATACAAACATACATACACATATACAAACATACGAACCTACACACGTACATACGCACTTACACAACGCACCTACACATAATAAAGGGACTGAAATTAGGGATTAATGGAGTTACACATTCACTTCTCGCAATTCTCGCTGTAAAAAAACTTCTGAAATGATACAATACATATACATATATATATATATATAGGATTGGGATCATGTGAGAACCATTTTGAAATTCAGAACTTTGAGAACCATTTTAAACCACTAAAACCACTTTTTAAGAAAAATAAAAAAATTATAAAACAAAAAAAACCATGAAAATAAAGAAAATTAAAAGAACCAAAAAATTTTATTTTTCAACTCGGTTCCATAAAAAAATTAAAAAAAATATCGTTTTACCAAAATTATACATTTATATGTAAAATTAAGATAAATGTTAATGTATATATGTGTACATCATGTAAATCGATATTAAATAAAAATATACAAATGTGTATAATTAATTTTTTAATAAACTGGGATGAAAAATAAATTATTTTTGTTTTTTTTCGTTTTTAAAATTTTCGTTTTATAATTATTTTAATATATTTTTAAGATGTTTTTTTGTGGCCCAATATTAATCTCATAGTTCTCAAAATTAAAAAGTTTATATATATATATATTGTATGAGTTATTGACAAATTAAGACGGTGTTTTAAGAGTTTTACTAATTTTCAATCACATAATACAACCTAAAATGGGGGGTAAAGTGGTTATTTTAGCTTAAATCTCACATGTCTTCCGTTATTTTCCAAAGTATTTACAACATTGCCCAATCAACTTTAATAAACTTTTGAAAATTTAAAAAATAGTTATAACTTTGGCCATTTATCTTTTAATCGTCTATTCTTTATAACTTCACTTTTAACCCAAACACCCCCACGATTTTTAAACGAACATAACTTTTTCGTTCGTTAAAATTTTTTTGAAATTGCACCATAAAAAACAAGCATTTAATTCTCTTTAGTTTGAGTATAATATTGTCATAGTGTTTTTTAGTTAAAAAATAAAATTTTATGTATGGGCGTTTTATGTCCGGTTTTGATGGTTTTTAAATTAAACCATGGGCCAAGCGATTAGTTACATTTTTTGGTCACCGAAAACTGAAACTAGACAGTTGAAAATTGAAACCCAACAAAATCAAAGTATTAACAATGGTTAGGTTCCGTTTTCGTTTGTACTTCGATATTAAATTGAGTTTAAAATACGAATTATTTATCTACCTATACCAATACATGGACAAGGTTACAAACGAAACGAGCACCAGAAATCTATAATGTGATTACCAATGTCTGTATTTCCCGTTGTATCGCACGGGTATCCTTATAGTATAGATGTATGTATGTATGTATGTATGTATAATAATCTTATATTTATTTATTTTCTTGATTTAAAACCCAAATATTATTTAAAGAATAATTAAACTAATAATATTTTCTTAAACTCTTATTGATCTAATATAAAATATATTTAACACTTTAACAATATCAAATCCAATATAAACCCATTATTTCATGTTTTATTCATTTATTATATCATTAGGATATTTATTTAGTACTACCATTAAAATTAGGACATATTGTCGAAACTTCTCGAGGAACTAAGTAGTCGCTTTACTCGTTTTCTACTTACTGCATTTATTTCCTTTAAGGTGAGTAATCACATCCCCTTTTTCTCTAGTTTGTTTTATGGCATTATGCGTACTAGAAACTACTATTATCATATTATTTCACTCAAACACAATTCCTTATTTTCGTGGTTGTGATATTTTTCGATTAATTGTTGATTGCTCTATGATTTATGTGTTTACTGCTTTTATGGATGTTTGGTACCTCATCTTCATCCTCATAGTATGATCATACGTCGTCCGAGTATACGTGTCCGAATAGAGTGGCATATTAAAAACGACACACTTATTGGTTGCGAAATTATCCGGGTAAACATGTCCGAATCTAGTGTCATGTTGAAAAGACACACCTATTTATTTATGTTAATCCACTTGGGCTTTGCCCCTTGGACCCTGCTAGGGGTTGCCGCCCTTAGACCCCGCTTCCAGTGGTGTTTCCCCTGAACCCCGTTAGCTAGGGGTTTCACTAACATAGAAGTATGATATAGTTAGAGGTAGTCAATTGATACTTATAATCATTACACAGTTAGCCGTGCACGGCTAAGGAAGTATATTATCGTTAACTCGGAGAAAAACAGGACACAAGTGAGTTTCTAGCCACATTTTCTTGTTATATTTTCGGGGTTGTATGCATACTGAATGTGATTTGTTAATACACTTACCTTAAGTGGCAAGTGTATGCTATTTGTATGTTTAATGATGATATATGAACGATATTGATTGTAAAAAAGAATTAGAAGTATGTAAATATATATGAACATATGTATGTCTATTGTATGGTTATATGGTTATTCAATGCATAAGGAAACCTGATCCTTAAAATATCCGCGGCATGAGGGAGTCGGACCCTAATAATATCCGAGGTAGAAAGGAACCGAACCCTAATATATCTGAGGCAGAAAGGGAACCGAACCCTAATATATGAAGTATGAAAGTAAGAAAGAATGAATGAAAGTATGAAAGTAAGAATGAAGGTATATACTTTTGTACGTAAAAAAGAAAGTAAACCAGGTTAAGTATGTAATTATGTGAACGTAATGTATGTTGTCTAAGTTTGTAATTATGTGAACGTAATGTATGTTGTCTGATTAACTAAAACTCATTCAGCATAGCTGACTTTTAGTATGCACGCATGTAAATAGGCTAAGACAGCTAGCTTGAATGAAGACACATGACGTTGGACGGAAGATGCTGGCATCTTGAGAAGAATGTTATGATGTTATAAAATGGCGTTTTATATTATGTTTAAGACAAGAGTTTGTTTGATACGAAAAGATTTGAATGGTTATTTAATATATGGTTGAATTTAATGTTTCCGCGAAAGTTTTAATTGACTCTGATATTTAGAACTGTGTTTATGAGTAAATTCATTGTTGTCGTAGGGCACCAGGACCGGGGCCTTACATTTTGTTGGTTATTATTAAACTTGGCATTGCGTGGAAATCATAGTGAGTAAACGTGGTGTGCGAACAATACAGAACCGAGGGACTATAGAACAACGGTACAAATGTTATATAATATGACAAGATCATGGTGGATACGCCACTGATACATCCTATATATAAATAGACTTGTCATAATACCTATTTGTCACGTTTTTCGGGTCACCCGAACATCAGTGTTGTTTATTTTATCTCGGAAATAATATCATACTGTGGTTTGATTTTATTTTAATTTTTTTTTTTGTATTTTTCTTATAATCTAATTTTGGGACGAAATTTTCCTAAATTTGTGAATACTGTGACATTCGTCAATTTTTGAACCTGCAAAACCCAACCTGTTTGTTCCTTTTTTTATATTTTTAGTTTGTTCAGATCTTTGTTTAACAAAAGTAATGAGATATTAATTATTAACATTTTATCTTTACCTCGTTGCGCATCACTCGAATTTTTTTATTCGTTAAACGTATATTAGAACTATAGTTCATGTGCAATAATCACCCTTGATGTTTTTTTGTCTTAACTTGTTTAACTGACCTAACTCCATGGACTAATTTGCAAAGTTTTAAAATTATTTATAATTAATTTTATTTTCCTTTTTTTATCCCCGACGAACACCAATTACCCCCCCCCCCCCTTTTTCAACCACCGTCCACAAATCATGCCAGAAATATCAGAATTGGTCATCTTTATACGTCACTTGATCAATCACGCGTTCAATTGCAGATTTAATCAAGTAATTGTCAGCTAATTGACAACCATTTCGTCATTATCATGAACTGTGGATTCAAGGACCTCTAGCCCTATAAATACATGAACATAACTCAATATAATCGCCCCCATACAACCCATATCATCCTTAACCCAACCCCTAAACTAATTGCAGCAATCGAAGTCGTTGTAGATTAATTTGTGTATGGGTTGGGATCTAGGGTTTAGATAACCCATTTCATCTTTTAAACAAATTAAGGCACTGGCCATGATGGCTAGCACATGTTTCGTCTAAGAGTAAACCGGCTTGCGGCACGGGTTCGAGTCTCCCAGGCCCGGGTTTCAAGTTTTATTTTTTTAAAGTTCACTGTTAATCATTTTTGTGGTTAATAATATATATATATATATATATGGTATGGATCCTAAGAGAACCATTTGAAAATTGAGAATTTTAAGAACCATTTTGGTCCACTAAAAAAATCTCTATAAAAATATTTTAAAAAAAATTATAAAACGAAAAAAACAAAAAATTTTAAAAAGTAAAAAAACCAAAATCTTATATTCCATTCCGGTTTCGTAAAAAAAAACTTCTTATTATACACATGTGTATAATTTCATTTAATCTCTAGTTACATAATATATACATATGTATATTAGCATTTACCTTAAACTGTACATAGGTGTATAAAAAAACATGTATGTACATATATGTACATATTATACATATATGTATAATTTAGCTAAACCGAGACGTTTTTTTATGAAACCGGGATAGATAAAAATTTTGGTTTTTTTACTTTTTTTATTTTTACGTTTTTTTTGTTTTATGATTTTTTTATTTTTGGGTTTTTGTGGTTTAAGATGGTTCTCAAAGTTCTTAATTTCAAAATAGTTCTCACATGATCCCAATCCTATATATATATATATATATATATATATATAACATTTGATAAAATCGATGTGATAAAACTGGACCCCGGCTTCATTTATCTATATTCTTTAAACCTTATTTTTTTAAAGCCCTTCTTCTTAAAAACAAAAAAAAAATACATATATATAATAATAATACCTCTTACCACACTAGTTAATAAACCAAACCTAATTCTTTGATCAAAATAAACGTTCAACCTTCTTGTATTTGTAATCTTATATGCTTATCTTCATTTATGGGCAAATCAAACATAAAAGTTATTTAATATAATATTGATAACGTTAAAAATAATAATAATCACAATAATTATGATAATTAAACTAATAATACTTTAATTACAGTTTTTGCTTAAAACCATACCGAATCTCAAACCCGTCATAGTCTTGTTATTATTATTTTGTTTATAATTAATGAATAATATCTTAAACAACTAGGAATTTTTGTTGGTGTATCCTAAGGAGCTTGACCGTGCTTATCTTAATTTGTATAGCCATCTCGTTTTCGTTAATCCACAATTAATTTGAGTTTACATACCCCTTTTTCCATCTTTTATATTTGGGGGGTAGCATGTTTATCTTATTCAGTTTTACTCCTGTTTTTCTTCCACATCTATTCGAAAAACAATTCAATATATGTTTATGGGTGATTATTTCATGCTCTATGTGCTTAAATGTTTTTTTTATGTTTGGTGTTTGGCATCTCATCCTCATCTATTCTCATCAAGTATGATCATACATTTTACCCAAGTACTTTGATTTTGTATCAACAAGAACGGGTCCACATTTATTTAGTTGTTTACATTTTCATAAGATTTGTAATGCTCATCATTTACGTATGAATTTTGATTTACCTGGCTATATATATAAGACTAAAACTTATGTATTCTCACCAACATTCGTGTTGACAAACTCTATTTTTATATATAAGTCCCGAATCTGGATCACTACAGTATGATATCAACTCGAACACGATATATTTGCGTAATCCAAATACCGTGGTGATTCAAAAACAATAATACGAAAAACAATAGCAATATTAGATGATACGGTTTCAATGCATACAATTTTATTATCAATAAATCGTCAGATACATAAACTACTTAGCCAAACAATATAATGTTGTCTAGAATTATGGTGGCTCTCCACAACCTCTGACCTAATTATCAACTAAGACATGTTTTATATAGTTAGCATTTACAAGAGACCCAATGACCAACTAAGGCCAAATAGAAATCAATATGATTTCTATATTGCTAGCCCTTCCCTACCAAAATCCATAGTGATTTCGGTATTACATGCTCCAAGCCATAAATTCCCTCTTGTATAATGCTTCGACTCTTGTAGATTATTTCTCTTTTGTCTTGATCATGTCATGGTCTTTTGATATGCGTTAGTCTAACCAAATCGTGACCCAACATTATACATGCTACATGTACAAGTAATTGATATTGTTCAAGATCGATGATATTAGTTTTACCTTAGGATATTTATTCAAAATTCCAAAGTATGATGTATTTGTTTCATTTATTGAACTAGTGTACCTGTTAATATCAATCAAATTAAATAATTATTTTCGCTTTAATTAGTGTCTTTTGAGCTACTCTCCAATCAATACGTTACTCCCTGACATGTTATGCCACCTTTGGTCAGGATGCGACATTATACACGAAAGCACATAGAGGCTTGCCCTCACTAGCACTTACGTCACACAACTTATACATGAAAACACGTAGAGGCTTACCCTCACTAGCACTTAAGTTAACCCACTTATACACACAAACACATGGAGGCTTAATTTCTCTAATGTTCACACCACGTATTGTCTATGTCTTACGCGAAGTTAGAGGGATTTGTCATCCAAACTTATAAGGTATCGCTCATAGGGCCCGTAGATCATACCCGCTTTTTCCTGTTAGTGCACGGTTTTGTCATCTCGAGTCTTTGTAATAGTTGGTTGTAATTTATTATTTTAATGTTAAAGGGTATTTATGTCACTGTGAACTCATTCGTTATGTAAGGCTCATTCGTTAAGGATGTTTAACGAATGAGCCCATTCGTTGTTACTTATGGTTCATTCGTTAAGGATGTTTAACGAATGGAACTTAGTCATTATGTATTTGATCCATTCGTCATAGAATGTTGACAAATGGGGTATAGCGAATGAGTCATTCGCTATACCATATGTTAACGAATGTAAATTAAGACGAATGGAGGCCATTCGTTATGGGATGTGTAACGAATGGCATCTCATCATCTATATAAGGTTGTTCTGCCTTGTTTAATATAAGTGTTGATTAACAGTATATCGTTACTCTGCCCAATTACTTTCTCAATACTTCAATTAATATATTACCTAACATATAAAGTATATCATATAATTAGATCCTTGATTTAATCAATATGTTATGAATTCGTATTGATTGAATCTGAGAATTCTGGTGTTAAACAAGTGGTATCAGAGCTGCAAGGGTTAGATTACTTGTCTTTTAAGGTAATTCATTATGGATTGATAGATAATCCAGTAGTTAATTGTTAATTTTTGGTTTAAGTTTAAGTTTATTGAATTCATCTAAATTACCATGCTGAGTTGTTAATTGGAGGTTGATTTGGGTGGAATTAGTATCGGATTTGATCGTGTAAGGTTTGTGAGGTTTGAGTTGGATTATTGAGTATGTTTGAGATGGTTTTGGATTGATTTTGAAGATTGTACGGAATAGGGGAATCTGTTCTTTGGTTATTTGGTTTTTGGTATAGTTTGGAACAATTTGGGGATTGCAGAATGGTTAGAGTGGGTTCGTGGGACTGTGACTGATCGTTTGAGCTATTGATTGTTTGATTTGGTACAAAATTGACTAAGTAATTCATAAGGTTATTTTTTTGGTTTGAACAGATAGATCTGGAATTTTTCCAGATCCGGAAAAGTTGTTTGAATATTCGAAGATACTCATAAACATTCGTTACAATGAAATTGATCATTCGTTACGCATGTGATAGTCATTCGTTATTAGATCCTAACTGATTCGTGACACGTGTTAAGTTTGTTACTACAGAAAAACAAGCTCATTCGTCATCCATTCGTTACTTATTCGTGTTGATCCTTCGTCACTGTAGCTAATTCGTTATTAAGAATTTGTCATTTGTGCTCAACCATTCGCTACTCATTTTTCAGCCATTCGTTACTTGTTCGTTCAACCATTTGTTACTCATTCGTCACGCATTATTCTACTCATTCGTTTGTTCATTTGCTACTTAATCGCTCACTCATTCGTCATCCATACATTACCTCATTCATTAATCTATTCACTGGTCATTTGTTAAGTTACTGTTCTTCATTTGTTATCACCTATCCTCACTTATTCGCTATTACATTTTCATTTTAAACTCTTTAGTTTGTATTTGTTAAGATTTAAATTTTTATTTTACTAAAATTGGCTGGATATTATGCACTAGCTTCTCAGAATGTACTAATGTAGCAAATGTTACATCTTGATGCTGAAATTGGATCTCATTCAAAATGTCCTCGTTTAATGAAATTTAGTGATTTTGCTAAATGGGAACCACATTTTCGAGCACATATTGGTTCTGTTCATCCTGACTGTTCTCGATGTCTTGATGATATCTACACAGTTCCAATGATTTGAAGTGAAACTACGGGTTTTACTCCAAAAGCTTTTTCTCAATACTCACAAGAGGAAATAAAGCTTTAGAGATTGAGACTAAAGCATACTCTATGATGTGTTGAATAACACACTTATATTTCTTTACAATTTCATAATGTTTTAATGATTTAATATCAAATTTATGTAAGTTTAGGGGGTTAAGTGCAAAGTTTTACAAAGTTGAAATGTTTTGTGTAGGTTATGGAAAGATGTGGAAAAAAAGGCAAGAAAAAGAGAACTTGGAGGGTTTAAGTGTCAAAGTTTCAAAGTTTAATCAAGGCCCGACCCAAGCCCACAAGTTAGGAGTCTTGTATAATATTATATTAAGTTAAAATAATCAATAACCAGCCATTATCTACTCACTAATCCCGAAATACAAAAACCCTAACCCCAAACAGCCCCTTGCGATCGCAGCCGGCAGGAAGAAAAAGAAGAAAAAAAGAGAAGCTAGCGGCGGCTGCTGGTGTTGGCGGCTGGAAAAGGAAGAAGGAGGCTTGGGGCAGCAGCTAGGGGCTTCAAACAATCACAAATCTCAGCCATAAACATTGAGTATACATCTTTAAACTTTAATTATTGTTCAAGAACCCAAACTCTATTGATTTGGTCTTTTGATTTGAATTGTTTTGCAATTGATTGATAGTTTGAGTTGTTATTGATATTGTTTGGATCTTGAATGAGTTTGATAATGTTTATGATGATGTTTGTGATGTTTTTCTAAAGTATGCATGGCTGTCCAAAATTAATGAGTAGCTAAACTTGTTTGTTCTACCTAGGATAGATGATTGTTGAGTAGTTTTAACTTGTTTAATGGATTGTTAATGTTCAAGACTTGAATTATTGATGTAAATTTTAACTAAACCATAAATTAGATTGTGTGTGATGGCTGTGTTTTATTTGTTATTACTTATAATCCTCTTGCATTAGTTAATTGAACCGGTTTTGATTAATTGATTGCTTGTTAAACTCTTTACTTGGTGTTTTGGGTTTATTTGCGGGAAGTACAACCGTAGGGATAAGTGGGTAATATAATCATCTAAAATCAGTTAAAATACACCTTCTTTGAGACCGAGAGGTGATAAGAAGTAACATTGTCTCATTGCTTTTACTTGTTAGAATTAAGACCGCGCGAGAGCGGGTTTTTGTCTTGTCAAGTTTGAGTGTTTATGTGCAATTAGTTGGTTTAATTTGGGTTAAGTTAAATTGTTCCTCTATCCTTGGGTGCGTAGTATTCGTTTTCATTAGGATAGTGTGTCGATGAGACCGAGAGGTAATTCAACATTTGAACACGTTAATAATTGTTTTTCCGGTTTATTCTTTAAAATCAATTAAAATAAGTTAGAGATTGTTAGAGAGACTGAGAGGTAATTTGACTTTCTTAAACAAGTTTTAGTTGTGTCATCTTTTATAACCGGTGTCTTGAATATTTTCAATCCGTTGTCTTGTTATTTCTGTCAACATGATTCATTCCTAGGTAGACGGTTTTACATATTGAATTTAAGTCAAAGTTTTCTAAAAGTATTTTGTCAAACATTTTCGTTTAGTTAAATTGATTTAAGTAGTTAAATAAAATCTTAAAAATTAAATAAATATTATTTTGGTAAGTCTTGGTTAGAGTTTTCTTAATCATAAACGTTTTCACGTGTCTTTGAGTTCGACATCCGGACTTCCTTGATGCTATACTATTTATGATCGGTACACTTGCCGGTTTTGTGTGGTTTCTATAGGATTTTCATTTTTATAAATTTAAAGCTTAATTGTGATTCGTTCTTTATTTATATTATACCTTTTCACACATCACTCTACTTTGACTATGGCAATACCCGATAACATCTTTCATCAAGTAAGGAGTATTATGATATGTGCATCATTAAACATATCAAGATGAGAAGTATGGAAAATACGGAAGAAAGCAAGAAAGTGATGTTGAAGTTTTAATTTAGAAACTTTAATTTATTAAAAGGTGAGGCTGTTGAAGAGATACTCACTAGATTTAATCATTTGATAGCTGAAATGAACAACTTGAAGATGTAACCAAGTGAATTTGATAAGATTGATACAGTAAAGAATGCTTTACCTTGTTCATATTCAACGTTTCTAATGGTGTTGAAAGAAAACAATTATTTCAAGAATGAAGATCTTACAGCCATGGAATTCATGCAAAAAGTGGAAGATCGAGAATATGATCTGAAATGTCAGAAAGCTTCACGGGAAACTCAAGATCCAACTATTTATGGAGGTTGTCTGCCTTTGAGTAGTTCTGCAACTCCAATTACTGCATTTCTTACTCAAAGTGCACAAGAGGGATCATCTGCCTATAGTGATCCTAATGTATGCTTCATGGCTTCTGGGTTTAATGACAATTATGGGGGATCAGCTACTACCATTAGCTTCACTTCACCACCAAATGTTAACATGAAGGAAGCTGAACAAAATTTTGTGTTTCTTTGTGCATTCATGACATCATATGAAAATTTGGTGGGTAGTAAGATTGCTACAAGTGAATTGACTGATGAAGACTATGACCAAATTGATCCAGATGATTTGGAGCTAATGGATCTCAAATGGAATATGGCTATGATTGTTAGAAAGGTTAAAATGTTTATGGAATGAACTGGTAAACACTTACCATCTCTAAACAGGCGAGTTGGTTTTGACAAATTAAAGGTCAAATGTTACAATTGTAGAGAGTTTGGTCATTTTGCCAAAGAATGTGATAAGCCGAAGAAGGAGTATAATGGACCTCGAAATCAAGACAAAAATTCTGGAAAGAAGGTTAATGATTCTCCTGATAGGTCTTCTGGTGGTAATTCTTCTAAAGCTTCAGGATCACAAGCTCTTCTATCTGCTGAAGGAACTGACTAGATTCAAAGACTGCTGTGCAATGATAATCAAGCAAATCTGGAAATGTTCGATTTGACTGAAAGTTTTCAAGATGCTAGTGGGAACGAACTGTCTTCTGACAATGAGACAGAATCGGATTCTAATGATTCTTGTCATATGCAACCAACTTCTTTTGCATGCATGGCTAAGATTGATGAGGTTAGTTCTTCTTCTATTAAATTATCTGAAAATGTGCCTTGTTCTGTATGTGAAACTGTAAATCATATAATTGATTCGCTGAAAGAGCATATTGACTTACTGGTAAAAGAAATTGCTTCAATCAAGGATACATATAGACAATCACTAGAATCACAAATGAGGTATAGGGAGTGTTGGGCCTAGTTTATGTGGTTTGTACTTAATTTACTTGTATTGGGCTTGGGTACGGGCTGCTATGTAAACCGAGAACACCTTAGTGTTCTCGGTGGGCTTTTGTTTGTTTGGGCCAGTGTGTTGGCTTCCCTATATATAGTTGATATCATGAATAGGGTTAAGGTTGTTCATTCACAGTCTTGTGATCGTTTATTGTAAGTGCTTAAGCACCCGACGTATTCTTAATATACGTGTGTTTTGAAGCAATCTTGTGTTAGTTCCTTGTGCTTATTCGTTTTCTTGAATCACCGAGTGTTGGTATTCCGCACCAATACTCGTTCTATTGATATCATAATTGTAGTGATCTAGATTCGGGACTTACAATTGGTATCAAAGCCTTAGACCTTATTCAGGCTCGTTATTGTGATATCAAAGATTCGAGAATAAGTCTTTCCGGTGGTATTTACGTTTTTCCGGCGAGGCACTGATCGGTGAAGGAGACTGCTGTTGTTTTGGTCATAGATCCGTCATTATTGGAAATAATTTGAATCCCATAAAAACCAGGATTAGATTGTTACCAAATTTATCTGATCAAACCTAAATTGGGGTGTTCTCGGCAGATATTCAGTACCTTCTACCTAGAATAGCATTCTCGGCTTTCTGGTTCTCGGCCAAATTCTATTCTCGGCTTATAGTAGTTATCGGTCAAAGTGTGGGTCAAAATTCGTGGTTCTCGGTCAAAGATTGGTGAAACTTGAGTTCTCGGTGAATATCTTGGTCAAACTTTGAGTTTTCGGTCAAGGATTGGTCAACCTCAGCGTTCTCGTTCAACGCTCCATCATAACTTGAGTTTTCGGTCAAGGTTTGGTCAACCTCAGCGTTCTCAGTCAACGTTTGGTCATAACCTGAGTTTTCGGTCAACCAGTGTGGACTAGTTAGTTGTTTTGTGCCTGTTCTTCTTGGACTTGGACTATTAAACTGGACTTAGTTTTAATTGGACTTACAATTTTCAATCGGACTTAGTTTTAATTGGAGTTAGTTGAAATGGCCCAGTTAACTAATGCTAGCAACTCAATTAACTCGTCACTTCATCAGGAACTTGACTCCATCATGGGAACTGCCACTCGTATACCCCGTCTATTGTCCCATGAGGGGTTTAGTGAATGGAAATTTCGTTTTGAACACTACGCCAAGATGAAAGATTCCAAAATTTGGAAGAGCATTGTGAGGGGACCTCAAAGGATCACCTATAAAAGGGATGGTTTGACAAGGTTCTTGTGAAACCAGTTGCTCAGTATGATAATGATGATTTTGCTAAAGTTGAGGAAGATGAGAGAGCTCTTTCCACTCTAACCATGGCACTCTCACCTGAGATTGCCCTACAGTTTAGAGAACTTCAATCTGCTAAAGAGTTGTGGGGTGCACTGATAGAAGTTTATGAGGGAAATGAAGATATGAAGATAAGTCGCCAAGATCTGTTGCGACAAAAGTTTAATATGTTTAATAATGTTTTGGGAGAGACATTGGAATCCCAACTTCAAAGGTTCATATCTCTTGTGACTGAAATGAGAACTACAGGAATTTATCTGCAAACCTCATAAATAAACAACAAGTTGGTGAACTCCCTGCCGAAAAGTTGGGACATGAATGTTACAGTTATCAAAAAGACTAAGGATCTCAACAGAATGGGTATGGCTAAAATGATATCCACTATTAAAGTTTGTGATATGGATGATAAACAGCGGGCAATAAATCATGCTAGTTCTTACAGTGCTGCTGGATACAACGTTGCTTCTAACAGTGCTCTTATGTCTCAAGATAGTTTCTCATTGTTCAAGCCTACTCAACAACCACCTCAGGGAAACTTCCAGATGTTCTCATCCACTCTAGGTCAATCATCGTCATCCAATTCGCCCAAACCAGCTCCAGCGTTTTTCACCAAGTCTAGTCAGTCTACAAATGACTCTGGTATAACCACTCCCAGTCAGAACTTCACCCAGATTCCCACCATACCAAAAGAGATTCAAGAGAATATAGCTCTAATGGCGGGATTTATGAATTGTTATCATGCTTTTCTGGCCGGAGACTTGGTTCAACCTGTGGTTGCTGCTAAACTAGATCAGATGCATCCCGATGATGTTGAAGAAATGGACATCTCGTGGCAAATTGCTATGCCAGTTTTCCGTGCAAAGAAGTTTACTAAAAGGACGGGTAGAAATAATTGAAACATGCCTAATAATCAAAAGGTGGGTTTTAACAAAGAGACTCTCAGGTGCTATAATTGTCACGAGCCGGGTCATTTTGCTCTTGAATGTACTAACCCAGCTAAGGATGGAAATACAGAAAGGGCATTGGTTCCAGTTAGGTATGCTCGAGGTGAGGCTGGAGGTAGTTCGGTTAATTGTGAAAGAGGTATGGTTGCTCAAACGTTTTCTTCAGAAGGTCAGATGGCTGCGCTTAACATTGGAAATCAGACTACAAACTTCGCCAATGTTGAAGACACTGGAGAAGAAAATGTTGCCGAGGAGAAGGTCAAGGAGCTTCAGTTTGCGTATATGGCGTTCACTTCTCTAGACTCATCTGAGGTACGTTTTCAACCATGTTCTTTAAATTGTGGTGAGAAAATAGAAATGTATAAGCTTCATAACGACAGTCTAAGTAGAGATATGGAGACAATAAAATCAGAAAATTTTAAACTTAAGAAAAATGAAAAGGGCTTTCTAGACAAAATAGAGGCCCAGAACAAGGATATTAAAGGCTTAAGTCTGATTTTAGTATAAAAAGTTGTCACCATCTTGATGTTAAACAAGAAATTGCTAAGTTAACTGCTAAACTGGAAGCTTCCAAGTTAGAAATCTTAAATTTAACTAGTAAATTTGAAAAGGCTGAACTTGATTTTAAAAAATTCAATGGCTCCAGTAATGTAGTTAACTCAATGATTGAGAACCAATTGTGGTGGAAAGAAAATGAAGGTGAGGGAATAGGATACAGTCAAGTTCCCCCACCTTACAAGCATAATTATGTCCCTACCCCTGTCACCAAATCACAGGAAGAAAAGATAAAGGACATGAAGTATGGTAAACGAGACAAAGGTGATGGGACCAGTTTTGTGAATGCTGGTTCGTCTACTTCAAATATGGACGACTCTAATGTATCTACTTCATGTGCAGAAAAAGTAATTGTGTAGGAGTGGACTGATGAGGATGACGACCCTAGTTTTGAATTTGATAATAATACTATTTCTGATGTTTTTTAAAACTTCCTGTTTTGAATTATTTATTCCGACTGTTTGTGTGGGCTTTGTTTTAAAGAGCAAGGATTCTTGTGTGGTTGATTCGGTTGAAACTTTGAACTCTAATAATGTGGTTTCTAATAAAACTAAAAATTCTAAAAATTCAAAAACATCAAAAAAATACGTTGCACCTAAATTTGTCAAGGAGGGATGCTCTAATGACAAACAAGGTGATAAGTTCAAAAATGAGAACAGGAGTTCTCGCAAACTTAAGCAGACTGGTCTACACAACCAGTCCAGACAAGGAGTTGCCCAGAATGATGTTTTCATAAAACGTCAAACTTGTTTTAACTGTGGCACTCCTGGTCATATTGCCAGAAATTGTCCACATCGTCCATACGTTCCTTACTACGGATTTTATCAAAGGAATATGCCATTCCCCATAACGAGTACAGGCAAGGATTCAGGCATTATCTAGCTAGTTCCTTTAAAGATGATTGGAATCGAAACAAATCTGGCAGGTTTAGTCCTCATCAGACCAAACCTAACATGTCTAAAAGAAAGGTCAGAAAAGGTGTCTCAAGTTCAAATTCTAATATAAACACTAAGACTAGACCTAAACAGGAGAAAAAGGCGGATTCGTCTCCTCCCACATCCAAAACACCGGAGGTTACGACAACAATTCGTACATATAATTCCAAATCATACAGACATAGGTGGTTGCCTAAATCTCCGGCAAAAGTGTCTACAAATTCCATGTTTGACGATCAAAAGGACATGTCATGGAAATCCGTGAAAACTGTAGATGAATCAGGGTTACCCAGTGTAACTATGGACTGGGTAGCAAAAACTAATTAATCCCGCGTTTTGTGCAGAGACAGCTATAGAGGAATATCATCAGACCTTAGTATGTTGATAGTGGTTGTTCCAGGCACATGACAGGAGACATTACCCAGCTACACGACATTCAAACATTTAACGGTGGTATGTGTCCTTTGCGGAAGGAGAGAAAGGAAATATCACTCAGAAGGGTACTGTAAGTAACAATGTTCTAAAGTTTGAAAATGTTAATTTTGTTCCAGAGTTGAAACAAAGTCTTTTGAGTGTGTCACAAATTTGTGACAAAGATTTTTCAACTCACTTTACTAAGAAAGAATGTCCGATTTTGAAACCTGGTATAATCATACCAGAAGACTGGATTCTTGTTCGATCACAACGAAAAGATAATGCGTATGTGATCGACATGAACAAAAATGTTCCTGGCAAAATAACCTGCTTGTTTTCAAAAGTGTTAGAACATAATGCAATGCTTTGGCATCGTCGGCTTGGTCATGCTAATACTAAGAACCTGAATCGCCTTGCTAAAAATAATTTGGTGCGTTGTTTACCAGTCAAGGATTTTGTAAATGTTGAAAAGTATATGGCTTGTGCTTTGGGTAAACATCATCGAAAATCTCACAAGCCAAAGTTGATTAATACCATTTCGTCAGTTTTTCAATTACTTCATATGGACCTTTTTGGGTCTTTTCATGTTTTGAGTTTGTCTCGTAGCTCTTATTGTCTCGTTATTACTGATGATTACTCACGTTTTACATGGGTATTTTTCTTGTCGAATAAGAGTGAAACTGCAGATCTGATCAAGAAGTTTGTAGTGTTAATGGAGAATCAACCGAATCTAAAGCTGAAAGGAATCCGTTGTGACAATGGAAGGGAGTTCAAGAATGCAACTTTGAATCATTTCTGTTCAGAAAAGGGGGTGCTCCGTCAGTACAGTGCCCCACGGACGCCTTAAGAAAATGGTGTGGCTGAAAGAAGAAACATAACTCTTATCGAAGCTGCAAGAACAATGCTGTGTGACTCTAAGCTGCCACTATTCTTTTGGCCAGAAGCTGTTAACACGGCTTGTTATGTTCAGAATCGGGTGATAATCAACAAATCCAAGATGAAGACCCCATATGAGATTGTTTACGGTCATCAACCCACTGTTGCAAATTTCAGAGCTTTTGGGTGTCCGTGCACCTTACTGAATCTCGAAGCTACTCCAAAATTCGGGACTGCAGCCGATGAGTGTTACTTTGTTGGGTATGCGGGAAATGCAGCCTACAGGGTCTACAACAAGTCCACCAAACAGAATTTAGAGTCCTATGAGGTTCGTTGGCTGGAAGAAAATGAGACTGATGCTCGTGTTGGTCCCGATTGGCTATTTGACTACAACGAATTTTTCAAACCATTTAATGTGTTTCCAGTCATCAGCACTGAACCTCTATGTGGTCCCACTGTGGAAGCTGCTAGGGATAACTAACAGACAATGTCCCACATTTCTCCACTCATTGATGATGATGTCGCCGAGGTAACTGATTCACCTGCAACTAGCACTAAACCCAAGGATACCTCAGAAACAGAATTTTCGACAAACACGTATGAAGATACGGCTGCTATTGAGGGGGAGAGTTCCATCCGTCAGATATTCAGGAGCACACTGTTTCCTGATACCATCCCTGATGAATATGTTGCTGGTACTTCGTACTCTCATAGTACGGCGACATCTGGCTGGAAAAATCCCCTTGCTGATTTTAGTGAGAACGTGTCAAATCTTCAACCTAACAATGATGTTTCCGATCACCTAATTCCGTCAAGAATCCAAAAGAATCATCCGATTGAAAATGACATAGGTCCCATTGAAGCGGGAGTGTCCACCAGAAGTCAGACATGACACATAAACAGTTGCATGTTTTCCTGTTTCATCTCTCAAATTGAGTCTAAAAATGTTGAAATGGCTCTTTAGGAACCTACTTGGGTTGATGCTATGCATGAAGAATTGAATCAGTTTGATAAATTGAAGGTCTGGAGATTGGTTAAACTGCCGGAAGGAAAGAAAGCTCTTGATACAAGATGGGTTTTCAGAAACAAGCAAGATGACACTGGGGTTATTGTTCGTAATAAGGCACGATTGGTAGTTCAGGGTTTTTGTCAGGTTGAGGGGTTAGATTACACTGAAGTCTATGCCCTAGTGGCTAGACTTGAGGCTATTAGAATTTTTCTGGCATATGCATCATTCATGGGGTTTACAGTGTATCAGATGGATGTTAAGACCGCATTCCTGTATGGTGAAGTCAAGTAGGAGATTTATGTTGATCAGCCACCGGATTTTGTTGATTCTAAGAAACCAAATCACGTCTACAAGTTAGACAAGGAATTGTACGGGTTACATCAGGCTCCTCGAGCGTGGTATGCTACATTGACCGCACATCTTCTTGATCATGGCTACAAGCGTGGAACCATCGATCAAACCTTGTTTCGGAAAACTGTCGGAAAAGATTTGATTCTCGTCCAGATCTATGTTGATGACATCATCTTTGGATCCACTAGCGCTGAGTTGTGCACAGAATTTGAGGGTGTGATGAAGAAGAGGTTTGAGATGAGTTCGTTGGGTGAAATGACAACGTTTCTAGGGCTACAGTTTTGCCAAAGCTCAGAAGGAATTTTACTACATCAAGGGAAGTACGTTGAGGATATGCTGGTAAAGTTCGAGTTTCAAGATTCAAAGAGTGCCAACACTCCCATGGCGGAAAGACCACTGTTGTCATCTGATCCTGATGGGAGTCCCGTAGATCAAACATACTACAGATCGATGATCGGGTCTCTGATGTACCTGACAGCAAGTCGTCCTGACATCTTGTTTGCAGTCTGCCAGTGTGCTCGGTTCCAGGCTAATCCTTAACTCTCTCATTTAATTGCTGTTAAACGTATTTTTAGATATCTGAAGGGACAACCAAAGTTAGGTCTTTGGTATCCCAAACAATCAGAATTTGATCTTTATGCTTTTGCTGATAGCAATTATGGTGGAGATGACATTGACAGGAAATCCACGTCAGCTGGTTGCCAGTTCTTAGGAGACCGTCTTATTTCATGGCAGTGTAAGAAACAACAGACGGTGTCTACTTCAACTGCCGAAGCGGAGTATGTTGCCGCATCTGCTTGCTGCTCTCAGGTTATCTGGATGCAAAACCAGTTGCTGGATTACGGTTTGGAATTTCTTGACACTCCTATCTTATGTGATAATGATGCGGCCATTGCAATTGTGAAGAACCCTGTTCACACTCTAAAACCAAGCACATCGATATTAAAATTCATTTTATTCATGACTGTTTCGATCGAAAATTGATTCATCTTGAACAAGTCCACACTGACAACAATGTGGCGGACTTATTTACAAAACCAGTCGGAACAACAAAATTTAATGTGCTTGTGGGTTTTCTTAAAATGCTCCGTTTCGAGGATTGAGTCTTTTTGGGTATAAATTTGTACATATTTGTTTATTTTTGCACAAATTTAGGGGGAGAAAAATCAAAAAGACAAAAATAGTGTGTGTGCGTCGTTCTTATTATTTAAGAAAAATCAAAATGTCAAAAATAGTGTGTGTGCGTTGTCTTTATTATTATTAAAAAAATTGCTTTTCAAGATTCATTCTCGCTTAAAATTATGTCGGCTGCTCAAGTCTGAAGGACATATATTCGTATATGGTTGGTCCGGTGTTATACTTGAAGTTTCACAAGATAGCCATTTACCCAATGACTGAAAGCACCCGGGGCGATTATGATGTTTTTGTGTTTTGTGTTCTTTCACTTAAAATTATGTCGGTAACTCTAAGCTGGAAGGACATGTCTATTTATACATGTTTGGTCCGGTTAACCACATGTGGTCATACAGGATAGCCATTTACCTAAAAGCTTAACAGTGACCGGGGTGACTGAATACTTAACACATGTGTTTTATGTAACTCCCTAGGAAGTGATATTACTATTCAGTTAACAGCTTGTTAAAGGCTTCAAAATACTTTTAAATGTGAATTGATCCAACCTTTGGAAAATGATAGATAAATCGTTTTTGTGTGCCTAACGGGTGAAGTTATTAAGCTTAAAAGGCTCTAGAACAGTCATTGATTTGTATGGTAGCTTTCCATGATGCGTAAAAGTTGAAGTGATATAAACTAAATTTGCTAAACTTACTGTGGAGAGTCATTTTGAAGAAATGTGCATGTTGCCATATACATCTCTCCGAATGATAGGCAGAAAAGCAATTACCCAGTCATACACGAGCCCGTTAGTGTCTTGATCACCAAAAATATTGTATTGTCAAGCTATTATTATTAGTGTTAAAAAAAATATGCAAAAGAGTTATTTGAGTTTATTCTAATCTATTAAAACTATTTGAGGCTTAAAGGGTTAAACTAGAACTACAGAGATGGGGGCAAACAAGTAAGTCTTGTCATGTCTCGAATGAAAGGCTTGTCAGTTTACTGGCACTAAGTCCAACGTTCAACCATAAAGCCTAAAATTTGCGTTAATATAAAATCTTTTGATCAAGCACTAGGGGGTTGGAGTCAAATTGGGGTGATCTGGGGAAAGCCAAATACGCTTTGAGAAGAGATAAGAGGCATCACAGGTCCATGAGTGATGTCCATCTAAGCATTATGCCAAACTTAACCTTAATCATATCACTGATGCAATGAAAATCATGCTAAGTATGTTATACCTACTATCAACCTGTCTCTTTATGCCATAATAACGCTGAACATGAATCCTTGTGACAGCCTCTTAAACGATATGATTCCATGTTCGGAACTTTTCATTAAAGGACGGCGTTATTACTAAAACTGAAATTTGATCCCGACTTTATAAATTCAAGGGAGTTAATATGTATATTAATGTGGATTTATTTTGTTTTTGTTCTTGGTTAACTTTATTTTGTTTTGTCGTGTTTATTTTATTTTGTTTCTTTCTTTCTCAAAATTACTCTCCTCGAAACGTTTTTGTAAACTGAGCTTGCTTTTGAAATTAGGCTTTGAAAACTTTTGGTTTTTTGTCTGCTTGGACAACCTTTTTGGGCTTTTCACTGGTTCGAGCCCATTTAGGGTTCTCGGCCCGAGTTTGTTATAATATAAGTGGTATTAAGTTTTTTATTATCACTTTCATTATTTTCTCAAAATCAAAAACCTTTATCTCTCTCAAGCTTCTTAGCCGAAATCTAAACCATCTTCACTAATCATCATTCAGAGTGTTCTTATTTGATTTATCAGGTATTGGACAAGGTCTTATGAGATCTATGTACAGACAGAGACTTATTTGATGATTGCCATGAATTGATTTCATGAATAATCTGATGAATTAACAGTGGATTCATGTGTATTTAAGGGTTTTGATGGACATCTTAGGGGTTAATCAAGTGTTTTCGGTTAATTATTATTGACTATTTGCAGGTTTAATGGAGGTTTTGTAGAGATCTCGGTGGGTTGAAGATGAGTACACGTTTCCCAAGGTGGAACCCAAGGGGTTCTCTGTCCCCAGCTGTCAAGGAGTTCTCGGTTGACTTTCGTTGACCGAGAACCCCCCGTCTTGACAGAAAACTCACGTTCTCGGTCAAGTCTTGACCGAGAACCCTGATTCTTGGTTAAATGCTGACCGAGAACACCAATTGTTGGTTGACTTTATTGACTTCCGTTGATCGAGAACTTACCCTGTAGACCGAAATCTCTCGAATTGGGCTTAATTCTCTCTGATTGGGCCCAAACCTATGCTGTGTTGTGTACTTGGGCCATCTAATGCATTTTTGGGCTCTCATATGAGTTCTTTTTGGGCCTATTTCAGTCTTATCCAAATCTCTTTTTGCCATGAATCATTTTTAATACTATCAAATTAAGCTATATATTTATCTAACTTGATACGTTTGGTGTAGATATGGCCGATCAAAATCCGTTAAAGTTTGTTGATACACACAATATAGCTGGACATCTGTATGATCCACCACTGGCTCAAAAGGAATTCAAGTTCATGATTGTTGGTCTCAACACGTGCAGGATTTCTCATGCACTACGAGAAAATCCTGTAATATGCAAGAAGATGGTCACTGATTTCTGGAACAATGCGTTAATCAATCCACGATGGCAATATGGAGTCATGTTTATAGATTCCAAAATACAAAAGATGCCAGTTATTGTCACAGAGGCCATTATTAGAGAAGTCCTCTTGTTTCGAGATCAATATGATTACCCGACAGAGTATTCTGCTGCTGAAGTTACTGAGGTTCTCACCAGAATGGGTTATGAAGGCACCTATCCTCCAGCAATCAAGAAGTTATTTCACCCGTATTGGAGATACCTATTACACACTTTCTTTACATGTATCTTGGGGAGGAAGGAAGGTTCAGACGAAATCAGCCACACTCAAATGTCTGCCATCGCTGTTTTGATCATGGATTGGAATTACAATTATTCTAAGTTTGTTTTCAATGAAATGATGAGCAATTTGAAGGCGAAGAAGAAGGAGATGTTCCTTATGTATCCGAGATTTCTACAGATGATTTTCGATTCTCATTACCCTAATATGGTAAGAAATCAATGGGACCCAACACCTTTGGGTTGATGAAACAATCCAGAACGGGGGCCTACATGCTCTGGTAAAGTTCAGACGATTTACTGAGACTGAAGCTGAGCCTGTCATGGCTCAGGTTGCTGATGAGCACGTGGCACCAGCTCAACCACGTGCTGCAACTTTTGAAATTTCTGATGACGAAGATGATGTAGAAGAACACCATAAGACAGACACTCTTTCTGATGCTGAAAAACTAAGTGCTCTTGAAGCTGCCAAAGCTTTATTTTAGTCAACTACGCTGAAACCTCCTCAGACAGTTACTGAAAACATTGAGGTAGACGTGAGTGAAGAACCAACTGCAGATCTCATCCATCGCAAACGAAAAAGGGTTGATCCGAGATCTAGCGAGTTTGATAGTGAAGCCAAAACAGCAACCGTGACACCAACACAAACAACAACCAACAGCCCACAACAACAAACCGCTCAACCAGAGTCACATGCTCCAGAAACACAAGCTGATCCAGATACATCTACTGCAGAGCCATCATTTCATGATCTGTTGACTAGTGATTTTGTTAGTGAATTTGATTTTGAGACAGACATTGCACACACCGACACTACAGATATTCCCTCCGGTTCATCTGGTCAAGATGCTTAAGGTCAGCCGAGTTCAAGTATGTCAGACAAGATTGCCAAATTCTGGCTATGCAAGAATCTTATCTTCATAACAAAGGTAAAGGTGTATTAATTGAAGATGCTAATGTTGACATTCATGCATTACAACGTCGAGTCTTTGAACTCGAGCAAGATTCCGTAGTCAAAGACGTTTGTATTCAAGAGTTGGAAGTAGGTAACTCTGACAAAGATGCCAAGATCAAAGAACTACAGTCCAACATGGGAGAGTTAACAGCATTGTATCTTGATCTTCAACAAAATTTGTTTCAAACGTTTGGAGACGAGTTTAATGGCACTGGTGATGTGGTCTCTAAAATGCCCAACGTTAGCCAAGGCGGCAGTTCTACTACTCGCCCTGTTGACAACATTGATGAGTCGGAATCACTGCAGCAGTACATGGATGCCCCCCCATCACTAAAGAGAAATCAGACAGAATTCAGAAGAAAATACTTGAAAAGGGAAAGAAAAAGCTGCCGGTGATAAAGAACTCAAATCAGAATGTTGAATCATCGGATCATCCAGACAGGTTTGTTATTACTTTTCAAAAGGGTTTTAATGATAAATACGGTGATCGATCGGGAGTTCTGTCATGGGGTTTTGATGCGGATAAGAATATGTGGTGGGTGAAGAGGAAGTCAGGAGCCACCGAATATTATAAGAAGATAAAAGATTTTGCTTCCTGGACTAAAGTGGATTTGAGTGATCTAATAAATTCTCCGTTCACCAATCCGACGAAAGATAAGAGTGGTATAGACTTCTGTAACACCCCGTAACCGCAGCGGAAACGTACACGGGATGCAACAGACACATCTGATATCAACAGCATTGCTTATAAAGAAAACACCACTACAATAATTTAAACGTATTACATTGTTCCAAGTTTTGTTACCGACTAGGCGTTATCACATAAGTTTTACCAATAGTATGTTAACATGTTTAATACAAAATATAGACCCTTATGCTTCCACAAAATTGCACACATCATCAAGCACGTATCACTCATTCCAATTTGGGTGTACATAGAAAGCATGTAAAGAAAACGGGTCAACTACGAATAGTTGGTGAGTTTCACTAATTTAAGTAAACCATGACAAATCATTTTAATAATCATAAATTAATGATGTAATTATGCTGAGCCTATAAGTGAAAACTCTGTTAACCCAGAAACATATTTAATAACCTCTGGGGACACTGTTAACCCAGAAATACATTTAATAACCTCTGGGGACACTGTTAACCCAGAAATACATTTAGTAGCCTCTGGGGACACTGTTAACCCAGAAATACATTTAATAACCTCTGGGGACACTGTTAACCCAGAACACTGTTTCGGGCCTTACAATATTAGCAACTCAGACAATTACCATCTCAATACATTACCGTACGATTCCCGTACAATAAACATTATATAAATACATTCATTTCCATGCGATCGGCATGTACTTAAACACTTTGATAAAAACATGCTTTCCGCCCCGGGAAAATATTTAAAACAGTTCAATAAAAAGGGGCTCGTGAAAACTCACCTTTTGGGTGAGCAGAGATGTAATACTGGCACGGCTACCTGTCCAGATCTGTAATACGATCCCTAAGTCGTTACTACACAATTTCTATTAATATAACTTAAATTCGTGTTAACCGGTACGTCCGGGGACACTGTTAACCCAGTACCGTACACGATCCGGGGACAATGTTAACCCCGATACACTTCTCAGGACTTAGATTGTGATATCACTTAGAGTTCTTTAGTCCAAAACTACTCTTAGTTTGTTTTCTCGTTTTGCGTGCCTAGCACGGTTATTCGTCTTTATGTTTTCAAAAATGAGTTTGGCCACATACGGCCCGAAAATAGTTGTTATTGATATTTTAATTAAAGTGGTGAAATTAGAGCTCGGTTTAGACACCCCGTTTGGCCGCGGGGCCCGTTTCCGTCTTTAATATACCGGAAACGACTAAATCGGGTAAAATTACCCAATTCATCCGAATTACTTTCGGATGACTTATTTTTATTTGATTAACTTAGTTTCATGAAAATAGTCCATTTTTTAGGGTTTTTACACACCAGTCAGTTCGCTTAGGCGAACTTTGCCGGTTTACGCGTTTTAAGCTTTAAAAGTTTGTTTTTATGTTCTATTTAGCACAAATAATTATCCGTTTGGTCTCGGATCTTGAAATTTTGCACAAATCAGTTTTTGACAGTAAGGAATTTTATAAAAATATTTCCAGAATTAATTTTTATATTTAACATTTATTTATCTATTTTTAAACGTCATTTAAACACCAAATATGTCGAAAATACCAAACGACCTTAGAAAAATCCCAAATTTTTCTGGGATGACTCCTGCCATCTACATAGTTCCCAGTAATTTTTACAGAACCAAAAACTCATTTTTCAAGCTATTTTTACCAAAACCGAGCTAGAAAACCCTGGATCTCGTTTTACCGAAAAGCCTACTTAGACTTCTCCAATGGACCTGAAATTTTGTGTGTGACTTTTATATGTTATTAAAAGCTTATCTAAATTTTTCCAGAATTTTTCATGATGTTTAGCTATTTTTCTCCATTTTTAGCCAAAACCGAGCATTAAATTTACCAAATATTCATCCTTTATCCAAAAATTACCAAAATTTCACAGATCTCATATTTTCATGTGTAGATCATCTCTGTGAAATTTCATGACTCAAATCTAAGTCTACCACAATCTGTCCAAATCTTACAAATCATACGAAAAACCGAACTACCTTGTGTTTCTAGCTTTAGATCGCAAAGATCTTGATTTCTAGCATTTGCTAGCAACTAGATACAACACCTACAAGCACAACAACACCACACCAAGCAAGTTATACCCACAGTCAAGCCATTTCTTTCATGGTTTCGGTTAAGACATCAAAACAAAGATTTTAACCGTAAAAATTCGTTTTTGACTCTTTTAACTCCTTTCTTGGACCAAGATCCCTTGTATAACTTGTATACATCACTTGATCATGCAAGAATTGGTTCATCTCGGGTTTTCACCCATTTTTCACTTGAAACCTCATTTTCTTGTAAATGACTCGAGAAAAGACGATGAACACGACTATAATCCGATCTTTACCTCGGTTTCTTGGTATAAATCAAAGGAGGTTGGATGAATGTGTAAAGGGTTGAGAGGATTTGGAGAGTTGGGATGTAGAAAAAAGAAAAATGAAATGTGTGTGTGTGTACATTGGACCGATCGGTCCATTGTAAGGTGGGGGGGGCCCACATCTAAAACCATGGCCACACATTTGGATTGTGTAATCCGGATAATGTTGTGGATAATCTGGTTCAGTTCGTTTTTCGGTTAAACACTTAATTCGGCTTAAAACGAGGCTAAAACGGTCGTTTTTCGGCTTAAAAATAAAATTTATATAAAACCGATTTAAAATCTTTAAAAACTTAAACCATGACATTTATTGACTCAACACATCATATTGTCGGTCATTGTGCATCTTTTTCGGCTTGATCGATCGTCTCTTGCTTGGTTTGATGTTAAAGGTTTCGTTTATCGTACCGACGTACTAATAAATCGAAATCCTTTTTCTGTGCTATAATTCACTTATCCCGAAGCCTTAATACTTCGTAAACCTTACTAAACATCATATATTTCATCTATGACGTAATCCCCGATTCGTTCGGGTTTCAATAACCGTTCATCGGTTAATCGTAATTCCAATACGACTAACTGTACATTCGAGTATAATTCGTACTGGGAATCTTATATACTCGTACAAACACATTATAATTCATATATTTAGTACTAAATAACACATAAATGGTATATTCCGGCTAGGGTATACCTGAATTTGCCGGAATCGTTACATTCTCCCCCCGTTATAAAAATTTCGTCCTCGAAATTTTACGCATCAACTACTTCCTTTTGCGGAAATAGGTGGGGGTATTTCTTCCGAAATTCGTCCTTTCATTCCCAAGTATATTCTGGGCCTCGTTGCGAGTTCCATCTAACTTTGACCAACGAGATCTTATTGTGTCTAAGTTGCTTGATTTTCCCGTCTACTATTTCTATGGGCTCCTCTACAATGTTGAGCTTATCATTTATTTGGACACCCTCTAAAGGTAACACTGTTGTCTCATCCGACAGACACCTTTTCAAGTTCGACACGTGAAACACGTTGTGAACTGCACTCAGTTCATCAGGCAGTTCTAATCGGTATGCTACAGGACCGATTTTTGCAATAATGTCGAACGGTCCAATGTATCTAGGGGCTAACTTCCCCCCCTTTCCAAATCTGACTACTCCTTTCCAAGGTGATACTTTCAAATACACTTTATCACCTTTTTCAAATGATAACGGTTTTCTACGGGTATCGGCATAACTCTTCTGCCGATCCCATGCGGCCTTCAGATTGTTCTTAATTTCAAGGATTTTGCTGGTCGTTTCCTGGACCAGATCTGATCTAATAACCTGTGCGTCGCCCACTTCGGTCCAGCAGAGTGGTGATCGGCACTTCCGTCCATACAATGCTTCATAAGGTGCTGCTTTTATACTGCTATGGTAACTGTTATTATAGGAAAATTCAACGAGTGGGAGATGTTGATCCCAATTTCCCTTAAAATCCAGTACGCATGCACGAAGCAAATCCTCCAGGGTTTGGATGGTCCTCTCAGACTGACCATCGGTCTGAGGGTGGTAAGCTGTGCTTAGATTAATACGCGTTCCCAGCGCTTCTTGCACAGCTTGCCAAAGTTTTGAGGTGAAATGGCTATCCCGATCAGAGATGATTGAGATGGGTATCCCATGACGAGACACAATTTCATTTATATAAATCTGCGCAAGTCTCTCGGTGTTATAATTATTTCTAATCGGAATAAAATGTGCGGATTTGGTTAATCGATCCACGACTACCCAAATTGCATCATGTCCTCGGGACGTCTTGGGGAGATGTGTCACAAAATCCATCGTGATTTGCTCCCACTTCCATTCAGGAATTTCCGGTTGTTGTAACATTCCCGAAGGTTTCTGGTGCTCCGCCTTAACCCTCGCACACGTCGTACACTTGCCGACGTATGTGGCTATATCCTTTTTCATACCCGGCCACCAGTAGAACTCCTTCACATCCTTGTACATCTTATCCGATCCCGGATGTATGGAATATTTTGATTTATGCGTTTCGTCCATGATTAATTCACGAAGGTCATGGAGGGTCGGGATCCAAATCCGATTTTTGAAATAGAGAATTTCGTCCACGCGCTGTTCGAAATTCTTCTCGTTACCATAAAGTCCCTCTTTTTCCATTTGTTCCTCTTTCAACGCCTCGCGTTGAGCGACTCGAATCAAATCCGAAAGGTTCGACTGGACTATCATTTCCAGTGCTCGCACTCGCAATGGCTTAACCCGATCCTTCCTACTCAGGGCATCCGCTACGACGTTAGCCTTGCCGGGGTGATAACGGATGTCACAGTCATAGTCGCTTAACAACTCGACCCATCTTCGTTGCCTCATATTCAGTTCTTTCTGATCGAATATGTGTTGCAAACTTTTATGATCGGTGAAGATGGTGCACTTTGTACCGTAGAGGTAATGTCTCCAGATTTTAAGTGCGAAGATAACTGCTCCCAGTTCTAAGTCATGAGTGGTGTAATTTTTCTCGTGTATTTTTAACTGTCGAGAAGCATAGGCTATAACCTTATTATTTTGCATCAACACGCATCCTAACCCTCTCCGGGATGCGTCACAATACACGACAAAACCATCGTCTCCGTCGGGGAGACTTAAGATCGGCGCTTGGCACAATCTTTGTTTTAGCGTTTGAAACGCCGTTTCCTGCTCTTCACCCCATTCATACTTTCGATCTTTTTGGGTCAGAAGGGTTAAAGGTTGGGCAATGCTGGAAAAGTTCTCTATAAATCGACGATAATATCCAGCTAAGCCTAAGAATTGGCGGATTTCCTTTGGCGATTTCGGCGCTTGCCAATTCTTAACTGCTTCATCCTTACTTGGATCAACGTGTATTCCTTGATGGTTTATAACGTGACCAAGGAATTGCACTTCTTGTAACCAAAAGTTACACTTGGAGAATTTTGCATACAACTTCTCCTGATTTAGAAGCTCTAAAATTAATCTTAAATGTTGTTCGTGCTCTTCTTTACTCTTCGAGTATATCAAAATATCGTCAATAAACACGATGACGAATTTATCGAGGTAGGGCTTACAAACTCGATTCATGAGATCCATGAACACTGCTGGCGCATTTGTTAGCCCAAAATGCATAACTAGGAACTCGTAATGGCCGTAGCGAGTCCGGAATGCGGTTTTTGGGATATCCTCCTCCTGGATTCTAACCTGATGGTATCCCGATCTAAGATCTATTTTTGAGAAGTAGCTCGCACCTTGTAGCTGGTCGAACAGATCATCGATTCGGGGAGGGGATACCTATTTTTGATTGTCAACTTGTTCAGCTCCCTGTAATCAATGCACATTCTAAGGCTTCCGTCCTTCTTTTTCACGAATAGAACTGGTGCACCCCACGGGGAATAACTAGGACGTATAAATCCTTTATCCAACAATTCTTGCAATTGGTTGGATAATTCTTGCATCTCTGATGGTGCAAGTCGGTAGGGTGCCTTAGCAACAGGGCCAGCTTGAGGTAATAGATCGATTCTGAATTCGACCTGTCGGGTTGGCGGTAATCCAGGAAGTTCTTCTGGGAAGACTTGTGGAAATTCGCGTACCACTGGAATATCATCCACCCGTTTCTCCTCAGAATCAGTGGCCGTCAAGCTTGCTAGATACGCCACGCATCCTTGGCGTATGTATTTTAACACCTTGAGGTGGGATATAAATGGTATCATGGTGCCTGACTTTTCTCCTTGCACTAATATCTCTTCGTCATCCGACACCCGGATCTTGATGATTTTCTTTTCACAGTTTATTTCTACTTTGTTACGTGCTAACCAATCCATTCCCACTATCACGTCAAAACTACCCAATTCTACCGGTAACAAGTCAATCGGAAGGGATTGATCGTTCAGAATAAAAGGGCAATTCCGAACTATCTGATTAACTATCATGGTTTTACCGTTAGCGACTTCAACGGTGTAAGGTTCTATGGTCTCACCAATTGGAAGGTTTGCTATCGACAGGAATTTAACGGAAACAAAACTCCTATCGGCGCCTGTATCAAATAATACAGAAGCGTAATGATCAGAGACGAGGAATGTACCTGTCACTACAATGGGGTCCTGGCGTGCTTTGTTCGCCCCCATCACGAATGCTCGGCCTCGTGCCGATTGGACGACGATGCCTGACCCGCGGTTTGCCGCCCAGTTCCTCCCTGGTTCAGCTTCAGACAGTTTCTCTTGAAGTGATCTGTGCTGCCGCATTCATAGCAAGCACGGCTGGTGGTCACCATTTGGTTTCCTTGCGGGTTTTGTTGTCGGGCTGGTTGGGTCCTAAATGGCTGCGCACGGATAGGTTGCGGTTGTCGGTTCAGGTTTGTCCTACAACTCGGTGCGTAGTGCCCAATCCTGCCGCACCGGTGGCACACCACTTCTTTGCACATGCCACCATGGTGGTAACCGCATTTCCCACACTTAGGAAACGTTCCCTTCTGCGGTTCTTGCCTTCCGCCTGAACTAGTCATGGCGTAGTTCTGGGCAGTGGGCCTAGCACGTTTACCTTGCTGCTTTTCCTGGATCCTATGATCATGTGTACCCCGCTTTCCCCCAGCGGACTCTCCCGCCACCTTCAGTGACCCGCTCCTTACGAAATCATATGTGACGATACCAGCTTGCGTCACCGCACCCTCATACGTCTGGTGTCCCCCAGAATTGACTATACTCCTACAACTGGAGTTAGCCCCCAAATATAACGCTCAACCCTCTTCGACTCTGGGGTGACCAACCTTGGTACCAATCGTGACAACTCATTAAACCGGTTCGTATAACCCAAATGGTCTGCCCCCTGCATTTCCAGGTTCCACAATTCATTTTCCAATTTTTGCAATTCATTTTTCGGGCAGAAGTGTTCCAGTACAAGAGCCTTGAGCTCTGTCCAGGTCATGCGGTTTGTCGCCGCCTGACCCCGGGTCTGCACTATCGTGTTCCACCATGTCAAGGCATGGTCCGTGAATGTGCAGGTAGCATACTTAACAACACAATCCTCGGGGCAGTTGCTGATATTCACAACGAATTCTATTTTCTCCAACCACTTAACCAACCCATTTGGTCCTTCAGACCCGCTAAACTCTAGAGGTTTGCACAACATAAAGTCTTTGATCGAACATCCCCTGGATGCACGAATCGGTTCAGTACGGTTCGTCTCTACCGTAGGTATAGGGCCATTACTGTCTGTAACGACCACCCTAGGCGGTGCGTCATTACTCGGAATCGTGTTATCATTCTGTGGAGGATTAACATTTTGTTCCCCGTCATTATTGGTGGTCGTTTGATTGCTCAGAGGGGCTGGATTGGTCGAATTGTTAATACTGGCGGCGATGCGCGATAATATATCCGGTATCGCCGCCTCTAACTGTTGAGCAATCAAACGGCTCACGTCCACTTCCGACAATTGGGTTGAACGTTTTGGTGCCATTCTACACAACATCAAGAAAATATATATAATTAATACAAGTTCCAATCATAAAACACAACAAACATTCCATTCATTAATAAACATTAGTACATTTTACATCCATATCAGTTCACATACGTTTCCTGTCATCATTACATATGTTAAGTTTTCCTACATAGGGCCTATGTCGGCATCATCTCGACATAACCCACAATGGGTCAGTGCTTGAATGATACCCAAAAGTATCTATAACGATATGCCCCAAAAGAGACCCCCCTAAGGGCCAGTGGTTGTATTATAACTACCCAAGATTCACTCTATGTTAGCATCACCACTAACTGCTTACATAGAGTATCAAAAAGCGGTCCCTGTCTACTCCCATCCAACACAACTAAACACGGTGGTATACCAAACCCACCAACACCGCCACCAACACCACCATCACAGCCAGCATAACCCGGATCCGCGTCTCCATCCGGCCGATCATCCACTGGGAGTATGAGCACTCCCTCTTCAGCTGCGAAATCGCATACTGGTGGTCCAGTATGCAATCCCCTAGGTACATCCGCCTCTGTACCCCCCACCGTCAAGGCGGCGGAGTGCTTATTCACCTGTTCGGTGAGCACTCGTAGCCACGCCGCCGCGTCCCTCTCCTGCCTGGGGAGACCCCACACAGGTGGAGTCACAGGCTCGGGCTGGGAGCGGGAGGACTCGCCCATGCGGGTAGCAGGTCTGGGTGGGGGCGAGGTAGGTGGGACCCGCGGAATACTGATCCGCGCCGTGAGGCGGGGTCCGAATCCGGGAGGGATAGGGACGGCCTGTGGTGCGGGTGGGGTAGGAGATCTAGCAATCCTGGCAGGGGAGGACTGGCTAGAGCTCCTAACACTAGCCTCGCTAGGCTCCGAGCTGGATGATACGGGGAGGCTCCCAGAGTTCCCGGAGCTGACCTCCTCCGGGTCCTCCTCCATCGATGCACTAGGTGTTCTTGACATTCTAACCTGCACACAAGTTAACAAACATATAGTTCTTTCCATAGTGTAAATCGTAATCAAATTAATATACACTTACTTATACAACTTGACCACACACAATATTATCATATATTTGCACATATGTTGCCAATTTTACCTATTAAAGTCCCCCGTGACTTCCCCTGAATTCCCTCGTGCGGACAAATCTGTTATTATGTTCCGGACCATAATAACTCACTTGTCCATCCAAGTTCATCCAGACCTCGTCACAATAAATTATTAGTGATATTCAGATCCTATAACACTTGAGATACTGGTTATATTTTAGGTATCTTTTAAAGATATCCTAATTCTTTATAACCAATGGCTCTGATACCAAGTTCTGTAACACCCCGTAACCGTAGCGGAAACGTACACGGGATGCAACAGACACATCTGATATCAACAGCATTGCTTATAAAGAAAACACCACTACAATAATTTAAACGTATTACATTGTTCCAAGTTTTGTTACCGACTAGGCGTTATCACATAAGTTTTACCAATAGTATGTTAACATGTTTAATACAAAATATAGACCCTTATGCTTCCACAAAATTGCACACATCATCAAGCACGTATCACTCATTCCAATTTGGGTGTACCTTGAAAGCATGTAAAGAAAACGGGTCAACTACGAATAGTTGGTGAGTTTCACTAATTTAAGTAAACCATGACAAATCATTTTAATAATCATAAATTAATGATGTAATTATGCTGAGCCTATAAGTGAAAACTCTGTTAACCCAGAAACACATTTAATAACCTCTGGGGACACTGTTAACCCAGAAACACATTTAATAACCTCTGGGGACACTGTTAACCCAGAAATACATTTAATAACCTCTGGGGACACTGTTAACCCATAAATACATTTAATAGCCTCTGGGGACACTGTTAACCCAGAAATACATTTAATAACCTCTGGGGACACTGTTAACCCAGAACACTGTTTCGGGCCTTACAATATTAGCAACTCAGACAATTACCATCTCAATACATTACCGTACGATTCCCGTACAATAAACATTATATAAATACATTCATTTACATGCGATCGGCATATACTTAAACACTTTGATAAAAACATTCTTTCCGCCCGGGAAAATATTTAAAACAGTTCAATAAAAAGGGGCTCGTGAAAACTCACCTTTTGGGTGAGCAGAGATGTAATACTGGCACGGCTACCTGTCCAGATCTGTAATACGATCCCTAAGTCGTTACTACACAATTTCTATTAATATAACTTAAATTCGTGTTAACCGGTACGTCCGGGGACACTGTTAACCCAGTACCGTACACGATCCGGGGACAATGTTAACCCCGATACACTTCTCAGGACTTAGATTGTGATATCACTTAGAGTTCTTTAGTCCAAAACAACTCTTAGTTTGTTTTCTCGTTTTGCGTGCCTAGCACGGTTATTCGTCTTTATGTTTTCAAAAATGAGTTTGGCCACATACGGCCCGAAAATAGTTGTTATTAATATTTTAATTAGAGTGGTGAAATTAGAGCTCGGTTTAGACACCCCGTTTGGCCGCGGGGCCCGTTTCCGTCTTTAATATACCGGAAACGACTAAATCGGGTAAAATTACCCAAATCATCCGAATTACTTTCGGATGACTTATTTTTACTTGATTAACTTAGTTTCATGAAAATAGTCCATTTTTTAGGGTTTTTACACACCAGTCAGTTCGCTTAGGCGAACTTTGCCGGTTTACTCGTTTTAAGCTTTAAAAGTTTGTTTTTATGTTCTATTTAGCACAAACAATTATCCGTTTGGTCTCGGATCTTGAAATTTTGCACAAATCAGTTTTTGACAGTAAGGAATTTTATAAAAATATTTCCAGAATTAATTTTTATATTTAACATTTATTTATCTATTTTTAAACGTCATTTAAACACCAAATATGTCGAAAATACCAAACGACCTTAGAAAAATCCCAAATTTTTCTGGGATGACTCCTGCCATCCACATAGTTCCCAGTAATTTTTACAGAACCAAAAACTCATTTTTCAAGCTATTTTTACCAAAACCGAGCAAGAAAACCCTAGATCTCGTTTTACCGAAAAGCCTACTTAGACTTCTCCAATGGACCTGAAATTTTGTGTGTGACTTTTATATGTTATAAAAAGCTTATCGAAATTTTTCCAGAATTTTTCATGATGTTTAGCTATTTTTCACCATTTTTAGCCAAAACCGAGCATTAAATTCACCAAATATTCATCCTTTATCCAAAAATTACCAAAATTTCACAGATCTCATATTTTCATGTGTAGATCATCTCTGTGAAATTTCATGACTCAACTCTAAGTATACCAAAATCTGTCCAAATCTTACAAATCATACGAAAAACCGAACTACCTTGTGTTTCTAGCTTTAGATCGCAAAGATCTTGATTTCTAGCCTTTGCTAGCAACTAGATACAACACCTACAAGCACAACAACACCACACCAAGCAAGTTATACCCACACTCAAGCCATTTCTTTCATGGTTTCGGTTAAGACATCAAAACAAAGATTTTAACCGTAAAAATTCGTTTTTGACTCTTTTAACTCCTTTCTTGGACCAAGATCCCTTGTATAACTTGTATACATCACTTGATCATGCAAGAATCGGTTTCATCTCGGGTTTTCACCCATTTTTCACTTGAAACCTCATTTTCTTGTAAATGACTCGAGAAAAGACGATGAACACGACTATAATCCGATCTTTACCTCGGTTTCTTGGTATAAATCAAAGGAGGTTGGATGAATGTGTAAAGGGTTGAGAGGATTTGGAGAGTTGGGATGTAGAAAAAAGAAAAATGAAATGTATGTGTGTGTACATTGGACCGATCGGTCCATTGTAAGGTGGGGGGCCCACATCTCAAACCACGGCCACACATTTGGATTGTGTAATCCGGATAATGTTGTGGATAATCTGGTTCAGTTCGTTTTTCGGTTAAACACTTAATTCGGCTTAAAACGAGGCTAAAACGGTCGTTTTTCGGCTTAAAAATAAAATTTATATAAAACCGATTTAAAATCTTTAAAAACTTAAACCATGACATTTATTGACTCAACACATCATATTGTCGGTCACTGTGCATCTTTTTCGGCTTGATCGATCGTCTCTTGCTTGGTTTGATGTTAAAGGTTTCGTTTATCGTACCGACGTACTAATAAATCGAAATCCTTTTTCTGTGCTATAATTCACTTATCCCGAAGCCTTAATACTTCGTAAACCTTACTAAACATCATATATTTCATCTATGACGTAATCCCCGATTCGTTCGGGTTTCAATAACCGTTCATCGGTTAATCGTAATTCCAATACGACTAACTGTACATTCGAGTATAATTCGTACTGGGAATCTTATATACTCGTACAAACACATTATAATTCATATATTTAGTACTAAATAACACATAAATGGTATATTCCGGCTAGGGTATACCTGAATTTGCCAGAGTCGTTACAACTTCTGGAACTTTCTAAGAAGTCAAGGTGATAGAGGTTTCCCAGACATGACAACTGCAGAGTATTTTCTAAAGAAAGCCAAGGGAGTCCAGGATCAGAGGACTGGAAAAACAATGGTTAACGTCATGTGGCCAGCTACGAACAAGGCTACTCACATTCCTGTTCCTGAAAAGATTCCAGATGGCACATTGGACAACATGAGATTTTAGATATATGATAGCGTCACTGCCACTGTTGTTATTAAGCTGGAGAAAGGAAAGGATCAGTACCGATTTGTTGATCCAAGAGACTTATTAAAGTTGGGAGAAAGGGACATCAAGACGCTCAGTACTTTCCAAATAATTGTTTATCCGATTTTTGAAACGGCTGCTAAAGAATTCATCGGTATGGTAGCCACTATTATCAGATGCAAGTTTTAGGCAGGTGCTTTGGAAGAATCTGACATTGACTACATGGAGCATTATTAAAAGACAAAGCTACAAACCAAGGGGGAGATTGTTGGGCCTAGTTTATGTGGTATATGCTTAGTTTACTTGTATTGGGCTTGGGTACGGGTTGTTATGTAAACCGAGAACACCTTAGTTTTCTCGATGGGCTTTTTTTTGTTTGGGCCAGTGTGTTGGCTTTCCTATATATAGTTGATATCATGTATAGGGTCAAGGCTGTTCATTCACAGTCTTGTGATCGTGTATTGTAAGTGCTTAAGAACCCGACGTATTCTTAATATACGTCTGTTTTGAAGCAATCTTGTGTTAGTTCCTTGTGCTTATTCGTGTTCTTGAATCACCGAGTGTTGGTATTCCGCACCAATACTCGTTCTATTGATATCATAATTGTAGTTATCCAGATTCGAGACTTACAGGAAGAAAATAGAATCTCTGTCTATTAGTAACCATGATTTGAAAGCTAATGTGTCAGTAAAAACTGATCAACAATTTCAAGAGATTCTTAAACATAGAACGAAGATACCTGAACTTGAAAATGAGGTTCTTGATTTGAAAAACAAATTAGGCAAGTTTCGAATTCTTCGTTTTTGTTAAATGAAATCATCGAGGTGTCTAGTAAACAAAAGGATTCAAAGAAAGGTGTGGGCTTTGTTGAAGTTCCACCACCGTTTCATAATGATTATACTCCAAATCCGTTTGCGGGAAAGGAGGAAATTGTTATTAAACCAATTATTGTTGAAGAAAACCTAATTTTCTTAATGTTGATGTTCAATCTTCAACTCAAAAACCTCATATTCAAAGTAACACTGTAGGTTCCCTGGACGGATCACACGAGATATCCCGATATACACAGGTGCGGAATCCCTGTGTAGATCATTACGGACGTAGAACACAAGCACACAAACACACGAATACGATACGAACAAACACACGTTATATTAATAACTCAACACGTGATTCTAACAGACTCTCGACCTCACGTCACTTGACTCACTGAATTACACGTAAATTAACCACACCTTAACAGTTAATCCGTAACCTATATAAATACACGACAACTTCGCCTCAGGAGAAGTTGTCCATAACTTCGCTCGTTTAACAAGTTCGCCTAGGCGAACTTGTCAACAACTTCGCTTGGTTAACAAGTTCGCCTAGGCGAACTTGTCAACAACTTCGCTTTAAACAAACAAATACATAAACAATATTACAGACTCGATTACAGACACTAGACATATGAACTACTGACATTTATGTACCAACAGACTCCCCCTTGGCAGTAGCTTCATATCTTGATCTTTCAGCTCTTGTCTCGTAATCCTGTAACTTCAAGCGTGCACTCCTTCTCTAACATACACCGTGACTACTCGCTAATATTTCCTTGCTTCGTCCTTCCAAGCAGGAATATAGAATATCTTCATTTCATTCAACACTTGCAGATCAGCTTTCGATAAGTTAACAAGATGCATCGGATCATACACCCTCAGCACTTCTTGTTCGTCTTCGTCTTCCATCACGGCTTCAGCAGTCTGGCAATCAACATACCACCATTTAAGATTCTTCAACACATCTTGAGGCATAGTCTTCATAGGAACCTCCTTGATGCATCGGATCGGTTTGTACTTCATCACCATCCATGGCTTGCCATCTGCTCTCATTCCCCTTTCTGTATCCTCCACGAGCTTTCCCTTCTGTGGCTTTAATAATTCAAACTTCTTCTCTTTTATGCTTTCTTTCCACACGATCTTCCCTATGACTCTAGCCATATTATCGTCACTTCGATTTATCATTCCCAATCTGGCTAAGTCTTTAACCTCGCACTCAGGCAGTGTGTTTAACGATCTCAACATTCTTCTAAGGTACTGAATTCCATCATATCGTTTAATCACGAAGAGCCGCAGCTGCTCATCATAAATCCAGCATATAATCCCTTTCTTTGCTTCAGCATAGCCCTTAATATTGTAACTCTTTTTTAACATGGTAGGGACTGCCGGTTTCTTCGTTTTGACGAACCATTGAGCATATCCTTCCTTCCATCTCGGCTGCTCTTCCCATTCAGTATCTTCAACTGCCGTCTGATCACCTACATCGGCCTTCTCAACCTCTGGAATGTCATGTTCGACATTTTCCTCTACTATCTCTCCTTCCTCAATCTCATCCTCAATCTCAATCTGCTCACCGATCTTCTCAATCACATCACTCGGCAGCACATCTTCATCAAACAACACATCATCGCTGAACATATCATCGTCAAGTTCCCTCAACGCATCAATCACGTCATCATCCACCAACACCACATCATCACCACCAGCCGCGTCGGTAGACTCCCCCTCAGCTGTGGAAGTACCAAGAGCTTGAGAAGTTCTTGGCAGCTCACCACCTGCATCTTTCGATGCATTGGGATCATCGTCTCGGTCATTTCTTCTTTTCGTCCTTAGCTCGTCGCCCTTACAGCTCATCTCCCCCTGAGATGCCAAGAACTCCTTCAAGGCATCTATAATTTTCCCATGCTCAACCAGGAGGGATGACTGTAGTTGATTTGCTTCCACTAGGCGTTGAATAGTCTTCGATTGCTCTGCCACGATCCGCTCTAGTGAAGCTATTCTCTCTGAGTCTGACATAGGCGTAGGCGAGACATCAGAAGCAGGCATAACCGCAGGTGGTACCTTACCTGATAACCCTGCAGTAGTGACGACCGTTGACTCTACAAATCGTGCAGCTACCACCGACTGAGTAAGCGTTGGAGGTGGTAGAGACACAATCTCCAGAGTCGACGTCTGGATGGTAGTGGTGGATGGAATGCCAGCAGATGATGTAGCCACCACGGGAACATCCGCAGCGCTTGTACTTGTAACCTGTACAGAAGTAGGAACGATAGACATACCAGACAGTGCAGCCGGAGCGAAACGTACCATCCTTGAAGTCTCTCCAGCTCCCATGCCAGCACCTGTCCTTTCCCGTCTTGATCTTGTTATCAGCTTATGTATATCTTCTTCCTCTTCTGACTCATCATCATCCTCCGTTCTCTTTCTCTTCCCAAAAGTTCTCTCTCGAGACACCATCAACCGTCTCCCCTCATTCATGATCTCATCCAAATCTGAGTCAGCCATCGACGTTGCTGCTCTAGTAACACTCACACCCGAACCCTGTGCAGCAGAGACCTGCACCTCTTCAACTTGATCCATATTGAAATAACCTTGACCTCCAAAGACAGCATCAAGATCTATATCCTCTGCAGCCGACACAACAGGCACAGCAGATGCAGCTTGAGTTGCTCTTGCCTGTTGCGGTTGAGGATCTCTGAACTCGTCCCCACCAGCAGGAACATACTCTGGGTTGATTAAAAACCCAAACAGTGGAGTATGCCTTGGACGACGTTCAGGGTTGCTCCTCGCACTCGAAGTGCGGCATTGAGCAAAGATACGTTTGCTCACAGATTCCACGTATCTGATCGGGTGTCTCTGAGGTAGATTCGGAGCCACATGGTTCAATATCATCTGGATAAAACGTGGGTACATAATGAATTGCTCCCGAGCCATCGCCCTTCTCTGTCTGTCAATCTCGTAAAAGACCATCTGACTAAAACTATAGCGTTTATTGTAAGTCAGTGCAGTCATTGCGGACTGCATGGTCGCACCCATACCATCAGTGCCCGCCTTCCTTCCTGACATGCAAACTATCATGACGTGCATAAGGAAGCGCCACTGATCAAGTAGAAAACCCTTCCGTCTCTGTGTATCGCCTAATGAACCAGAATAGCCCATTCGGAGAAACGCTCCATCACGAAACTGAGCCACAAACTCAGTTGGGTCGACCCTCGTCTCTTCTCCAAACCGTAATGCCACCCGAATCTGTTCAGAATTGAACTGAACTTGTTGATTGTTCACAGTCGCTCGCACGACCGGGGGATCAACACGACAGTCGTATTCTACCGTCTGCCAAAAGTCTTCGATATTTGGTAGAGATATCGGCAGAGTGTTCGTGATAGCATGAAATATCCTCGAGCGTAGGAGGAAAGTTATGATCTCGCGGTAATCGTCCACACCGCTCGCCTCCGGGTCTAAAGTGATGTACATATTGTGACCCGGGAAAAATTGTCTCTGATTGTCACCATCATCTCCTCCTGCACCTCCAGCACCAGCTACTGCAGCCATATCTGCAACAAACGAACCAAGTTAGAACAACATAAAGACATAGCACAAGTTCGCTTTGTTACCATGAGCGAAGTTGTGATAAACTCCGTATAGTCGAAGTTAAAGTTGGGGCGAAGTTGGGAACAACTTCGCTTCAGCTTTAAGTTCGTCTAATTAACACTAAGTAAAATTGATCTAGGCGAAGTTAATGTTAACTTCGCCTCATCACAACATCGCCTCAGGCGAATTTAAGTTTCAGGCGAAGTTACGGATAACTTCGCCTCAGGCGAACTTAAGCTTCAGGCGAAGTTATGGATAACTTCGCCTAAACCCTAACTTCGCCTGAATCTGAAACGGCGACAGTAAGGTTAATGCAAACATCGAAAATCTGATGTTTCGGCTAGTGTAGACGATTAAGGACCCTTAAACCAAGCTTTTTAAGGACATGTTGACGATCAGTATGGTTATTAACACGTAACAGCAAGTTTTTGAAAATCGGTTGTTAAAGGTCGATCGACCGAGGACACGAAACAGGTCGAAACGACCTCAGATTAACATCTATGAACATCGAATATCAGATATAGGAACACAAACAACCTTTAAATCGGTTTGAAATCGAAGAAAGATAACAAAGGTGATTGACAGATAAGATCGCCGGAAAATCAGTTAAGTTCGCCGGAAAAGATTGGATAAGTTCGCTGATAATGAACACTGTTGACCCTTAAAATCCTTTATATAGGGGCGGAGTTATACAGGCGAAGTTACGGATAACTTCGCCTAGGCGAAGTTATCCACAACTTCGCCTGTTCAACAACATCGCCTATATATTTACAAAATTTAACCTTATAAGTTTAACATTTTTCCAATTAAGTTATAAAACTTTCCTTTAAGAAATAAATGACATGATCAATTCTAAGTAACCAGTTAAAAAATCATAAAACTATCTAAGTACAAAAACTTAAAAAATTTAAAGTATAAGGGATCAAATTTCAGTCTCGATAGGGACTGCTACGTTTTAGAAAAGATCCGAACAGGAATCATACTAAGTATGTGACTGTCACATAGATCCGTGTTTAGCTGTATTATGACATAAAGAGACAGGTTGTAAGCAGGTAAATAACTTAAGATGGTTTTCATCGTTTCTGTGATACGAGTTATATTCAATTAAGCCTCAAAATTTAAGTGGGCAACAACTCAGAAATATTGATGCCTCCTATCTATCCTCAAAGCGTATTTGGCTTTCCCCAAGTCACCCCGAATTGACCTTGACCCATAGTGTCTGATTAAGTTGTAAGTATTCTTGATCTGCTTCCCGTTCTTCTCTCTTACTCAATGATTGTGAAGTCTTGATTTTGTCATCACTAAAATGTTTCAATAACTCTAAATTTTTTTTTTTTTTTTTTTTAATAAACATAGACTTCAAAGTAGAAATTAACTGCAAGTCCCGAATCTGGATCACTGCAGTATCTTGAGACACTATCTTCACGGGAATCAGAACACACATGGGCTCGTGTATGACTGGGTAATCGCTTTTCTGCCTATCATTCAGAAAGATATATATGAAGACATGCAAAACTCTTAAGGAGTTTCCACATAAAATCAAGTAGATTTAGTTTGTATCACGTCTACTTTTACGCACCACAAAAAGTTACCATGACATACAATGACTGTCCTAAAGCCTTTTAAGCCTAATAACTTCACTAGTTAAGCACACAGAATTAGTATATCTATCATTTTCCAAGGTTGGAAAAATTTTCTGTTAAACATAGCTAACGAACTTCTTACGAAGTAACAGACTTGAAAAATAATTTCATTTCCCAATTTTTTTAAAATTTTAACATTAATCGCCCCGACCAAAACAAAGTCTTCAGGTAAACGGCTATCCCGAAGATCCAATGGATCTGCTGGACCGACCACATACTAGTATGTGTCCTTATAACTAAGTATGATCGACTAATTTTAAGCGAAAGAATGAAAAACCCATCATAAACCGCCCCGGTCACTATCAGTAATCTGGTTAATGGCTATCCTCAAAATCTACAAGTAGAAAATGAGGACCAAAACATATCCGAAGACAAGTCCTTCAAACTGATGTAACCGACATATTTTTAAGCGATTAGTGACTTTTTTTTATTTTTTATTTTTTAATATCACAAGAAAAGCATGGTTACTCGGGATTGATCATCCCATTCAGTTCAATAAGGTTTTGAAATCTGGATTTGTCAAACGCTTTAGTATATAAATCAGCGAAATTATCAAGCGTATCCACCTTTTCAAGCACAATCAATTTCTTCTCAGCACAATCCCGTATAAAATGATGACGTATGTCAATATGTTTAGTTTTACTATGTTTCACGGGATTGTTAGTTACTGAGATAGCAGCTGTGTTATCAATGCAAATAGGAGTAAGTAAGAAATTCAGACCATAGTCGCGCAACTGTTGTTGAATCCAAAGAACCTGAGAGCAGCAATTGGATGCTGCCATGTATTCTGCCTCACAGGTTGAAATTGCGACTGAAGTCTGCTTCTTGCATTGCCACGCACCAATCTGCCACCAAGAAACTGACATCCTCCAGTTGTTGACTTCCGACTCTGATTGCACCCTCCATAATCAGAATCTGTGTAAGCGACTAGCTCCAAGTCTCCTCCTCTCGGGTACCACAACCCCAGCTTCGGCTTGCCCTTGAGATACCGCAGTATCCTCTTTGCACCTTTCAAATGAGATTCTTTTGGATTTGCCTGAAAACGTGCACAAAGACAAACAGCAAACATTATATCAGGCCTAGATGTAGTTAAGTACATTAAAGAACCTATTATTGCCCGATATTGAGTTGGGTCCACATCTGCATCACCGTCTACTTCAGCACCCAATTTGTGATTGACGCAGATTGGTGTATCATATGGAGAACTGTCCTCCATCTTGAAGCGCTTGAGCACATCATGAACATACTTCGTCTGATGAATGAACATCCCGTCCTTCTTCTGATCAACCTGCAATCCTAGAAAGAAAGTTAGTTCACCCATAGCACTCATTTCAAACCTTTTCTTCATGACGGCTTCAAACTCCTGACACATGGAGACTTTTGACGCAGCAAATATAATGTCATCCACGTAGACTTGTACCAGCAGGAAGTCGCTTCCATCTCTTTTGAAGAACAACGTGCTATCAATTTTCCCTCTTTCAAAACCATTCTCGAGCAAGTAATCCGATAAAGTTGAATACCAGGCACGAGGTGCCTGATGTAATCCATACAACGCCTTGCTCAACCTGTACACGTGATCTGGAAAGTCTGGGTCAGGAAAACCCGGAGGTTGCTCAACATACACAACCTCATCAACTTTCCCATTCAAAAACGCACTCTTCACATCTATCTGAAACACCTTCATCTTTTCATAAGCAGCAAACGCTAAAAACAATCTTATGGCTTCCAACCTAGCGACAGGATCGAACACTTCGTTATAATCAATCCCCTCTTGTTGATTAAAACCTTTAACGACTAGCCTCGCCTTGTTTCTTATAATAATCCCCTTATCATCTCTCTTGCACTTAAACACCCATTTTGTGCCTATCGCATGCACATTCTTTGGTTTTTCAACCAAAGTCCAAACTTCCATCTTCTCGAATTGAGCCAACTCTTCTTGCATGGCTTCGACCCACGAGCTGTCCTTTAAAGCCATTTGATAATTCTTCGGTTCAATCTGGCTTATAAAGCAGGTGTACAGGCATTCATTAATTATTCCTGTCTCCTTAATGCTTGTATAAACACAGGTATGTTCATTCAAGCTACTTCTCGTTTGGACACCTGAGGACACATCACCAATCACATTATCCAAAGGGTGATTTTTATGAATTCTCGTGGTCGGAACAGAACCGACATGCAAATTATCTTCCAAATTAGAAGAGATCTCGTCAATGGTTGTTTCTGGCTGAGAGTGAAAAGGATTGATAAATTCTTCTTCAGTTGAGGCAGCAGGGGTACCGATAGTGTTTGATGAGGAAGGTTGACATTTATCAATCAGCTGTCTTTGCAATAGATTTTCTTCCTCATCGAGTATCATCTTCGTCGCAACTCTTTCTTCTTCTTCAGAAATTTCCAACTCCGGTATGTTAAAAGACTTAAAAAGCTTAACATAGTCGAAAAGCTCAGCAGGTCCATTGCTTGGTTTTGGCGGTTGGTAACTTGTGATGTCGGTGTTACACACCACCTCCACCTTGCAGGTCGAAGTATTGAAGACACGTCTGTTGGGAGTACCAACAACATAACCGACTAAGATTCCTTCATCGGCTACTTCGCCAAATTTAGAATTTGTCTTCAAGATCAAACAAGGGGACCCGAATGGTTCAAGACCACTCAAGTTGGGCTTCCTTCCATGCATAAGCTCGTAACACGTTTTACCAAGTCTCTTAACGGTTAACACTCTATTCAGAACATAGCAGGCTGTAGCAACTGCTTCAGCCCAGAACATCACAGGAAGCTTCGAATCTGCCAGCATAGTTCTGGCTCCTTCAATTAAAGTTCGGTTCTTCCTTTCAGCCACTCCATTCTGTTGCGGAGTATACGGAGCGCTGTATTGGTGTTCAATTCCTTTCTGAAGACAGAAGATCTCCATTTCAAAATTCTTGAACTCCGTTCCATTGTCACTCCTGATGAACTTCACTGTTTTACCCATGACGTTCTCAACTTTGGTAATCAAATTCTTCACCATTTGAGCCGTCTCATCTTTCGATTTCAGAAAATATACCCACGAATATCGCGAGTAGTCATCAGCGATCACCAAGCAATAAGAAGTACCTCCTAGACTTTTTACATTCACGGGACCGAAGAGATCCATGTGAAGCAGTTCTAGAGTACTGGCAATAGAGTTGACCTTCTTGGTGAGATGGGATTTCTTGTGTTGCTTTCCCTTCTTGCATGCTATACATTTGTCTTCAAAGTTAAAACTTTTCAAGGGAACGCCCATCACAAGTCCATTCCTGACAATGTGGTTCATCTTCCGAAGATGAATGTGCCCCATCCTCCTGTGCCACAGTTCGGATTCCGATTCGCTTGCTTTCGTCATTAAACATGATTCTTCGTGGCCATTTCAGTAGACCTCATATCCATCACATAAGTATTTGTATCACGTGGAGCTTTCATCACTATCCACTCGTCTGGTATCAGAAAACCAGGCTTCAACACGATCGCCTCATTCTTCGTGAAATGAACAGTGTACTCCTTATCGCAAATCTGCGACACACTCAGCAGATTGTGCTTCAACTCTTCTACAAAGTTCACATTCTCAAGAGTCATTTTTCCATTGGACACCGTTCCTCTTCCAGTAATTCTTCCTCCACTTTCACCGGCAAAGCTAACTCTCGCTCCTTGAACAGGTTTTAAGTCGTGCAACAAGTATTTGTTACCCGTCATGTGCCGGGAACAGCCGCTATCTACAATCCAAAGACTGTGGGCAGCCCTGTTCAACTGTTCCTGCACAATAAAGCAAAGGATTAGAATCTATGGACCCAAGACCAATTGGTCTTGGATCTATACATCCCGTACTTCTGCTTTCCAAAGTTAGCATCTGGATAATTCCTGTCAGTCCTATTAGGAAATCTCCTTGGAAATTGAGTGTGAGGCCTTCCAAACCTATGTATATTGAAAGTATTATATCTTGTGGTTTGGTTATTAGCATTGTTAAACTGAGGTTTGTTTCTGTGAAAACCTGAATTAGTTACATTTCGGAACTTTGAAGGGTTTTCATTTTTAGCAGTATTAAAATTACCATTAGCCTTACGCTCAGTTTTAATAGGCCTCACACCTCTGAATTTCGGCGTCAGAGGGCAATCTGCAACAAGATGTCCTAACTTATTACACCTAAAACAACACCTATGCTCCATTTTCTTTTCAAAGGTTGTTTTGGATGTCGAAGCTGTGTTACCGGCCGTTCGTCTCACATAAGGTGGGACGTACGGGTTGAGTGGAGTACTCTTTTTATAGGTTTTATCTTTTTCTCCACCAGTGGGTAACACTACCTTCTCTTTTGTCTTACCCGATTCGGACAACTTATCCGAATCTGATGAGACTGGACTCGTAACAGAAATTTTCACACTTGAAACAGGCGAACTCGTTTCGCCACTACTAACACTTGGTTCTTTACTCGAAACCTTGATTTGAACTGTCTGAGGAACTTCAAAATCAACAGATTTCTGAACACTGGGGTTAAAACTGTAATTGTGGTTATAAGGTGGTGGAACCTCGTGATAACCAATTCCTCCCCTCTTTGCAGAGGTACCTTGATCACTAACAAGGTGATCAAGAATAGCTGAGGAATTTCTGAACTGCTCAAGTTTTCAGTTCAGTTCCACCACTTTCACCTGGTGGTCAGCAATCTGCTTTTCTCGTTTAGCAATCAGTTTAGTCTTTTCTTCTAAAACCTCATAACTTAGATCAATTACTTCAATTTTTTCAGCAAGTTTTGTTTTTAAGCTTTTAACATCTTTTTCACACGCTTTTATTTTAACTTTGTAACTGTTTTCTCTTGCTTTCATAAAGTGATGATCTTCTTTAAGAGTTTTAAATTCAGCATCTAAACGAACATACTAATCAGTTATGGTAGCAAGTTGCTCAGACAAATTCTCACATTTAGTACAAATAGGTTTAGAACTTACCTCGGAGAGTTGATCATTGTTATCTGTCATGAAAGCTTTTTCTTTACCAGTAGCTTTATCTTCTCCGTTAATCTTCTCACAATCTTCATTCTCAACCTTAGCCATATTTGCCTGCTCACTAGTTTCATTCGAATGCAGGTTCCAGTTGTATTCACCTGCTTCTCTGGACATCATGGCATTGACTTCTTTACTACTCCCAGTGTGCTGTGCAGACCGGCCTAGACCACGTTCAACTCGCTCGTTTCTGCACTCTTTGGCAAAGTGCCCGTTTTGTTGACAGTTATAGCACCTCACCTTAGACTTGTCGAACCCTGGCCTGCCACCAACAAACTTTCTCCCCGTCTTTCTCATAAACTTCTTCACTCTCCTCACTATCATGGCCATCTGCCATTGTAAATCCATTTCCTCCAGATCATCAGCATCGATCTGGTCATAGTCTTCATCCAGCATCGCTGGATCAACAACCTTTCCTTGAATATAGTTTTCATATGAAGCAATAAACGAAGCATAGAGGCCAAACTGCTCTTCAGCAGATTTGACGCTCATTGGCATCTTAGAGTAATTATTGCTTGAGGAACTTGAAGGTCCACTACTCTTGCTTGCTGTCTGTTGAGTACCACTTGATCCACCCGCAACAAAGCAAACATCCCCATTTGAGTTTACTGACACATGCCCCTCCTGTGAAGAATTGGCACCCGACTCACCCTTCGAGTAGTAGGCGGCAGAATCAGTCTTTGAACTTGTATTGGAGTTTACTTTAGCACCGTACATGCCTGGATCTTGAACCTGATCCATAGATGTTTCTTTTCTTACCATATTAAGCTCAAAAGTTCTGAGCTTGTTGACAGTGGTTTCAAGATCATAAGTAGGGAAGTCCTTGTCTTCCCTCATCAGTACAGTATACATCTCCCATTTTGGTGGGAGGGCATCGAGAAGCTTTTCCACAATCTCTTCTTCTCGGTAGGAAATGGAGTAGTTACTCAATTCAGTCATTAGATGATAATATCGAGTGATAATATCATCAAGAGATTCATTCTTTAAGTACTTAAAGACTGAAAATTGAGTTTTGAGCAACTTTATCTTTGAAGCCCGAATACCTACATTCCCCTCAAATCTGTTCTCAAGAGCTTCCCAAAGCTCTCTAGCTGATGTATACTTTCTGAACGTATGGAGGATCTCCTGTGGAAGAGCCATTGTGATTGCAGCATGAGCCTTGCTTTCGGCTTCATACATCTTTTTCTCCTCCTCTTCCATTTTACTGTATTTCTTGATTTGGTCTCGACCCTCATACTCCATGACTGGTGGAATATATCCATCTTGGATGCATACCCACATTTTCGCATCCTGGTACTTAACGTATTGTATGAACCGATCCTTCCACGCGACAAAATCGGTTCCCTTCAGCAACCTTGGGGCCTTTGTAGCTGACCCCGCTTCAACTTTCATCTTTACAAGCTCCGAAATGTTGATCGACGACATCCTTCTTGAAGACTAAGAAACCCGAAAAATTCTGAGTAGGCGAAGTTAAAAAATTTCCTCTGAACAGTACTGTAGGCGAAGTTAAGGATAACTTCGCTTAAGTAATAACTTCGCTGGATCTTTCTTAAATTCGCGTGACTGGGCGAAGTTGAGAATAACTTCGCTTAGGGTAAGCGAACTTAGAGAGTAGGCGAACTTGAAGAAAAATTCGCTGAGCTAGGCGAACTTGAGGAGAACTTCGCTGAGTTAGGCGAAGTTGAGGAGGTAGGCGAAGTTGTAAATAACTTCGCTTCTCCTTATATCTTCGCTGAAACCCTACGTATCCTGACGGCAACTTCGCCTGATGAACAGCAACTTCGCCTGACGAACTTAAACTTCTGCAGATCTGAAAATCGGATTTTAACGACGTTTTTGACGGTTTAAAGGCTTGAACACACTGGTAGGAGGCTAGAATGAGCAAAAACACCAAAAACTCGTCCCGTGAATAGTCGAAATGGGACGAATTCTACACCCGCGTGAATATCCCGAACCACACAATCGAGCAAAAGCACTGATACCAATTGTAGGTTCCCTGGACGGATCACACGAGATATCCCGATATACACAGGTGCGGAATCCCTGTGTAGATCGTTACGGACGTAGAACACAAGCACACAAACACACGAATACGATACGAACAAACACACGTTATATTAATAACTCAACACGTGATTCTAACAGACTCTCGACCTCACGTCACTTGACTCACTGAATTACACGTAAATTAACCACACCTTAACAATTAATCCGTAACCTATATAAATACACGACAACTTCGCCTCAGGCGAAGTTGTCCATAACTTCGCTCGTTCAACAAGTTCGCAATATTATGTATTTGTTTGTTTAAAGCGAAGTTGTTGACAAGTTCGCCTAGGCGAACTTGTCAACAACTTCGCTTTAAACAAACAAATACATAAACAATATTACAGACTCGATTACAGACACAAGACATATGAACTACTGACATTTATGTACCAACAAACACGGTCTTTGTTGAAAATGTTGATAAGGTAATCGTTGAGGATGTAATTGAACCTGAAGTTGTGCACAACAACCAGAATTTGAGGAGGTTGTGTATGATTCAAATGCATCTAAAGTGAAAAGGGAAAATCTGTTAAGGTTAAGGCTAAGAAATAAGAAAAACCAAAGATTTCTGATGAGGATTTGATGCGTTTCATCAATCTTGTTCCACCTAATCCAACCACTAGTCGAGTGTTTAAATTGAAAGGCATCAGCAAAGTGTTCACTGAGAAAGACATTCCGCTTAATCTTATCTAACCTGAATTGATAGAAAGCGTCTTTCAAAATGAAACTTCCAAGATACACGATCTTGAACATGATTTTGTTAATTCCAAAACATCAAATACAACAGATCCCTTGATAAAAGCCAAACAATTATTATAATCTGCAAAAAAAGTTCAATTTGTTAAATCAAATGGAACTGAGACTTTACAGAGTTTTTCAAATTGTTCAAATCTTGATTTTTACATGAAAAAGAAGTCTGTTACATTTGATGATTTGGACAAAGGTCCTATTCCTGGTGTTTTTCATCAACCTTTTGTTGCACAAGTTTCTACCAAACCACGGCGTGAGCGTTTTGACATGAGAACATGTTTTCTTTGTGGTGAACAAAGTCATGTTGTCAGAAATTATGGACTGAAGAAATCATAGAATCTTCATCAATTTATCAAGGAACAAGCCAAACCCGTTCCTGTGATTAAGAAGATTTTGATAAGACCTTTGTCTGGTAATGATGAAACTCACATTTTTTTTTCAAATGTGAATCCTCGCAAAGTGATTCATGTTAATGAAAATTTGAGTAATTTAAAACCCAAATTTGTTCCCAGGGAACCAATTTGCAAGAATGTAAACACAAGTGTAGTTCAAGCTGCATATTTGAGACGAAAGTCGAAAAGACCTGTGACTTATTAATAAGCAGCTAAGCCACATTTGGATTCACTCAACATTAAAACTTCAAGCGAAACTAAAGAGGTTCCCAAGACTGAGGCCTGTGCAGCCTTTTTGAACTAATCATTTTTCATCTGTGTGCAGAGTTCATCCAAGACTATATCTGGTAAAAACTGGATTATGGATAGTGGATGCTCTCGTCATATTACCGGCAATATTAACCCCTTATCAAATGTCAAAAATTTCAAGGAGGGTATGTAGCTTTTGCGGGTAATTCAGGTGGAATAATTACAAAAGAATGAGATGTTTCAAATCGTTGTATCACCTTTGAGAAGGTTAATTATTGTGACAAGTGGATCACAATTTGTTGAGAGTGTCAAAAATTTGTGATAAGAAGTATACCACATTATTTAATGATAAGGAGTGCATAATACTTAAACCAGGATATGTCATTCCTGAAGATATGGTTGTTATGCGATCTCCTAGATCAAATGATATTTATGTTCTAAATATGACTTCTAAGGTAACCACTTCTGTTGAAATATGTTTTGTCTCTAAGGCAACTGAGAAAGACTCGATTATGTGGCACAGAAGTATGGGCCACATTCATGTCAGAAAGATGAACTATCTTAAAGACGAATGATTTGGTGGATGGGGTTTCTTTGAAACACTTCAAACTGACCGATCACTGTGTTGCATACAAAGAGGGCAAACAGAAAAAGAAGTCACACCCATCTAAGTTAATTAATACCATTGATACTCATTTGGAACAACTTCATATGGACTTGGTTGGTGTTTTTACTCGTGCGAGTATTGCTGGAGATTGGTATTGTCTAATTTTTACTGATGACTATTCAAGGTATTCATGGGTTTTATTTATGAGTTCGAAAGATCAAACACCTATTCTTGTTCAAAATCTAATCACAAAGATCGAATCACTATATAAACACAAAGTGAGACGTATTCGAAGTGATAATGGTACGGATTTCAAAAACATTGTATTGGATTTCTTTTGCATTTAGAAAGGAATTCATCGAGAATACAGCGCTCCATATGTACCTCAACAGAATGGTGTTGTTGAAAGAAAGAACCGAACACTGATTGAAGCTGCACAAACTATGCTGGCAGATTCTAAGCTTCCTGTTCAATTCTGGAATGAGGCTGTGAATACTGCTTGCTACACACTTAATCGTGTTCTGACTGTGAAGAAACTACAAAAGATAAGTTATGAGCTTCTGAACAAAAGAAAGCCTAATTTAAAATATTTGCAGCCATTTGGGTGTGGTACCATGTCGATTGTCAACGATACACCACACCTCCAGTTGGCAAGGGGCCTGATAGGATGTTCGACTATGAAAGTCTATTTAACTCATTTACTTCAATAGTTGATTAACCTGATGAAGATTTGGTACATGCTTTCTTAGAAGATCAATTTCTACCTCCAAGGTCTTCTGATACTAATTATGATGATGTTCACAAGATGATCTTCCTGATACATCTGATGTGATCTCTATCTCGTCAGATGATGGTCATTTTGTTGATTCCTCTTCAGCCCTGTTTCCTGAAAGTCATGAGATTGGTGAATCGTCTCATGATGCTGCAGAGAATCTTACTAATTTTGCTGATAATGTTGTTGTGCCTGAGAATCCGACCCTTCGGATTCATACTTATCATCCTCAGGACAACATCATTGGTAATCTTGATGTGGGTATGCAAACACATCATCAGATTGCTACTTCAAGTGATGCTAACGTATTGTATGCGTATGCCGATATGCACTCATCGGGAATCATGAAAATCGCAAAATACAATTGTTTTTATATCTCAAATGAAACCAACGAGTGTTCGTATAGCGCTTGAGGATCCATCATTGGTAGAAGCAATGCAAGAAGAGTTGCAACAGTTTCATCGACTAGGTGTTTGGGATCTCATTGACAAGCCTGTTATAGTTAAAAATTCAATTCCAACAAAATGGGTATTTAAGTGCAGGAAATATGATCGTGGGGTTATTGTCAGAAACAAAGCACGTTTTGTTTTTGAAGGCTTTCATCAGCAAGAAGGCGTCGATTACATGGAAGTATACGCTCCAGTTGCTCGATTAGAAGCTATACGAATATTTTGGCCTATGCAGCTTTCAAGAATATTAAGGTTTATCAAATGGATGTCAAGAGTGCGTTTCTTAATGGGGAACTTCATGAAGAAGTATTTGTGTTGCAGCCGTCTGGTTTTGAAGATCCAGATTATCCAGACCGAGTTTATCGATTCAACAAGGCTCTTTATGGTCTACACCAAGCCCTGAGAGCTTGTTACGGCACACTTGTTGGCCATCTTACCGATAATGGCTTCAAACGAGGAACGGTGGACTGTACTCTCTTTTACAAGAATGTTGGTGATGATTTGCTCTTTGTCCAAATATATGTCGATGGCATCATATTTGGTTCAACAAACGACAAGTCGTGTAAGGAATTTTAGGAGTCTATGAAGACGAAATTTGAAATGAGGTCGATGGGGGAGATGAATTTCTTCTTAGGGTCGCAGGTTCAACAGTCTGACACAGGAATTTTTATTCATCATACAAAATATGTGAACGATGTCTTGAGCCGATTTAAGATAACTGCAAGAAAAATCCCTTCTACACCTCTTCACGTGGGTCATAATTTGTCACCGGGCGTGTTGGAGGATACCATTGATCCAACCCTTTACCGAGCAATGATTGGTTCTTTAATGTATTTAACTGCTTCTCATCCTGATATAATGTTTTTTGTTTGTTTGTGTGGCGGTTAAATGTATACTTCACTATCTGAGGGGTAATCCTGACACCGGGTTATGGTATCCCAAGGATGATACCTTTGAAATCACTGCATTTTCCGAGTCTGATTATGGAGGATGCAAAATCAATTTCAAATCTACTACATCAGGTTGTCAATTTCTAGGAAGTCGGCTTGTTTCCTGGCAGTGTAAGAAACAGAAAACGGTCTTCACTTCAACCGCAGAAGCAGAGAATGTGGCAGCCTCTATTTGTTGTACGGTTTGAAGTATCTTGCTACTCCCATTTTTATTGACAATTCTGCTGCTATTAGTATCACCAATAATCCCGTGCACCACTCTAAGACAAAGCATATCAAAATTAGATATCATTTTATCCGTGATTTTTTTGAAAAGAAATTGATTCATCTTGAGAAGGTGCACACGGATTTTCAGAAAGCTAATCTGTTTACCAAAGCTTTTGACAAAACGCGTTCTAACTTTTTGCTTGGTTTAAACGAATTGAAAACTCTTGCTGATATCCTTAAGCTCGGATAATCATCTTTATTTTTGTTTTGTTTATTTTATTTTGCTTATTTTTATGTTTTGGGTTTTGGGGGTGAAAGTGGAAAAATACAAAAATATTGTGATTTTCGTTTGAATGGAGAAAAACCAAAAACATTAAAAATTTTGAAAAATACAAAAATATTGTGATTTTCTTTATGTTCAAGAGAAAAAGAAAAAAATTCAAATATTTCAAGAATGTCAAAAATATTTTTGTACACTCTCACTTAAGATTTTGCCAGTTACTCATATTTGAAGGACATATACTTGTATATGTTTAGTCCTGATATTTAATTGTAGATGTTCGGATAGCCATTCACCTGAAAATGGAAAGTACTTGGGGTGATTGTTGTGTGTTTTTTTTAATTCTCTCGCTGGAAATTATGTCGATTATTTAAGTTTGTGGAACATGTTTGCATGTTTGGTTCTGTTATCTACTTGTAGATTTATAAGATAGCCACTAATCTATAAACTAAAAGTAACTGGGGCGACTAAATTTATATGCTCCTCAAAAATGAGTTTGAAGCAAAAAGAGAAAATGATAGTACATTGATCATCTAGTCCCATATCCAGAAAGAAATAGGTTTAAAAGGTTGAGTGCTTAATTTCATTGGTGCATTGATAGGTCTTAAACAAGATGTTAAGGTACAGTATATGATATAAACATAGTGAGATGCCAAATTGAAATAGGTGTTACTCTTTTCCAAAAATCTTGGTAATGATAGCATAAATGTAATAGCCTATCATACTCAAGCCTTATGTTTGTCTGATCACTAAAAACTTCAAAATAAAATGCATCCGGTTTCCGGACACTGTGAGTCTTTATGCAACTTAATAATCTGGGTATTCATAAGCATGATTATTTCAAAAGCCTTTAGAGAAAACCCAAAGTCATTAAACTTGATCACTACTGTACATCATACAAACAAATTACTGACGTGATCAAAAATTCGTTGTTAGTCATACATTGTTCCTCCCTTGCGCGTGTCTCGATACCAATAAGAAACGGACCCTAGGGGATACAATGTATGTAAGCCTACAGATGAACTCATGCATACTCATTCACAGTAAAGGAAGCTTGGTGTATAGCTTAATAATAAGTATCTTCAAAGATCCTAATTTTGATCAGCAACATAATGGTTCAAGTTAAGTTTGGGTGATAGGGTAAAAGTTAAATTAAGCTTGAACCGAGATTAGAGGCTAATAGTTTCTCACATTCTGTGCTTTAATTGAAAATAAATCATATCACAAAAATACTCGAGGGTTTGTTATAAGATTTAAGTGGACAACAACATCAATGACCGACTTAACACCAGTCATAATAGCACTAAAATATAAAACTGCGATGGAAGGGCAATTTGGTCAATATGATTCTCTGCTTAAACTCACAAAAATATGTACTGCTTTCGTAGAATAGTTTTCATATTTGTTTTTGTTTTATGTGCCTTTTAAATTGAAAATATTCAAAAATACAAAAATATTGTGTTTTCTATTTGTTGAAGATTATGTGAAAGTTGCTGAAGATCATCTAGAGAAAACTACTATGAAGAAAGAAAAGATGCCTGAAAGAGAGTCTGATCCATCTGAAGCTAACATTTTGGACTGGTTCAAAAACCGCAGCAAAAGAACCCGTAAGATTATTGAAGCTTATATGTAAGTCGATCGAGAACAACAACTGGAAGTTGCTGCATGGGCCAAAGCTAATCAAAAGACTACATTTAAAGCCGTGCAAACAGTTAAAGGTGATATTGTCTATTGGTTGTACGAATATAATTTAAAAGTTTGCATTATTAAGTGGGAGAACGGCATTCTGTATTTTCAGTATATCACTGACATTCTCTCACTGCCGAGGTGGGATGTACGGACACTCGCCAATAGGCCGTTTATAAATCGTGGTGGAGATCGATTAGCAGAATGGTTTCACCACCATCTGCACTTCAAGGTAAAGCATGGATTTAAATTCTTTAAGCCACAAGTCCCAACCCGTAAGTACATTGATGAAATTGATCCTCGTACGGGTTGGAGGAAACTTGTACTTAAAGTTAAACCCTAAGACAATGAAACGTGTACCGGTGAAGACTTTTCCACAGAGTCTTCATCTGTCGTTCAATAGATGGTACTACGATAATCGGACATGCGAGGCGGTCGTTGTGCTGGGAAAAGGATTGAAGACCAGCTTTATTCGAGTTATCGATCCGATGTGGCTCGTTAACTTATCGGAAACCGACAATGACGTATTATTTGAGAACAATATTTTGATTGAGCGTCAAGAAGACTACGATCAAGCTATGCAATTCCAACGCGTTGTGCGTGTGTGTCATGCGTTCGGGATTCATAGTTGTCGAGATTGAAAGACGAAGAGGTTCAAGTAAATTAAAGACAAAGAGCTCAAGACGAGGGGGTGTTTGTTAGTGCACGGTTTTATCGTCTCGAGTCTTTGTAATAGTCGGTTGTAATTTATTATTATTTTAATATTAAAGGGTATTTATGTCATTATGAACCCATTCTTTATGTAAGGCTCATTCATTAAGTATGTTTAACGAACGAGCCCATTCGTTGTTACTTATGGTTCATTCGTTAAGGATGTTTAACAAATGAACCTTAATCGTTATATGTAATTGTCCATTCGCTAAGAAATTTAACGAGTAGACCTCAGTCGTTATGTATTTGATCCATTCATCATGGAATGTTGACGAATGGGGTATAGCGGATGAGTCATTCGATATACAATATGTTAATGTATGTAAAAGAAGACGAATGGCATCTCATCGTCTATATAAGGCTGTTCTGCATTATTTAATTAAAGTGTTGATTAACAGTATGTCGTTACTCTGCCCAATTTCTTTCTCAATTCTTCAATTAATCTATTACCTAACGTATAAAGTATATCATATAACTAGATCCTTGATCTAATCAATATGTTATGAATTCGTATTGATTGAATATGAGAATTCTGGTGTTCAACATTTCTTCACATTCTAAGACATGCGTATACTTACATACTTAATCTCATACACATTCTATATATATATATATATATATATATATATATATATATATATGAGTGGGTTATTGTACAATAATGGCTTGTCCTGCATTACGTACGCGACCTTCCAAAATGTTAAATTACAAAACACGCGGTGGCAGTTTTGTAAATAAACCAAAAACTAGTTCATGATCATCGATTACAAGACGATTCTGATCCAAATTCTAAACTTCTCGCTCTATCTCATCCAATTTCTAAACTCTAATCAAAGCTTAAAGTATGAAATCTCAAAGGTCAAAAACCAAAATAAAAAAGTCGAAGTTCAGAAAAATTTCCAAAATGATCAAAAATTGATGATTTAATTAGTCGATTTGATGTGTACAAGGATTTAGATTCATCAAACGATTATGAAATTGCAGAAATAATACACTCAATTGAGCTCTGATTAAAATTCAAAATATCACGTTTAAACGTTCTGAACAAAACTGAAGACACTATGTACATTTAAACATTCTGGCCAAAGCAAATACCTTTAAACATTCAAGTTTAGAAGTTCTGAAAAAAAATCCACGAACTGAATAACAAATAGTTAAGACGTTCTGAAGAAAAAGTTTAGAAGTTCAATTCAAAAAGTTTAGAAGTTCAAGTGAAAAGTTTATAAGTTATATTCAAAAAAGTTTAGAAGTTCAAGTGAAAAGTTTAAAAGTTCTATTCAAAAAAATTTAGAAGTTCTATTTAAAAGGTTTATAGGTTCTATTCAAAAAGTTTAGAAGTTCAAGTGAAAAGTTTAGAAGTTCTATTCAAAAAAGTTTAAAAGTTCTGTTCAAAAAGTTTAGAAGTTCAAGAAAAAAGTTTAGAAGTTATACTCAAAAAGTTTAGAAGTTCCATTCATAAACTTTAAAAATTCTATTCAAAAAGTTTAGAAGTTCAGGCAAAAAACTTAAACGTTTAAGTTTAGAAGTTCAAACATTAATACGCCCAGTAACATAAAACTTGAACAAACCTTCAGAAGCTCAGATCTGAAATTAAACATCTGTAACATGAAATTTAACACTGAAATCACTTCATATAATCTCATAATCATCAAACAATCATCAATCGACCGTCAATTTAATCATTGATTACATCATATGAACAAATATGGAATGTCTACAACTGGGTTTCTGCAAATGGCGTAATTCAATTCAATTCAACTGAAGTGTGTGTCTACAAATGGTATCAGTGACGATGGTTGAATCGACGCAACGGTCAATTAGGATGGAAACGATATGAAATAATTTACAAATTTGCCACCTCGAGTTTATTGAAATCTAGGGTTGAGGGTGTCGCATACGTAGTGTACAATAAGAGATTACTGTATTGGATCATTTATCTATATATATATATACTAGTCCGAAACCTGCGCGATGTTGCGGTGCCAACATGATACTCGATTTTAGTTTATCAATTCTCTAAGATATTTTTGTGGTCTATCTACGATGCAATTAGAGGTGCACAAATCGGGTTTTTCAAATATCCGGATGGGGTATGGAATCGGGTTCGGGTATGACCGGGTATTGGAAATCGGGTATTAGCAAAACCCGGGTCGGGTTCGGGTCCGGGTATTGTCTCTAAAAACCGTACCCTATGTATCGGGTTCGGGTCGGGTATAGAACCGGGTATCCTAAAACCGGATATTTGAATACCCTATTTCCGGGTAATGAAAAAACCCTATTTTAGGGGTTTTTTTTGGCTTTTTTCTGGTATTTTTTTATATATATATTGGATTTTTTTAAGGGGTTGCACCTTTTAGGATTATTTTTCCGTGTATTTTTGGGTAATATCGGGTATAGATCGGGTATTTGAAAAACCCGTTCCGGGTATTTGTAAAACCCGGTTCGGGTATGGAACCAGTTCGGGTTTTCGAGTATTACCGGGTACAAATCGGGCCCGGTTCCGGGTACGGGTTTTCGTATTGAAATGCATACCCTATCCGTACCATACGGGTAGGGTCAGGTTCGGGTATTAAAAACCCGGGTACAAAAATAATCGGTTCTGAGTACTTTTATCAGGTCCGGTTCTGTGTTCGGATTTTTTGTGCACCTCTATAGCAATCTGCAATCTAAACAAAAATATTATTCTAATGTCATAACGATGAATATGAAAACATTATTTTAAAGTCATAATGACAAGGTGCAAATTTGATGTAAGATTGTGTTGAGACTTCTCCTCACCAACATGTAACACATACCGCTATTTGTTTACTAATTATATATCTAATATGTGAACATCGCTCTTTAAATTACAACAAAATGTACTTTCAGTATAAAACATAACATATAACTATTAAATATATGATCCAATAACAACTTTTGATCAAAGATAAGAAATTTTTAAATATATTTGAGACAACAAACAATAATGTCAATAATCAAAATACAACTTTTGACTGAATCACTCATCTTTAGCTTAGGTAATTCCAATCTTGTTAGCAACCTCCAACGCATCATAACTTGACAACATAATGCCACGGCAGGTTGGGAAACATAAACCTACCTGATTATGTTATGTTCGGTTACTGCTTGATTATCAGTTGCAACTTCTACTGGCATATCTTGTTCCAAAAGTGCTGTTGTAGTTAAAAAAAATAGTTAGGAAACTTGGGGCATTGTATAAAGTACCAATTGCAGTTCACATGCATGTCTTTTGTGCATAACAAGCTTGTACACTGGTTTTTGAATAGTAGTTAAATATGTTAATATTAAATATATAAATCTATTATAGAAGTTAAAATTGAAAATCAAAGTCTGTATAGTAGATCTTGGCCGAAAATAGACGTTTAAAGTAAGCACAGTGCAGGTTTACTTTATGGCTAACGTGTTAACATGGTCAATTGTGTCCTGAAATATTATTGTTGAATTCCATCAAGACCCTTAGCGAATGGTATTGTTCACCTGTGTTGAATAGCTGATGGTTTCTAAAAGCTGCGTCAAAATCAAACCAAAAGTTGAAATGATGCAACACATCTAACACTTAATATTTAGTATTTTTTAGACATACCATATGCACAACATGTTAGCAACTCTAACAATTAGTTTACTATGTGAAATCGACTTAAAGGAATATGTGGGTCAAACATGTCCAAAAAAAAGTTTTAGTTACGTTAAGTTAGTTCGGTTTTTGACATACCATATGCACAACATGTTAGCAACTCTTAACAATTAGTTTACTATGTGAAATCGACTAGAAGGAATATGTGGGTCAAACATGTCCAAAAAAAAGTTTTAGTTACGTTAAGTTAGTTCCGTTTTTGTTTTGGTTTCAACCTTTTTGGTTTGGTGTCAGTTTCGTTTCAGTTTTTTCAGTAAACAAACACGGACATGACAAACCTAAAAGTGTTATATTTGTGTTCAAGACTGTTAATTAAGAAACAGGCATGTTCGTCTTCGTTCATGTTTGCTCATGTTCGTTCCTATATTTCCCTTTGTTGCTAAATCCGTTAGCAAGTATTGTGTTTTTTTATTTAATTACCCCTGGATTAAAATCTGACACGATCCGCAAGCGGCAGCAAATTTAACCCAAATTAACTACATGACCTGTTAGCCAAATCTATGCTTTACTGTGGATATTGTTGCTGACCCATTTTAAGGGAATAAATGAAAAACTAAATCATGCTTATAATTCTGAGCTTTACTTTGTTTCGATCTTGGCTCGTTAGTAAATTTTCAAGCTTGATCCATTAAGGTTTGCAAGCCAGCTCGTACTCGCCAAGTTAAAATGAGACCCGAGCTCGTTTATTAAACATGCTTACTTTTAGGCTCGAGCTTATTTAATAATGAAACTTATATATGCATTTAAAAGTTCAGATTAAAAATTAGTACGTAACATGGAGGCCACCATTGAAGAAATCCACGTGTGTATAGATTATCAATCACATCTCCCTCATGTTTTGCAGCAATTTCTTCAGCCTCAGAAGTTTAAATACAGTATGAGTGTCCCCGCACACTGTTATGATAACCTTGTATTTCTGCCAATTATTAGAAACACAAACAACTAATAATAATTCACATACATTAAAAAGAATGTAGAACCTTAATATAGCACTGTAATTATACACAAACAATCATTAGAGCCTTTTGTATTCGTTGAACTCGTTTTGAGCTTATTTTGTATTTTGTTGAATGATTGAAATTTTATTGATTATGTTTTTTAAACTGAGTCAACCCAAGCCGAGCCAGCTTAGTTCATAACTGAGCCAAGCTCAAGTGAAATTTTCAACTTTGTTTTAAACTTGAGCCAAGCCAATACAGCTCGGTTTAAAACGAGCCGAGCTTGAGGTTTCCTTGGCTCAGCTCGAATTGACTCGTGAACAACCTTATTTGAGGTAAGTAAATGAGTCGATTGTTCCACCTGTAATAGCGCATGATTATACATATGTATCATAAACGAAAATTTCATCCAATTAATTTTTCTTGAATATGTGTTTGCTCTTATTAGCTTTCAACAGACTTGATAATTACAATAAAATATTTTTTAATCTCTTAATCACTTTTAACTCTTATAGTAATAATAAAAAAATATAATGAATTTAAATTTAAACCTTACATTAATAACTTGGTTCTAAAGCACAAAAGACACGATCTCAACCCTTAAACAACGATTCTAGCATTGCATCCGCAATGATTAGTGATTGCAATAAGCCCCCGATACTAAAATTTCTAAAAAAATAAACAAAAAAACTATAACACCAAGAATTAGTTTTGGAGACTTACATTGATGCTACAAGTCAGAAATCGATCCTTAATTTGATGACATAGCCTTTAACTAACAAAAACAGTTTTGGGTTTGTAGATGAAGCTCTTATTTCATAATGAGAGTCCAAATACATGATGAATTTATATGAAAAAATTCAGAATTATATGAAAAAAATATAGAAGTTTAAGTTTCAAAATCAAAATTATTCTAGGGTTAATAAAAATAATCAAATTAGACTTGATTCGAACCTAGAACCAACCATAGCCGCTAAAAACACAAACACCCCAAAGCGTAGGAGTGCTTAGTTTTCCAAATCCCAACTCCTGATACAAAAATAGATTATGAGATCAAGAACCATGGAAGAAGTAATGATGTGAAAAATACCAAAACCATACCTGGGAGACATAAAAAAGAGCATATCATGAATTGGGTGAGTGATTTGAATTGGTGTTAAGATAATATGGATTTATGGTTCATCGCTTGGAGTTGGAGATAGGAAGGAGGCGGTGAGTACGAGAGTCCAGATCTGGATTTCAATTTTTAAAGCCTCATACATTACCCGCGTTGAGGAGATTTACATAGGGTTTTTAGATTTTATCCATAGCTATTTGTACATTATGTTTAATTCGTTGTACAACTCTTAAATTTCAACATTTTTATTTTCTCTCTATTATATATAGTAATATATATATACCATACACACTTTACCTCGTAAACGCTTTATAAATAATTAAATACCAACGTACTCTCTTCAACAAACACTTGCACAAGAATATCACTAAGCATACACACAATAAACATGCACACCGTAACATACCGAATAATTCTCATCCACACTTATATTTATAAACAATAAAGTTATTTATAATATTCTAATATCACACTTTAAATAACTTAGCTAAACTGACTCGACACATAGTATGCACACAACCCCGAAAACATAAACTGAGAAAGGGGCTAGAAACTCACCCGAGTCTAGTTTCTTTCGGAATTGATTGTAACACCCTTATTTACCTGAGTACGGCTAACTCTATATCAGATAGGTGTTAATTAATTAACTACTCTCTATATAGGTCTTACTACCCAAGTCATTAAGCTAATTTGACTTACTCAATTAGGGTCACTATTTCTTTTCTTAACCGTATTCACATGGTAACCGGATTGATTTGCATGGATTGATTACCAAATGAATCGTATCACATATACCTAAACGAATCGAATCGCATATACAAAACGAACCGAATCGCATATACCAAACGAATCGAATCACATATACCAAAGGAATCGAATCGCATATAACAAACGAATCAAAACATGCATACCAAATGAATCAAATCACATATACCAAAAAATCGAATCGCATATACCAAACGAATCAAATTGCATATACCAAATGAATCGAATCGCATATACCAAACAAATCGAATCACATTTTCCAGGAATGCGATTCAAACTGGGTCCCTTCAGCCCCTTACGTAGTCCGAACGTCATCCGTTCGTCGCGAATTGCACCTAACAACTCATTTAACACCAAGTTTATGTTTTCCTACATATTAGGGTCCGATTTGCTATCCTACCAAGTTTCATGCATAAACCGACTTCGTTTACTTTTCCTTTTAACAAACCGAACACTACTCGTTTTACTCGTACCAAGCCAAAGTTCATTACTTTATCAATAATCATGACCTGATCTATCATTCTACCAATTTTCATGCAAATCCGTACACGGAAACTAAACCTTTTTAATAAAAACGTACCTATGAGGTTTATGTTCGAAATCACTCGAGTAGCCCAAAACTATAACAGAAAAACTCTTATTTAGGTGATTCAAGCAGCCACGGAACATTCTTGCCAAGATCTACGAACCCCTATGCTCGTCATTGCCAGAAACCACCTCTACAATCACCGAAAAACCCTAACAGTTCCTTGAAAACTCACTTTTTCACTGTTACGGTTTCCTTCATAAAATTTAGACTTTCTAACCTCTGATAGAATTTCCAACTAGTGGAAATCTTCATTTATATTCTATGAACACTCTGGTAAAATTTGAGACCGATCCGACGGTTAGATCTCCGGGGATTTTCTGGTCTTTGTGGGTTGCTCACTCAAAAACGGGAATTTGGGTTTGAATGAGGTTGGAGGCCAAGATGATTATGAAATGAGATGAGATGATGACTACTCTTGTAGGTAAGGGTAGGGTTTCATGTTTAATTTTTCATCTAATGACATTTAGCCATCTCATACTTTCGATAATTACATTTATCTTCTATAATTCAATTAAACTCGATTTATTTAAATACTCATGAAACTTAGGATGTTAAATGAGGATATATGTCTGAATCTAGTGGCATGTTAAAAAAGACACACGTATTGGTTGCGAACTTATCTGAGTAAACTTGTTCGAATCTGTTGGCATGCTGAAAGGACACACCTATTTGTTTATGTCAATTGATGTTATTCACTAACGCAAGGAATTGTTTTATTTCTCAATATTATTATTACACCAAATTTTTAATTACTCGCTCAACATGTGTTGTTGACAAAATATTTTTACGCATATTTGCAGGTTGTTATTTCATATGGTTTAAAGTAGAGACCCTAGATTGGACTATAAGATAATTAATAAAGATAGAATAATTGTTGTATTTTTCTTATAATTTGAACACTTTGTGTACTTTAATCATGAACGAATAAATTAGATATTCACACTTTATTATTTTATTGTCTTTGAGCTATGATACAAATATTGTCGCGCTCTGGCATGTTCTATTGTTAGGTTGGGTGTGCCAAAAAACACAGCAAATAAATCATAAAAAAACAGGGAGTCTATCGGACTAAATACTGTCAGACTGGAGCCACTCGCGGCACTTGTAACGGCTGGTGGTGGAACGCAACGGAATTTTGAAAACAGAGACTTCACGATTACTAGTAATGTGTGCTCGAACGAGTCTTCTTGTTCGTGTTCTAACTTGAATGGTATCGTCATTTGGTTGAATGGTGATGCAACTGATAAATGTTATTGAAATTAAGTGAGGTAGGTTATTTATTGAGATTAAAGTGATTGATTTTGGAGGTGAATGTGTAACAGAGCGTAGGATTTGATAACCACAAATGTGGTGGATTTCAGAGGTGGCCAAAGGGTGTGGTGGTGAGCTAGAGTTGATAATCGAAGATAAAGGAGACGACGGGTTGAGTGACAAAAGTTTTTTAGTTCTGGTTATTAATGATGGGACCTCACTTGAAAAAAAGGGTTTTAAGAAAGTAAGAAGGAAGTAAATGGTTCAAATAAGTATGCTTAATTAGGTTTATATAACTAGCCCTTTAATGGTTAGAAAGACTAAAATGCCCTCAGTGCAATGCATATGGGGTGACTTAAATGAAAAACTTAGCATCCGTTAGTGTAAAGGACTAAAACCGAGACGGAAATCCATATAAATGATAAAGAGTGAAACTTATTAAAAATGGGCACATTTCATAATCTGACTTATTCGAGTGGACAAAAATTGTAATTTTCTCTCAAATCAAGGGATTTAAGAGTTTTGACCCATTGATGGAATGTAACAGTAAAAAATTACAATTTACCCGAAATTGGCTAGAAGACAATGAATGAGAGTTTGGTTGACTTTTGAAAGTCAAAGGTTAAAGAACACCACCAAAAGAGGATGTGTAACTGATAGTGTTTTGAGAATTATGAACAAAGGAACAAAGGCTAGGGTCCTGGGTATTTATAAGAGTTGTAGTATAAATGTTTTAATTGGTTAATTGGGTTAAAACCCTTACTTGATGAGAAAATTTAGATGGTTTGAACGAATTAAAGTAAATCATAGAGAATAAGTTGAGGGTATTTCAAGGAATATGCTTTAGAAACATCTAAAGTCAGTTAGATGAAATATAATCGAGTTTGGAGGCGATTTGGTGAATCAATTTGGTTTGGAGCACAATTTTCACGATTTGATGTTGCGTTGTGTATCACGAAGGTTTGGAAGATAAATCTTCGCGTAGCGCGATTAACCCAACTAGGTTCGTGAATGTTCTTAGTTTTATCGTGTATCGCAAAGAACCCTGGCTAAGTCTATCGCGTAGCACAGCCCAAACTGAAATCCAATTCAGCCCTAACATCGTCAAATATCATGACGTGTTAGGCCTGAGTTCTTTGTGTAGTGCGAGGGGTGGAAAATCACATAAAGTTTAGAATTAGATAAATTTAACCCTCTAAACTTTGATTAAATGCAAATGCAAAATATAATTATGTTAAATAGCATGTGTGATGAGTTGTAATCATATAATAACATAAATAAAATATAAAGAATGCAATATACACCATAAATGAACTAAAATACTCGACTTTTATTCATAATAAAGATCTCAATTTTAATACTGGCCGAGCACATATAAATGGAAAATGATCAATGTTACACAAGTGTTGAATGAGGTTGGTTTTGGTGGGTCCCACAACCTAAAATCAGCCACCTTCATCTCTCTTTCTCCATATTCAAAATCGACCAACGATTAACGGTTTGTTCTCATCGATTCAGCAGAGACTAGTTCTGGAAATATGAGTGCCACTGGAAGTTGTAGACGTCGTCGAAGAAGATAATCAGAGTTTAGGTGGTTGGGATGGTGCTACCAAGATATGAAGGAGTATACTGTTTCATGAAGGGGATGCGAAAAGTTTAAATCAACAGATTTGAGGTAGGGTTGAAGAAAAAGGTGGGTTCCTTTTTTAGTAATAATAATCGGTTAGGGGTATTAGTGTCTGTTCACATCATTTTTTAACTTTGGGTTCATGTCAGGGCTCCAATTGCAAAAAAAAAGTGCAAACCACAGAGGTAAGATTTGCAAAATAAAAAAAAAAACAAAAAAAAAACACCACGAGGTTGATTCATGCAAAACGTTGTTGAAGAGGGGTGATTTATGCAAATAACGGCTAAATTTTTCATGACCCGTAAATGACCCATAATATTATGCCCAAAATTTAGCATGCTTGTCACTGAATTAACTACATTTGTAATGGTATATTCAACCGAAGACACAACTGATTCCAGATTATGAAAGACCAAGGACAAGTGATTAACCAATTCCACCTAAGAAAATAGTTAGGTAATTGGTGTTCTGCAACTCGACCATCGTTACCACCCAAAACGACAAAGCTTTCTTAGTCAATGAATTTAACCCTACATGCAAAATAATTAACTTTAAGTGGCATCTAATTATTCAAAAAGGGGGGTTGGTGTCATGAAATATGTTGGCTTGATGAAACGATTTTGAAAGCCTAATTAAACGTTAAGTATTATATTTGATCTTATGGATACATATATATCCTTAACATATTAAAGCAACTCCTATTATTTGTGTCAAACCAATAGCGATTCATACAAGCTAAATCCTCTAATCGATAGTTAGGGGAAAAAAAGAACTTTAATTTATTTATTTATTTTTTTTATGTAAAAAATTTTCACTTTCATTCAGAAATTAAGTGGCCAGCCAAATGATGGGTAAGAGTTTGATGCTGGTTAGCCTATCAAGTTCGAATCTTGATGGCGACACGAGTTTTCTATTAGAGTGTCCCTTCCCAGAGAGCTTGCTCTTGTGGGCGGACAACTCCTGTCAAGTGGCAGGGGCCTCGAAATTTTCTCGTGGAACGCCTAGCCAAACTCGGATGCCAAGCGTGGGCCCGGTTAAGACAACATAGTCTTGGCCCGAGTGGGGCGGTTGAGGCTCTCTCCGAGAGCTGGGCTGAATATTCAATCACTATGAAAGTCACCGTTCAAAAAAAAATCATAAATTAACTTCGGTTTTTATCTTGTTCACCTTTCAATATTTACATGTAACCGTTTTATAAGAAAGGTAAACTTTTTTATCTATACTATATATATTATAGGAGTGAGGGACCTCTTAAATTTTAAGAGGTACCACTCTTGTTGCATATATAGTATAAGTAACAATGCATATAATTTAAAGAATGTAGGGTTAAAATAGTCTTTTCATATTCCAAAATAATATACAATAATGGTCCTTTAACTTCAATCAAGTTTTATAAATATATTAAATAGTTACACATTTCCCCCCTAATTATAAACCACCTACCCCACGACTTTTTAAAAGCCATAACTTTTTCACACGTTAATATTTTTCTAAAAAATTACACCATAAAAACGAGGATTTTGTTCTCTTTAATTTAAGTATAGTATTTCTATAGTTTATTAATTTTTAAAAACTAACATGTTACGTGATCAGTTATTACCGACAACGAGGCGAGCATGTTCGGCTAATGGTGTTGGAACGGGTTAGGGTTGGAACATGTTAATACAAAAATCTATACTATATATAATATAGGAGTGAGGGACCTCTTAAATTTTAAGAGGTACCACTCTTGTTGCATATAGTACAAGTAACAATGCATATAATTTAAAGAATGTAGGGTTAAAATAGTCTTTTCTTATTCCAAAATAATATAAAATGGTCATTTAACTTCAATCAAGTTTTATAAATATATTAAATAGTTACACATTTCCCCCCTAATTATAAAGCACCTACCCCACGACTTTTTAAAAGCCGTAACTTTTTCACACGTTAATATTTTTTCTAAAAAATTACACCATAAAAACGAGGATTTTGTTCTCTTTAATTTAAGTGTAGTATTGCTCTAGTTTATTAATTTTTAAAAACTAACATGTTACGTGATCAGTTATTACCGACAACAAGGCGGGCATGTTCGACTAATGGTGTTGGAACGGGTTAGGGTTAGAACAGGTTAAAAATCTATACTATATATAATATAGAAGTGAGAGACCTCTTAAATTTTAAGAGATACCACTCTTGTTGCATATAGTACAAGTAACAATGCATATAATTTAAAGAATGTAGGGTTAAAATAGTCTTTTCTTATTCCAAAATAATATACAAAATGGTCATTTAACTTCAATCAAGTTTTATAAATATATTAAATAGTTACACATTTCCCCCTTAATTATAAACCACCAACCCCATGACTTTTTAAAAGCCGTAACTTTCTCACACGTTAATATTTTTTCTAAAAAATTACACCATAACAACGAGGATTTTGTTCTCTTCAATTTAAGTATAGTATTGCTATAGTTTATTAATTATTAAAAACTAACATGTTACGTGATCAGTTATTACCGACAACGAGGCAGACATGTTCGGCTAATGGTGTTGGAACGGGTTAGGGTTGGAACAGGTTAATACAAAAAAGGTTATTTTAGTTCATGTCGGGATGAGTTTAGATCGAAAGGGTTTATGTCAAAACGGGCTTTGGGTTAAAACGTTTTCGGGTCCGAATAGGTCCGTCAAAACGGACTGGGTTTTGAAATTATTGTACATTTCATCTTTGCTTCTTGCTTGTCGCCACCTGTTATGCGCGTTCAATCATCAACTACGTAGATGACATTGTTTATACATACCAGGTTGCTCGCGTATAGGCATTATGTGGCGCGCTTACTGACATTGGTTACACGTCCAAACCCACGTTAAATGCATATCACTTTCGGGTTACACACATACCGTTGTGAGGTTACAAGCATACAAACACCGGTTGCGTTTGCGCATACACCGCTGCATCGCGCGGGCAACTGACTAGTATCAATTAAAATACAAGATATGATAAACCAATCAAGCTTACACACGAGCAGGTTAACCAAAATAACATTGTCACGAATCAAGCAATTATCATTAATAAAAAGAAAGATAAGTTATGATGAAAACATATATCATAATTAATGTTAGGACGTACAACATTGGTTGCATAGACCGTACCCAAAAAACTATCTCAGATGACTGAACTAAAAGTAGTTCTCAACATCTAACGTCGATGGATGTCCAACATCCGGAATCAAATCCTTAAAATTGTCAACAAATGGCAAAAATATTGTATCAATGTTTTCAAACTGAACCGGGTCAAGTGACCCGAAATCCTGATCCACCATACCAACCTGGAAGTCAAAAATATTATCCAAGAATGATACCTTATCAAAAACACCCGACCCTTTTTGGTCAAGTCCATGAACAGGACCCCACTCGTTAGCCGAGTCACACTCTTGATTATCGTTGACCGGTCCAACCGGTTCTTTTGAGTGAGTAAATATGCTATCAAACCGGAGAACGGACGTGGGAGACAAAAGGATGGTGTGTGACTCTTCGCCCGAATCATAATCCGAGGACGTAGTAACAACGCTGATCGGCAGTGGTTTTTGTTCAACCGGGGGAGGGGCTGGTTCAACGGTTTCATCATCGGAGGATGAGGTTTCACTTTCAGCCACGGGTGGTGGTGTGATAAAGTTTGTCCAAGCATTAGGACCGCGGAGTTTGATAGCCGCGTTATCATAAACCCTAGTTGTCTTATGGTTTAACTTTTCAAAACACAAGATTTGTAATGTTGCAATTAAGTGTAACCATTCATTTCCTCATAAATACAAATCTAATTTGGAAAAATTTTCAAAACAAGCGTTTATGAAAACTTAATTTAGGTTTTAGGTGTCATTTGAAAAAAATTTCCAAAATAGATATTATAATCTAGTCGTGACGAGTAGTTTGTATAACCAATTAAAACTTGGCACGTGTCTTTAAACTAACCATAACAAGCAGATTTACTAACCATTTACTCGTCACGACTAAATAAGTTTTATGCTTCGTAATCAACGCCCATGAGTAATTCATAAGTTCTTCAGTCGCAACGAGTAGATTGTAAGGTTAAACTAGTCTCGGCGAGTTAACTACTAATAAACTACTCGTGTAGGGAATGTGAACTAGGTAAACTAGTCCACGCGACTAAAGGACGTATGAATTACTCGTGAGTGTTGATTACGAGGCATGAAACTTATTTAGTCGTGACGAGTAAATGATCAGTGAATCTGCTCGTTACGGTTAATTTAAGGGCACGTGACAACTTTTAACTGGTTCTTCAGAGTACTCGTGTGTAATTATAAACGACTCGTCACGACTAGTTTATAATACCTATTTTAAGAATTTCTTGCAAATGATACCTAAAACCTGAAAAACGTTTTCATAAACATTTATTTTAAGAATTTTTCCCTTCTAATTTTGCAGGGTTTACAAATAAATGGTTTTATAATCAATAAAAAGGTAAACAAAATAATTCCTCCATGACAAAAATTTAAAAGGTTTGTGACATGATTACTATAACAGTTAAAAGTACTCATATTTTTTATTTTATATTTTAAAAAATATTAAAAATATATAATCTTTAGAATTATAATGAAAATTTAATTATTTATAAATGCAATTGAAAGTAATTGCCCTGCTTGCGGTGCGCACATATGATGTATATATGTGTGAACCCTCGGGTGGGCAAAAGTGAAATTGCACTAATTTTGACGTTATTTTACTAATCTCGTGAAAATAACGTTAAAAGTGACGGACGGTTAATCAGGCATCATGTAGTGGCGTTGATAGCCAAAAGACAAGGGTACATGCACCGATCAGCCGATGTCCCGATGATTGAGTGCTATGTGCTTTATGTCCAAGGCTTGATGCAAAACTACTATCGAGCCGGGGGTCTCACCGGAAGCAGCCTCTCTATCCTTATGGGGTAGAGGTAAGGCTGTCTACATCTTACCCTCCTCAGACCCTACTATAGCTTTGCTATTGGTGGGATATACTGAGTACGATGATGATATGATGATGCAATTGAAAGTAATTTTTTTTTGTTACCATCACTCGCAATTCAAAGTATTGCATACTTTTTAAATACAACCAATCCATTTTACTAGAATCAAGTGCTAATAAGCAGTGTTTTAAAAACCGGTATTTTATTTGTATCGGATTGGACTAAAATTGGTACAATCGGTTGAACCAGGTTATACTGGAAGGTTCAACCGATTGAATATTTTACCTTATAATTTCTATAAATGTAACTTCAATTCAAAAATAAGCCAAAACTATATGGTTACATAATAAAAAATAATTCAAAAGTTAATCCATATTAAAAAAAATAATGTGAAAGCACTCAATTTAAAAAAAAAATAGTTTTAAAGTCTTTGAATGTTAATTGTTGAGTTAAAAGTAATTTTAAAAAATTATGGATTGCAAAAATCTAAAAATTCTCGGACTTAAAACCAGTTTACCGGTAAAACCAATATTTTAGACAAAAACCGCCGGTACGATGTTTAAGCAAACCGGTGAAAAATACCGGACTTAAAGTACCGGCCTGATGTGCAAAATCCGGTTTAACCGGTTCAACCGGCCGGTTTGAACCTGTAACGATTCCGGCAAATTCAGGTATACCCTAGCCGGTATATACTATTTACGTGTTATTTAATACTGAATATGTGAATTATAATGTGTATATACGAGTATGTGTGATTCACGGTACGAATTATACTCGATTATACCGTTAATCGTATTGGAAGTACGGTTAACCGATTGACGGTTGTAACATCCCGAAATTTCCAAGTAATATTAACTATGTTACTTAATAATAGAGAGAAAGTTTACCCGGGTTATCAGGAAATAAATAATAGAATAGGAGTTGGTATGGGTCGGGCTAGTGTTGGGTAATGGATGTGGGTCGTGGACTTGGATTAATTAGGATGGGTTAAATGAGAATGGGCCTTAGGTCCATGGGATCTCAGGGATATAAATACCCTAACACCCCAAAATATCTTCATTCTATCTTTATCCAAGCACACTCCACACACACATACACACACACCAAGCACCCAAAACCGCCGCCGGCCGGGCCGAGAAAGAAGGAAGGATCGAGCGAGGTCCGGGTAAGAGGGAAAGATTAGTGGTGATACCAAGATAAACGAGATCCAAACAAGCTCAAAGGTATGATTCTTGATCTTGGAAGTTTAAGGATCCAAGCTTTTTAGTGTTTAAGTGACCGAAAATGGTCGGGAAGCGTAGTGGGTGGTATTGAACCTTAACAAGGGTGTTAAAATCGCCCGAAATGTTGATCAGAAACCGAAACAGCGGACATCTGGGCAACTTCGCCTTCATCTGGGCAACTTCGCCTTCAAGCGATGAACTTCGCCTGCAAGCTAAGTTCGCCTGATGAACTTCGCCTGCAAGCTAAGTTCGCCTGATGACAAGTTCGCCTGAGGTTTAAGTTCGCCTGATGATAAGTTCGCCTGAGGTTTAACTTCGCCTAAAGCTAAGTTCGCCTGATGGCAACTCCGCTGCAAAGTTAAGTTCGCCTAACTGGTAACTTCGCCCGAGGCCAAGTTCGCCTGATGATAACTTCGCCTGAAGCCAAGTTCGCCTGATGGCAACTTCGCTGTAAAGCTAAGTTCGCCCGAGGGTTAACTTCGCCTAAAGCCAAGTTTGGTTAGAAAATAAATTATAAAGCGATAAGTTAAAGTAAGCTAATACTAGGCCACCAGATTAGATCAGACGAGTATTGATACGTGTAACTTGTACAGTCAGCCGAGCTCAGTTAGAGAAGGGATTTACAGCTATCAGAAAAAGAAGCAGAATTCAGGTGAGTTTCTAGCCCCATTCCTTGTTATGTTTTCGGGGCTGTGTGCATACTCGATGTGTTGTTAATACATTTATCCTAAGTGATAAGTGTATGTCATATGTGATATGTGTGATAGATATGAATGATTGCTTGTCGGTACGTGAACGATCTACGGATATTGCGCGTACTGTCAGGTTAGAAATAAAGGTACGAATATTATATATCGAAGATGTATGAATATTTCAAATGAACACTTGTCGGGGCGTGAACGATCTTCGGATATTGCACGTATCGACAAGGGGTATGGTTAAATGAATGATGTAAAGAACGCCTGGAGTGTTCTTATGTTCTAATGTAATTATCGTATATGTGAAGTATGTGTATATAGGTACACGAATGGCATGTGAGTTCTATGTTCGACATGGTAAGTTAGGATGGCAAATCCCTCTAGCTTCTGTCGGACATAGACTCGGCAGGTGATGGCGTAGTTAAGGACTGCGAGCCTTATACGTGATGTAGATGATAAATGTAAATGTAGATAGGTGTCAGCATAGGAAAGGGCTGTGAACCTTATACGTGCTGGTTTTGTAGCATAGGGGAGGACTGCGAACCTCGCACGTGCTATGAGTAAGGTTGCAACATAGGGAAGGACTGCGAACCTTGTACGTGTTGTGGATGTATGTCAGCATAGGAAAGGGCTGTGAACCTTATACGTGCTGGTTTTGTAGCATAGGGGAGGACTGCGAACCTCGTACGTGCTATGAGTTAGGTTGCAACATAGGGAAGGACTGCGAACCTTGTACGTGTTGTGGATGTATGTCAGCATAGGAAAGGGCTGTGAACCTTATACGTGCTGGTTTTGTAGCATAGGGGAGGACTGCGAACCTCGTACGTGCTATGAGTTAGGTTGCAACATAGGGAAGGACTGCGAACCTTGTACGTGTTGTGGATGTATTATGGTATAGGGAAGGACTGCGAACCTTGTACGTACCATAAATGGTGAACATAGGTAAGGACTGCGAACCTTGTACGTGTTCACGACCTTGAGTACAGGTATAGACGGTGAACTATGAACGTACTCTCGGTAGACTGAGGTTAGTGATTGTAGATATGTATGTATGTATGGTAGCAAGTATGTATGTAGAACAGAAGGGTAACTAGTGAACTATGGATATGTATCTACGGATATGTATGTATGTGTATGTATTGTATGGCGTTCGATTAACTAGAACTCACTCAGCGTAGCTGACTTTTAGTATGCACGCAGGTGAGCTGATTATAGAGTTAGCATGAGGATGACACACGGCATGGATTGAACGGCTGGCATCCGAAGAAAGAAGTAAAAATGTTTTAAATATAAAGTTTTGTGTTATGGTATCAAAGAAAAGATTTAATGTTTTGTAACAAATGATTGATGTTTTATATTCCGCGAAAAGTTTTAATAAACTCTGATTTGAAGAACTGTGTTTATGAGTAAATCCGACGCTAAAGTAGGGTCACCGGGTTCGGGGCCTTACAACGGTTATTGAAACCCGAATGAATCAGAGATTACGTTATAGACGAAATATATGATGTTTAGTAATGTTTACGAAGCATTAAAGCTTCGGGATAAGTGAATTATAGCATGGAAAAAGAATTTCGATTTAATGGTACGTCGGTACGTTAAACGAAACCTTTAATACCAAACCAAGCAAGAGATGATCAATCAAGCCGAAAAAGATGTGCAGTTATTAATAATATGATGTTTTAAGTACGCCACCTGCACATTCACGGACCATGCCTTGACATAGTGGAACACCATAGTGCAGACTCGCGGTCAGGCGGCGACAAACCGCATGACCTGGACAGAGCTCAAGGCTCTTGTACTGGAACATTTCTGCCCGAAAAACGAATTGCAGAAATTAGAAAATGAATGTGGAACCTGGAGATGCAGGGGACAGACCACTTGGGTTACACGAACCGGTTTAATGAGTTATCGCGATTGGTGCCATGGCTGGTCACCCCAGAGTCGAAGAGGGTTGAGCGTTATATTTGGGGACTAACTCCAGTTGTAAGGAGTATAGTCAATTCTGGGGGACACCAGACGTATGAGGGGGCGGTGACGCAAGCTGGTATCGTCACGTATGATTTCGTAAGGAGCGGGTCACTGAAGGTGGCAGGAGAATCCGCTGGGGGAAAGCGGGGTACACATGACCATAGGATCCAGGAAAAGCAGCAAAATAAACGTGCTAGGCCCACTGCCCAGAACTACGCCATGACTAGTTCAGGCGGAAGGCAGGAACCGCATACAAGGACGTTTCCTAGGTGTGGGAAATGCGGTTACCAACATGGTGGCGAGTGCAGGGTGGTAGTGTGCCATCGGTGTGGCAGGGAAGGGCACTCCGCACCGAGATGTAGGACAAACCTGAACAACCTGAACCGACAACCGCAACCTATCCGTGCGCATCCATTTAGGACCCAACCAGCCCGACAACAAAACCAACAAGGAAACCAAACGGCGACCACCAGCCGTGCCTGCTATGAATGCGGCAGCACGGATCACTTCAATAGGCACTGTCCGAAGCTGAACCAGGGAGGAAACGGGAGACAAACCACGGGTCAAGCGTCGTCGTCCAATCCGGCGAGAGGCCGAGCATTCGTGATGGGGGCGAGCGAAGCACGCCAGGACCCCAGCGTAGTGACAGGTACTTTCCTCGTCTCTGATCATTACGCCTCTGTATTATTCGATACGGGCGCCGATAGAAGTTTTGTCTCCGTTAAGTTTCTATCGATAGCAAACCTTCCAATTGGTGAAACCATAGAACCTTATACCATAGAAGTCGCTAACGGTAAAACCATGATAGTTAATCAAATAGTTCGGAATTGCCCTTTTATTTTGAACGAACAATCCATCCTGATTGACTTGTTACCGGTAGAATTGGGTAGTTTTGACGTGATAGTGGGAATGGATTGGTTAGCACGTAACAAGGTAGAAATAAACTGTGAAAAGAAAATCGTCAAGATCCGGGTGTCGGATGACGAAGAGGTATTAGTGCAGGGTGAGAAGTCGGGCAATATGATACCGTTTATATCCCACCACAAGGTGTTAAAATATATACGCCAGGGATGTGTGGCGTATCTAGCGAGCTTGACTGCCACAGATTTTGAGGAGAAACGAGTGGATGATATACCAGTGGTGCGCGAATTTCCGCAAGTTTTCCCAGAAGAACTTCCTGGATTACCGCCAACCCGACAGGTCGAATTTAGAATCGACTTATTACCTCAAGCTGGCCCTGTTGCTAAGGCGCCCTACCGACTTGCACCATCTGAGATGCAAGAATTATCCAATCAGTTGCAAGAATTGTTGGATAAAGGATTTATACGTCCTAGTTATTCCCCGTGGGGTGCACCTGTACTATTCATGAAAAAGAAGGACGGGAGCCTTAGAATGTGCAGTGATTACAGGGAGTTGAACAAGTTAACAATCAAAAATAGGTATCCTCTTCCCCGAATTGATGACCTGTTCGACCAACTGCAAGGTGCGAGCTACTTCTCAAAAATTGATCTTAGATCGGGATACCATCAGGTTAGAATTCAGGAGGAGGATATCCCAAAAACCGCATTCCGGACTCGCTACGGCCATTACGAGTTCTTAGTTATGCCTTTCGGGCTAACAAATGCGCCAGCAGTGTTCATGGATCTCATGAATCGAGTCTGTAAACCCTACCTCGACAAATTCGTCATCGTGTTTATTGACGATATTTTGATATACTCGAAGAGTAAAGAAGAGCACGAGCAACACTTAAGATTAATTTTAGAGCTTCTTAATCAGGAGAAGTTGTATGCAAAATTCTCCAAGTGTAACTTCTGGTTACAAGAAGTGCAATTCCTTGGTCACGTTATAAACCATCAAGGAATACACGTTGATCCGAGTAAGGTGGAAGCAATTAAGAATTGGCAAGCACCTAAATCTCCAAAGGAAATCCGTCAATTCTTAGGCTTAGCTGGATACTATCGTCGATTTATAGAGAACTTTTCCAGCATCGCCCAACCTTTAACCCCCCTGACCCAAAAGGATCGAAAGTATGAATGGGGTGAAGAGCAGGAAACGGCGTTTCAAACGCTAAAACAAAGATTGTGCCAAGCGCCGATCTTAAGTCTCCCCGACGGAGACAATGGTTTTGTCGTGTATTGTGACGCATCCCGTAGAGGGTTAGGATGCGTGTTGATGCAGAATAATAAGGTTATAGCCTATGCTTCTCGACAGTTAAAAGTACACGAGAAAAATTACACTACTCATGACTTAGAACTGGGAGCAGTTATCTTCGCACTAAAAATCTGGAGACATTATCTCTACGGTACATCTTCACCGATCATAAAAGTTTGCAACACATATTCGATCAGAAAGAACTGAATATGAGGCAACGAAGATGGGTCGAGTTATTAAGCGACTATGACTGTGACATCCGTTATCACCCCGGCAAGGCTAACGTCGTAGCCGATGCCTTGAGTAGGAAGGATCGGGTTAAGCCATTGCGAGTGCGAGCGCTGGGGATGATAGTCCAGTCGAACCTTTCGGACCTGGTTCGAGTCGCTCAACGCGAGGCGTTGAAAGAGGAACAATTGGAAAAAGAGGGACTTTACGGTAACGAGAAGAATTTCGAACAGCGCGTGGACGAAATTCTTTATTTCAAAAATCGGATTTTGATCCCGACCCTCCATGACCTTCGTGAATTAATCATGGACGAAGCGCTTAAATCGAAATATTCCATACATCCGGGATCGGATAAGATGTACAAGGATGTGAAGGAGTTCTACTGGTGGCCGGGTATGAAAAAGGATATAGCCACATACGTCGGCAAGTGCACGACGTGTGCGAGGGTTAAGGCGGAGCACCAGAAACCTTCGGGGATGTTACAACAACCGGAAATTCCCGAATGGAAATGGGAGCAAATCACGATGGATTTTGTGACACATCTCCCTAAGACGTCCCGTGGACACGATGCAATTTGGGTAATCGTGGATCGATTAACCAAGTCGGCACATTTTATTCCGATTAGAAATAATTATAACACCGAGAGACTTGCGCAGATTTATATAAATGAAATTGTGTCTCATCATGGTATACCCATCTCGATCATCTCCGATCGGGATAGCCATTTCACCTCCAATCTTTGGCAAGCTGTCCAAGAAGCGTTGGGAACGCGTATTGATCTAAGCACAGCTTACCACCCTCAGACCGATGGTCAGTCTGAGAGGACCATTCAAACCCTGGAGGATTTGCTTCGTGCGTGCATACTGGATTTTAAGGGAAATTGGGATCAACATCTCCCACTCGTTGAATTTTCCTATAATAACAGTTACCATAGCAGCATAAAGGCAGCACCTTATGAAGCATTGTATGGGCGGAAGTGCCGATCACCACTCTGCTGGACTGAAGTGGGTGACACACAGGTTATTAGATCAGACCTGGTCCAGGAAACGACCAGCAAAATCCTTGAAATTAGGAACAATCTGAAGGCCGCGCGGGATCGGCAGAAGAGTTACGCCGATACCCGTAGAAAACCGTTGTCATTTGAGAAAGGTGATAAGGTGTATTTGAAAGTATCACCGTGGAAGGGTGTGGTTAGATTTGGCAAGGCGGGGAAGTTAGCCCCGAGATATATTGGACCATTCGATATTACTGCAAAAATCGGTCCCGTAGCTTACCGATTAGAACTACCCGATGAATTAAGTGCAGTTCACAACGTGTTTCACGTATCGAATTTGAAAAGGTGTCGGTCGGATGAGACATCGGTATTACCACTAGAGGGTGTCCAATTAAACGATAAGCTTAATTTCGTAGAGGAACCCATAGAAATTGTAGACGGGAAAATCAAGCAACTTAGACACAATAAAATTTCGTTGGTCAAAGTTAGATGGAATTCGCAACGAGGCCCAGAATATACTTGGGAACGAAAAGACGAATTTCGAAAGAAATACCCCCACCTATTTCCTCAAAAAGAAGTGGTTGACGCGTAAAATTTCGAGGACGAAATTTTTGTAACGGGGGGAGAATGTAACGATTCCGGCAAATTCAGGTATACCCTAGCCGGTATATACTATTTACGTGTTATTTAATACTGAATATGTGAATTATAATGTGTATATACGAGTATGTATGATTCACGGTACGAATTATACTCGATTATACCGTTAATCGTATTGGAAGTACGGTTAACCGATTGACGGTTATTGAAACCCGAATGAATCGGAGATTACATTATAGACGAAATATATGATGTTTAGTAATGTTTACGAAGCATTAAAGCTTCGGGATAAGTGAATTATAGCACGGAAAAAGAATTTCGATTTAATGGTACGTCGGTACGTTAAACGAAACCTTTAATACCAAACCAAGCAAGAGATGATCAATCAAGCCGAAAAAGATGTGCAGTTATTAATAATATGATGTTTTAAGTCAATAAATGTCATGGTTTAAGTTTTTAAAGTTTTTAAATCGGTTTTATATAAATTTTATTTTTAAGCCGAAAAACGACCGTTTAAGCCTCGTTTTAAGCCGAATTAAACGTTTAACCGAAAAACGAACTGAACCAGATTATCCAAAACATTATCCGGATTACACAATCCGAATGTGTGGCCAAGATTGGAGGTGTGGGCCCCACCCCCACACCTTATGAAGACCGATCGGTCTTGTTAAGGCATTAGCCTTCATTTTTTCTTTTTTCTCAATCAACCAAACTCAAATTCTCTCAACCCTTCAAACATTCATCCAACTTCCCTTTGATTTATACCAAGAAACCGAGGTAAAGATCGTATTATAGTCGTGTTCATCTTCTTTTCTCGAGTCATTTACAAGAAAATGAGGTTTCAAATGAAAAATGGGTGAGAACCCGAGATGAAACCGATTCTTGCATGATCAAGTGATGTATACAAGTTATACAAGGGATCTTGGTCCAAGAAAGGAGTTAAAAGAGTCAAAAACGAATTTTTACGGTTAAAATCTTTGTTTTGATGTCTTAACCGAAACCATGAAAGAAATGGCTTGATTGTGGGTGTAACTTGCTTGGTGTGGTGTTATTGTGCTTGTAGGTGTTATATCTAGTTGCTAGCAAAGGCTAGAAAGCAAGATCTTTGCGATCTAAAGCTAGAAACACAAGGTAGTTCGGTTTTTCGTATGACTTGGACAGATTGTGATAGACTTAAAGTTGGGTCATGAAATTTCACAGAGATGATCTACACATGAAAATATGAGATCTGTGAAAATTTGGTAATTTTTGGACAAAGGATGAATATTTGGTGAATTTAATGCTCGGTTTTGGCTAAAAATGATGAAAAATAGTTAAACATCATGAAAAATTCTGGAAAATTCCAGATAAGCTTTTTATAACATATAAAAGTCACACACAAAATTTCAGATCCGTTGGAGAAGTCTAAGTCGGCTTTTCGGTAAAACAAGTTCTAGGGTTTTCTAGCTCGGTTTTGGTGAAAATGGCATGAAAAAATGAGATTTTGGTACTGAAAAAATTACAGGGAACTATGTGGATGGCAAGAGTCATCCCAGAAAAATTTGGGATTTTTCTAAGGTCGTTTGGTATTTTCGATATATTTAGTGTTTAAATGGCGTTTAAAAATAGATAAATAAATGTTAAATATAAAAATTAATTATGGAAATAATTTTATAAAATTCCCCACTGTCAAAAAGTGATTTGTTCAAAATTTCAAGATCCGAGACTAAACGGATAATAATTTGTGCTAAATAGAAAATAAAAACAAACTTTTAAAGCTTAAAACGCGTAAACCGGCAAAGTTCGCCTAAGCGAGCTGACTGGTGTATAAAAACCCTAAAAATGGACTATTTTCATGAAACTAAGTTAATCAAGTAAAAATAAATCATCCGAAAATAATTCGGATGATTTGGGTAATTTTACCCGATTTAGCAGTTTCCGGTGTACTAAAGACGGAAACGGGCCCCGCGGCCAAACGGGGTGTCTAAACCGAGCTCTAATTTCACCACTTTAATTAAAATATCAGTAACAACTATTTTCGGGTCGTGTGTGACCAAACTCATTTTTTTTGAAAACATAAAAACGGATAACCGTGCTAGGCACGCAAAACGGGAAAACAAACTAAAGGTAGTTTTGACTAAAGAACTCTAAGTGCTATCACAATCTAAGTCCTGAGAAGTGTTTCGGGGTTAACATTGTCCCCGGATCGTGTACGGTACTGGGTTAACAGTGTCCCCAGACGTACCGTTTAACACGAATTTAAGTTATATTAATAGAAATTGTATAGTAACGACTTAGGGATCGTATTACAGATCCGGACCGGTAGCCGTGCACAGTGTTACCTATTTGCTCACGAAAAGGTGAGTTTCACGAGCCCCTTTTTACTGAACTGTTTTAAATATTTTCCCGGGGCGGAAAGCATGTTTCTATCAAAATGTTTAAGTACATGCTGATCGCATGGAAATGAATGTATTTATATAATGTTTATTGTACGGGAATCGTACGGTAATGTATTAAGATGGTAATTGTCTGAGTTGCTAACATTGTAAGGCCCGAAACAGTGTTCTGGGTTAACAGTGTCCCCAGAGGTTATTAAATGGGTTTCTGGGTTAACAGTGTCCCCAGAGGGTATTAAATGTGTTTCTTGGTTAACAGTGTCCCCAGAGGTTATTAGATGTGTTTCTGGGTTAACAGTGTCCCAAGAGGTTATTAAATGTGTTTCTGGGTTAACAGTGTCCCCAGAGGTTATTGGATGTGTCTCTGGGTTAACAGAGGTTTCACTTGTGGGCTCAGCATAATTTCATCGCTAATATACGATTACTATAATGATTTGTCATGGTTTATTTAAATTAGTGAAACTCACCAACTATTCGTAGTTGACCCGTTTTCTTTACATGCTTTCTAGGTACTCCCAAACTGGAATAATTGATACGTGCTTGATGATGCGTGCTTTTGTGGAGGCTTAGTGATCTTTATTTTGTATTGAATATGTTAACGTATTATCGGTAAAACTTATGTGTTAACGCCTAGATGATAACGAAACTCGGAACAATGTATTGCGATGTAAATTAATGTAGTGGTGTTTTCTTTATAAGCAATGCTGTTGATATCAGATGCGTCTGTTGCGTCCCGTTTACGTTTCCGCTGCGGTTACGGGGTGTTACAGAACCGGTTTTTAACACACTGGTAATAAGTGTGAACGTATTTCTAAGTTAATATGGGATATGTATACTTAAATAAAAGATTTTATTAGTGTGGTTTATAGAAATAGTTTTATTCCTTTTCTTTTTCATTTATGGAAAAACAATAACTACCATTTTATGATAAAACTAAATTTGCTTATACAAGGGGAATGACACTTAAAGCTATTATTCATGTATCAGCTAACTATGTATTGTCATCCAATTTTACCATTAAGTACATTTAAATCACAAAATCATTGGCAACACATACCTACAAGTACAATAGAACGTTTTTTTTTTAATTAAAAAAATTAAACATATAAAATTAATTAAATTTAAAAATATTACATAAATTAAAACCATAAAAATAAAATACAACAAATAAACCAAAAAATTAAACTATCTAATGATGCTTTTTTACGATCACATTCAACTATTCTTTAGAAATGTCGATGATGTTGTCGTGTCTTCCACTTCGGCTTGCTCGATGACTATAAGATAGTTAAAAAAAATTGTATGTCACGTATTATCTTTTACTATAATATCGTTATTGGAATCGTTTAGCGATATGAATATCATGATATTATTGTTTGAGTCATTGAGGGGTTGAATGAATAAACTAGTCGAAGGTTTGAGTGGATAAAAATGTTGACAGGTTGGTGGTATTTATTTGCTATATATGAATGTGTAATAAGTCAATTATTAGTTCTTTTAATTCTATAACCACATGAATGGAATCAATTTTATGTGTCAAATCTTTGTCTTAGAATGAAATATTGCACTCTACTCACATGGGGGTGGTATTACCATGTGGTTTGAAAGCTATAAACACTACCCATATGGAATTATCATTTTGTGGGATAATAACTTGAAAACTATAACATGCAACTAACTAAGGGTATTCATGGTCCGGTTATGAGGGTTTTGAGTCAAACCATAATCAACCTGTTGTCAATAGTTTTTGATTACCAAAAGCCGAAACCAAACCGTTGAAATTTAAATTAAACCGAATCAAACCGAACTGTTATTAACGGTTTGGTTCACGGTTTTAAAATAATAATTTTTTTTAAGGTGAAAGCCGACTTACTGGTTTCCAATAAATAATTAATATTGAAAATTAATTACGTGATGTGATATATTTAACCAATCAAACATTAGTAGTTCTTATGTTTAAAATTTCATTTTGACATAAATAAAAAAATGCCTGGTAGGTTTGAAATGGAATAACATAATAATTAAGTGCCAATTCACTTTAATCAGTTTGCAAAATAAAACTGTTTATATTTAAAATTTCATAAATTAGCTTAATGTTCATTTAAAATTTTAAGTAAGCTAATTTAAATAGTGTTATATATATATATATATATGTATATGGTAAGGTTAACGTAAAAAACAATAGTTTTGTGAGAAGCATAGCAATAGATGTAGATCCTTGGATCTAGGATCAAATGGTTGAGATTGGTAGTTTATAAAAGTTGTATAATTTCCTATTAATTTACTGGCTAAGTTAAAATTATAAACTGGCAGTTAATATTTAAGGAAACTCTGTCCGTATGGTTCATTTGTTGTTAGGGCGTCTTTTAGTCCTTACGAACTACCTTGACGGTTTATTATTTTGTAAAATAATTAAATCTTATTGATGGTGTTTTACTTTGTAAAATAAAATCTATTGTCCGTGATTACTCTGTTACTTATTGTATCATAGCCATGAATTTAAAGAGGGGTATGTGTTATGATTCAATAATTAGATCTCATAATGATTAATTTATTTAAAAAGAAGAATACTGTTAAAAACAGTATAAACGGAATATAATATTCCAAAAAATCTTGATTTATTGAATAAATGGACAATTCCTCATAATAATCCAAAAGTTATATATACCAAACTGGAAGTTTTGATAAATTTTTAAATTGGAAACAAGTTGTTAAAACAACTGAAGAAGCTGTGTCCGTCAGCAATGAAGAAATGATAATAAAACCCTACAAGGTTTACCAGAAAGTTTTATAGCAGTATTACGAGATGCTCGTAATCTGAATTGGAAACAATCATTAATGGGTATTATAGAAACCAGTTTAGCACATGGTCCGGTATATTTTGATGTTTACCTAGACCTACATTTGTCTTTATTTGATCAAAATATAGATGATGCCTTAACTTTATATGTAAAAACTCATGGATATAATTTGGGCTGTTCAAAGGGTAAGACCCGACCCTTTTACCTAATACCCTACACGGACCCTTTACCCTTTTAGGAAGAAACGTGGACCCAAGACCCTACCCTCTAACCAATAAAAGGGTCGGGTATAAATAAGGGTTTCAAGGGTCCAACCCTTTACCCCTTTAAGACAGTAATCACATCTCCTTTTTCTGCATTTACAAATTGCATATCTCATAAATGACTTTAATATATGAATTATAGAACAATTATATTTTCATTTAATAACATAGTAAAGTCTAACTTCAAAAGTTTATCAATCATTTGAACTGATGCAAACAATATTTACATTCACAAATTACTTGTAGAGAATAATAAGTGATATATATATATATATATATATATGTTTTCATTCAGTAGTATGACCCTTTATTTTTATTTTTCTTAGTAGTTGAGAAATTTCTGATATTCATATATGAAATACAAACCTCTCATAAATTTCAGACTAATCATGAATCTTATGTATATCTATCTAGTAAACGGGTCAAGGGTTTTAAAAAGGGTCGGACCCTTGAAACCCTTTTACCCTTTAAGGTAAAATTTAAATACCCTTTATGTAAGGCCCCATTACCGGTGCCTCACATTTGGACGTTGGATTTACTCATAAACACAGTTCATAATATCAGAGTTAATAAAAACATTCTCGGAATCTTAAAACATTCAAACCATCATATTACAAAACCATACTTTGTTGTCTTAACGGGCATTCAAATCATTTAAAACATAAAACATTGTCTTTAGAATAACATGACATTTCTTGAGATGCCAGCTTCTTCAAGTCCATGCCATGTGCTTCCTCTTATGCAAGCTGCCTCAATCTACTCACCTGCGTGTATACTAAAAGTCAGCTATGCTGAGTGAGTTCTAGTTAATCATACAACATACAATCTGTTCTCATACTTGCACACGATCCCGAAGGGGTGTACATTATTCATACTTACTTTTCATACATAAATATCCGTTCTATTTAAAGAGCCTTCCGCTCTATAACCTCACAGATATTATAAGGGTCAGGTCCCTAACATCACAAATATTATAAAGGGTCTGGTCCCCAACATCACAGATATTATTAGGGTCTGGTCCCTACCATCACAGATATTATTAGGGTCTGGTCCCTACCATCACATATATTATTAGGGTCTGGTCCCTTTGTTTCGTGTAACTGTACCGTACCTGTTCATACATACTTTCCTTGACAATACGTGCAATCTCCGAAGAGCGTTCACGTACCATCATCATAACATGCATACATTATGCATACATCATATATTCATACATACATCATATCTTTCATCATACTTATCAATCATATCTTAACTACCACCTGACGGTACATGCAATATCCGAAGATCGTTCACGCACCGTCAAACAATCATCATACATAAATCATACAAGGCATACACTTACCACTTAAGATATTTGTATTAAATATCACATCGAGTATGCACACATCCCCGAAAACATAACAAGGAAGTGGGGCTAGAAACTCACCTCAAGGCGGTTGCGTTCACCGTTTATAGTTAATCCTTTCCTGAGCTGAGCACGACTAACTGTATAATCATACATATATTAAATACGGCTCTAACTCTTACTATCGTATACTTAATTAATCTTACGTATCTAAGCCGGTTTTACTTCATTGGATTATTACCGGTTAGTTAATCGCTACACTTTAACCCTTGAAGGCATCTTTCATAAATCATCAAAGTCCAAGGGTCACTTTGTAATTATATCATTCTTTTCTAAGTCCAGGGACTGTTCTGTCATTCTTTCAAAGTTCTAATTCGTCACTCAGTTCTTAACGAATGGGAATTCATAACGAATTAGCCATTATAGCGAATCTGCCTTTGTAACGAATCAGGCATCTTAACGAACTGGTCCTTATAGCGAATTGGACCTTAACGAACTGATCTGGTCAACGAATGAACCCTATAACGTAGGGGGTTCATTCGTCCCTCTCTTAGCGAATGGCCTTAGCGAATGGCCTAGTTCTCCCTTATTTCCTTAACGAATGACATGCTAGTTCGCTAATCTTTCCTTAGCGAATCGGCTGGCGAATCACACCTACTTCGCTAGTTACCCTTAGCGAATTAGGGTTAGGTCAGGGAATGTCAGAACATTCCCTGACATCGCTAACCTCGTACCAACCTTTTCCGGCGCCGCCTTTCCGGCGCCACCGCCGGAAAACCGCGGATTCGCTGGAAAAACGTGTTTTAACTCGTTTTCACCGTTTTTCGTCCCGTTCGATCCAGATCTGAGCTAGGGTGACCCCTAAGCTCATCATAGGTTCGGTTTATACCCGAATCCACCCGGATCTCGTGACTTAAACGGTTTAACGGTGTCGGATCTTCGTTTCGTGTTCATAACTAACGGTTTTAAGCTCAAACAATAAAATAATATCATTACCTCGGGTCGGTTCTCGGTTTCCTTCTTGATATCGGTTTAGAGAGAGAGAACTAGAAAGAGAATCTTAAGTGTGTGTTTTGGATGGTGTAAGGGATATGTGTAAATGAATTAAATGGAGGATTAAGGGTATATATATTTTTGATCATGGGCTTAAGCCCATGGTCTTTCCTTCATTCCTCCATGACCCAAGTCCATAACCCATATCCATTTACCCAACACAAGTCCATCTCGTATTCTATTCAACTAAACCGATAACGACCCGCTATAACATAAATGAACTTTATTTTATTAATATAACCGAAAGTAGGATGTTACAAGTCTTCCCTCCTTAAAGAGGTTTCGTCCCCGAAACCTAACTATTACATAAATAGATTCGGATAAAACTTGCGCATCTCATCCTCCGCTTCCCAAGTGGCATCTGAACCTTTGTGATGCTTCCATATCACTTTCACTAAAGGTATAACCTTGCGACGAAGTTGCTTCTCCTTGCGGTCAACTATCTCTATCGGTTGCTCAATGTAGTTCAACTGCTCATCAATCTCGATGTCCATCAATGGCACGTGAGACGTGTCATCAGCTAGACATTTTCTCAGATGAGAAACGTGGAAGGTTGAATGAATTCCTTCCAACTCTTCTGGCAAATCTAACTTGTAAGCCACTTCACCTACTCGATCTAAAATCTTGAACGGTCCAATGTACCTTGGACTCAACTTTCCCCTCTTCCTGAAACGAATGATTCCTTTCCAAGGCGAGACATTGAGCATCACATTGTCACCAACGTTAAACTCAATCGGTTATCGCCGCTTATCAGCATACGACTTCTGTCTGTCTTGAGCATCTTTCATTCTTGCCTTGATCTGATCGAACTTCGAAGAGGTTTCTTGCACAACTTCTAGGCTTCCCATCTTTCCCCAACATACGGGAGTTCTACAACGTCTCCCATACAACATCTCGAATGGTGGCATACCAATACTTGAATGGTAACTGTTGTTATAAGAGAACTCTGCCAGATGCAGATGATCATCCCAACTTCCACCAAAGTCTAGAACACAAGCACGTAGAAGATCCTCAAGGGTTTGGATCGTCCTTTCAGACTGTCCATCTGTTTGGGGATGATACGCCGTACTAATGTTCAACCTCGTTCCCATAGCTTCATGGAACTTCTTCAAAAATCTCGAAGTAAACCGTGTATCTCTATCGGACACAATTGATAACGGTACTCCATGCTTAGATACAACCTCTTTAATGAACAAACTTGCTAACGTTTCTGACGAGATAGCCTCTCGTATAGGCAGAAAGTGAGCACTCTTGGTCAAACGGTCCACAATCACCCAGATGGTATCATGGTGCTTAGCTGTACGAGGTAGCTTGGTTATGAAATCCATGGTGATGTGTTCCCATTTCCATTCTGGTATCTCCAAAGGTTGCATCTTTCCATAAGGCTTCTGGTGCTCTGCCTTGACTTGTAAACAAGTTAAGTACTTACTGACATAATCTATCACATCATTCTTCGTTCCTGGCCACCAATAATCTCTTTTCAAATCCTGGTACATTTTCGTAGTTCCTGGATGAATCGAATATCTTGACTTATGAGCTTCATCTAAGATTCGACCTCTGAGATATCCATGGCGTGGGATCCACATACGGTCAAACCTAGTCTTAACACCATGAGTGTTTTCCATTAGCTCGTCTTGTTGGCCGTAAACTCTTTCTTTCTTTACCAACTTCTCGTCTACTAGCACCTCTGACTGCACCTTAATGATTTCTTCGAAAAGGATTGAATCCATAATCAATTTGTATGACTTCACAGTTGCAAGGACTTCCTCATTCTTACGGCTTAGTGCATCGGCGACCAAGTTAGCTTTGCCAGGGTGGTACTTAATATCGCAGTCGTAATCCTTTATCAACTCCAACCATCTTCTCTGTCTCATGTTCAATTCTTTTTGCTCGAAGAAGTACTTTAAACTCTTATGATCTGTGTAGATGGTACACTTAGTACCATACAGATGATGCCCCCATATCTTTAAGGCATGCACTACTGTTGCTAGCTCCAAATCTTGCGTCGGATAAGTACTCTCATGGACTTTCAACTGTCTAGACGCGTAAGCTATCACTTTTCCTCGTTGCATCAACACGCAACCTAACCCACGATGCGAAGCATCAGTACAGACAACCAAATCCTCGTCACCATCGGGTAGAGAAAGGATTGGAGCTTGCGTGAGTCTCTTATTTAATTCCTCAAAGGCTTCTTCTTGAAACTTTCCCCAACTGTATACTATCGACTTTCGGGTCATACCGGTCAGCGGTGCGGCTATCTTGGAGAAACCTTCAATGAATCTCCTATAGTAGCCAGCTAACCCTAGGAAGTTTCGTATATCAGTTGGATTCTGTGGAGTCTTCCAATTCGTTATCGCTTCAATCTTAGCTGGGTCCACGGTAATCTCCTCCGGATTAATCACGTGACCTAGAAATTGCACTTCTCTTAACCAGAACGCGCACTTCGAAAACTTAGCATACAACTTCTCTTTCTTCAGAGTCTCCAATACCTCTCTCAGATGCTCAGCATGGTTAAACTCGCTCTTTGAATAAATCAATATATCATCAATGAAGACGGTAACCGACTTATCCAACATCGGCCGACAAACCCTATTCATCATGTCTATAAATGCTGCGGGAGCATTCGTTAGACCGAATGACATTACGAGGAACTCGTAGTGTCCATACCGCGTTCGGAACGCTGCTTTAGAGATGTCTGCCTCTTTCACCTTAAGTTGATGATAGCCTGATCTGAGATCTATCCGTGAGAACCAACTTGAACATTGCAGTTGGTCAAACAGATCATCAATCCTTGGCAAAGGATATCTATTCTTCACCGTAAGCTTATTCAACTCAAGATAGTCTATGCACATTCTCATACTTCCATCCTTCTTCTTTACGAATAACACTGGTGCGCCCCACGGGGAAACACTTGGTCTAACAAAACCCTTGACGAGGAGTTCTTGCAGTTGGGACATCAATTCTTTCATCTCGGACGGAGCTAGACGGTAAGGTGCTTTCGTGACTGGCTGGGCTCCTGGTATTAAATCTATCCGGAATTCTATCTCTCGCTCCGGTGGTAACCCCGGAAGATCCTCAGGGAACACTCTGGGTAGTCACACACGATAGGAACATCTTTCATTTCTTTCGTCTCGGCCGTAGCGTTGACAACATACGCCATGTAGGCACCACATCCTCGTCGTAATAATCCTTCGGCTTTTGTCATCGAAATGACGTTAAACCCTGAACTTTCTTTATCACCGTAAACCGTCACTGCACTACCATATAAAGACCTTAGCTTTATTATTCTACTCTTACATACTATCTGAGCTTCAAACTCAGACAACCAATCCATTCCCAAGACTACATCGAACCCTCATAAGGTCATAACATACAAAGTAACAGGGAGCTCATGTCCCCCTAACTCTATCTTACAATCCTTAACCATTTTTGTTATTTTAACCGAAGTGTCACTGGCGGTTTCTACTATAAAAGTTTCAGACACTCGGCAGCCTTTCATTTTATCGTAGCTACAAAACTTCTATTCGCACCAGAATCAAATAATACGGAAGCAGAAATGTCGTTTACTAAGAACGTACCGGTCACAACATCAGGAATCTGTCTAGCTTGTTCCTGGGTCAGCATATAGGCTCTAGTCCTCGGCTTTGCTTGATCAGAATCTTTCTTCCCACTACCTCCAGCCTCACCTTCAGTGCACTCTCTTGCCATATGGCCTGTCTTGCCACATTTGTAACATGCTGGCTTCGCACTGCACTCATTGGCATAATGCCCACCTTCCCGCACTTATAACAGGCATTCGACCCCATTCCGCATTCTCCACCATGAGCCTTTCCACATTTGAGACAAACATCAGAACTTCTACCCCACTTGCACTCACCACCATGCATATTTCCGTAGGTCTTACACGACCTCTTTTCCCAAACTCTGGGTTGCTTGTTCTTGGGGTTCCATAACTGAGTACCAGGTCGCTTGGCAGGAGCGATCCACTTCTTCTCTTTCTTCTCTTCCATAACCGCTTCATCTATCAAGTCCTCATAAACTGTTTCTGCGAGTCCCACAGCAGAGTCAAAGGTACCCGGTCTACCGGTCTTGACCAAGACGCGAACATTTTGCGGCAGTCCCCTAAGGTAACATTTGATCCGCTTGGCCTCGGTGTCCACCATATCTGGCACCAACCTTGACAGGCGGTTGAATTCAGTGAGGTATTCGCGGTGTGTCATCTTACCCGCCTTCAGACTCAAGAACTTCATTTCAACCTTCTCTACCTTAGCATCAGCACAAAATCGTTTCATCACTAACTCTTTCAGATCGTCCCACCTCAAGGCCTTGATCTCTTCTCGACTCTTCCTCTGCTCTACTGACTCCCACCAATACATTGCCTCCTCACCGAATGATTGGGTGGCATATCCCACAGCTTGGTCGGGACGGCGTTCGCTAATTCGGATAATTTTATCCATGGTGGTTATCCATTGGAGAGTAGCGATTGCGTCTCCCAAGCCAGTTAGCTGTGGTGGATCACAACCTTTGAAAGACTTATAGTTGCATCCACCTCGGCCCCTTTTTCTACCATCCACCTTCACCGATTTCACAACGCTCGATTCTACCCTCTCCCCTTCATCATCCTTCCTACCTTCGCCTTCCGCCCTTACGGCGGTTCCTTCCGGGCCTCCAGCAGGCTTATCGGGATTCATGTTCTTCATAGCAGTTGCTATCGCTTGGGCAATAGCAGCATGAACAGCGAGATCCAGCTGAACTCCCTCGTTGTTACTCGGGTTTCCTCCAGCGGCACTCCCTTCTCCCTCAGCATTGGTAACTGGTGCTACCGATGGCTCTCTGAAAACGCGTGGCCTGCCACGGCGTCCCGTGCGTCCTTTCTTTCCAACAACTTTCTTAACTCCAGCCATCGTATTCAATAAGGAAACACAAACGTCATCACTTAAGGAACCATTCAGTACAAGGATAGTAAGGCTAACAGGTAATAACAGTGGCCAATTGTGATTAGCTGATCACGTTACTTTCCGTGTCCTATACACTTCCCTTATGAGTCTATTTGTGTTGGTTCTATCCTAAACAGTTAATCAATCAAGTAATCCTATCCCTAACATTCACATATCCTTTCTTTAGCAATCAAGCTAACATTAACATACATATTTAATCATACACTTTACCGTTACAGATCTTGCTTGAGTGACACATGGCATTCTTGAACTGGCATCTTCTTTCTTTTCTTACTTTAATCCCATTCTCTGTTCGAGTCTAAGCATATAAGATGCTTAAATCTCTCGAACTTTGCTCTGATACCAACTTGTAAGGCCCCGTTACCGGTGCCTCACATTTGGACGTTGGATTTACTCATAAACACAGTTCATAATATCAGAGTTAATAAAAACATTCGCGGAATCTTAAAACATTCAAACCATCATATTACAAAACCATACTTTGTTGTCTTAACGGGCATTCAAATCATTTAAAACATAAAACATTGTCTTTAGAATAACATAACATTTCTTGAGATGCCAGCTTCTTCAAGTCCATGCCATGTGCTTCCTCTTATGCAAGCTGCCTCAATCTACTCACCTGCGTGCATACTAAAAGTCAGCTACGCTGAGTGAGTTCTAGTTAATCATACAACATACAATCTGTTCTCATACTTGCACACGTGCCCGAAGGGGTGTACATTATTCATACTTACTTTTCATACATAAATATCCGTTCTATTTAAAGAGCCTTCCGCTCTATAACCTCACAGATATTATAAGGGTCTGGTCCTTAACATCACAGATATTATAAAGGGTCTGGTCCCCAACATCACAGATATTATTAGGGTCTGGTCCCTACCATCACAGATATTATTAGGGTCTGGTCCCTACCATCACATATATTATTAGGGTCTGGTCCCTTTGTTTCGTGTAACTGTACCGTACCTGTTCATACATACTTTCCTTGACAATACGTGCAATCTCCGAAGAGCGTTCACGTACCATCATCATAACATGCATACATTATGCATACATCATATATTCATACATACATCATATCTTTCATCATACTTATCAATCATATCTTAACTACCACCTGACGGTACATGCAATATCCGAAGATCGTTCACGCACCGTCAAACAATCATCATACATAAATCATACAAAGCATACACTTACCACTTAAGATATTTGTATTAAATATCACATCGAGTATGCACACATCCCCGAAAACATAACAAGGAAGTGGGGCTAGAAACTCACCTCAAGGCGGTTGCGTTCACCGTTTATAGTTAATCCTTTCCTGAGTTGAGCACGACTAACTGTATAATCATACATATATTAAATACGGCTCTAACTCTTACTATCGTATACTTAATTAATCTTACGTATCTAAGCCGGTTTTACTTCATTGGATTATTACCGGTTAGTTAATCGCTACACTTTAACCCTTGAAGGCATCTTTCATAAATCATCAAAGTCCAAGGGTCACTTTGTAATTATATCATTCTTTTCTAAGTCCAGGGACTGTTCTATCATTCTTTCAAAGTTCTAATTCGTCACTCAGTTCTTAACGAATGGGAATTCATAACGAATTAGCCATTATAGCGAATCTGCCTTTGTAACGAATCAGGCATCTTAACGAACTGGTCCTTATAGCGAATTGGACCTTAACGAACTGATCTGGTCAACGAATGAACCCTATAACGAAGGGGGTTCATTCGTCCCTCTCTTAGCGAATGGCCTTAGCGAATGGCCTAGTTCTCCCTTATTTCCTTAACGAATGACATGCTAGTTCGCTAATCTTTCCTTAGCGAATCGGCTGGCGAATCACACTTACTTCGCTAGTTACCCTTAGCGAATTAGGGTTAGGTCAGGGAATGTCAGAATATTCCCTGACATCGCTAACCTCGTACCAACCTTTTCCGGCGCCGCCTTTCCGGCGCCACCGCCGGAAAACCGCGGATTCGCCAGAAAAACGTGTTTTAACTCGTTTTCACCGTTTTTCGTCCCGTTCGATCCAGATCTGAGCTAGGGTGACCCCTAAGCTCATCATAGGTTCGGTTTATACCCGAATCCACCCGGATCTCGTGACTTAAACGGTTTAACGGTGTCGGCTCGTCGTTTCGTGTTCATAACTAACGGTTTTAAGCTCAAACAATAAAATAATATCATTACCTCGGGTCGGTTCTCGGTTTCCTTCTTGATATCGGTTTAGAGAGAGAGAGAACTAGAGCGAGAATCTTAAGTGTGTGTTTTGGATGGTGTAAGGGATATGTGTAAATGAATTAAATGGAGGATTAAGGGTATATATATTTTTGATCATGGGCTTAAGCCCATGGTCTTTCCTTCATTCCTCCATAACCCAAGTCCATAAACCATATCCATTTACCCAACACAAGTCCATCTCGTATTCTATTCAACTAAACCGATAACGACCCGCTATAAAATAAATGAACTTTATTTTATTAATATAACCGAAAGTAGGATGTTACACTTTACCCGACCCATATTATTTCTTCGGGTCTAATTAAGGGTTTTAAGAGTCGAGCAACCGGGTTTCAAGGGTCCGACACTTATCTTGCTCACCCCTAGATATAATTATGCCTTGGGTTCATAAATAATTTGTATATGTTATAGGATATACTATAGGTTGTTAACAACTATGAATGCTAGATGCAAAAGAATAAAAAAACAAAATAATGAAATAATACTAATTGAAACAAATTATAGGAAGTCAAATATTTCCATAAGAAGATCAGTTAAATGGGAAGAAATAACATTCCCAGAAAATTGGGTCATAAATAAAGCAATAAAAACGCAACCTCAAATAAAACCCAAGTTAAACAAACTTATAGAAACACCTGAAGGTAATATAGAAATAGAATTTGAAGATAATGAATATAAATCAATATCACAAAGGCTTGCTAGGTGATCATCTGCTAAGTCTTATATTTCACCTCAAGATTATAAAGTAGAATTTCCTGAGCCCTTTAGGCTTCTACTTCTCAAATAAGACCCAATAGAGCAGAAATTTTAAATATTAATCATCATAATTTAGTCTCAGGTGTCTATCACCAACAAGTCAGAAAGGAAGATACCGTCTCTCAAATGAGTTTTAACTTATAATGGAATACAAAAAACTATATTTTAGTCCAGGGTCTGCTATTAGAAAGCAGATATGTGAAAAATATAAACAAGAAAAGTGGAAACCTTTTATATAATGGTTTATGAAATCATTTTCAAGAGACGAAAGAATAAGGCTAGGAAATGAGTTTTATAGAGACCTTGAAATTTTACAACAAGTTTTAGATTTCCTGTTTGGTTCATAAACAAATATTCTCAGAAATATGTTTCTATAATAGAAAAAATTATAAATTAACTACAAGAACTATTGTTAAATCAGTATTTCTTCCCCAAAAAGACTTTGAAATGAAAAGAGAGAATGAAGAAATATATTTCTCTACCTTCAAAAAGACAATAACTAATGAATCCCTACAAGCAACTGTCCTTCACATCAACCAACTAATAAAGCAAAATAATTATACAAACCTATGTTTATATAATTTATCAGAAATTCTCCAAGAAACAAATAATAAGATAGAAAATTCATTTCAGGAAATAAAGAAGAGGGAGAAACAAGTAATACAAAAGATGATAACCTTATAAGGATCCAACCTACAATTCAACCTCCCCCCATAAATAGATAATTATAAAATAAAACCAATAAACCAGTTAATGGAAGTTTTAAAAGAAAAATTTTCCAAATTAGAATTAAATACTTTGGAAGAAGAAAACATGAGTGATGAAACTTTTGAAGCTTATACAATAGATTCAATAAATAGAATGAGTGGGAGAAATAGACCAGAATCTTATAATACAAAATTTGCTGATAAACCGAGACAAAGAATGTTTTATTACCCTAGACCCACTCCTCAGGATGTTCTTCATGAAGAACAAGAACACGAAATTACCAATTCTTATAATGGAAAGTCCATATATGAATGGAATTTAGATGGTTATACAGATAGACAAATATACATGATGACACATCGAATGATGATGTATGCTACAATAGCAAAAAATAATCAGAATAATGATAGTACTGTATGCAAGATGATAATTGCAGGGTTTACATGACAACTAAAAGGTTGGTGGGATAATTATATTAAACCCGAAAATCAACCTCATATTTGTAACACCCCGACCAAAGGCGGATTATACATCGGGGCGCCACATATTGTTTCATTACTCGTGACACTATTGGGTGTCAATATTTAATAAATACATTCATTCGCGCACGCGCAGGGTAAAAGTAGATAACATAAATCATCATAAATCAATATATTATAAATCATAATATTCGAACAGCAATAACTTGTCTTGATACATTTTAATCTAGGTCCAAAATAAAGAAAACTTCCTATGTGTCCACAAGCTCCAAAACAGCTACTGCAAACCTGAACATGTGTTAAAATAAACGTCAAACACTTGCGTGTTGGTGAGAAATCAAGTTTAATACAATACATAGATAACAATAAAATCTGCGCGCAACATGTGTATGTCTGGTTTTCAACAAGGGTGTAATCTGATCGGGACCAACTCTAAGATTCATAAGACTGCCAGTGCTCACAATTGAGCTCACAAACAAGACTAACTGTGCATGTGTAAACAAAAGAGAAAATCATAAACGATAGTTCTCCCGTGTTCATCTAATGGTACCATGAAAACTGCGGAATAGACCGACAAGACGGTTAATGATCCACACATACAAATAAACAGCCAAGTCTACGTCCTCAACACATGGGATACTGCGCGACTAAAGTTCATAAACAGTTTAAGACTCTAAGTTTGTATGAACACATGAACATCCCAAAACATTAAAATAAAAAGGGATTAGGTACGAGATCACTCACTTGATAAACGATGCGGTGTAAGATAAAGCAAGAACCAACTTTAAACAAGCACAAGCTAACCTATAAATAAGATTATTGTTTTAAGTCTTGGTTATAAGTTAGCATAAGTAAATTATTATATATATATATATATATATTACCGGAAAAGCAGGACAGAACAGGGAGGAAGACGGAGGCAGAGAGGGAGGCGGCAGAGAAGGCAAGGAGAACAGGAGAGATTAAGTGTTTTGTGTGTGTAGTGTTAGGAAAAATAATACTATTATTTATAGAGAAACCCTAGGGAACACAATCCCTAGAAAAAGGGGAAAAGATCTCAAAAAGCAAAAGATTCCAAAAGCAAAAGATATCAAAAAGCATAAGAAAACAAAAGCAAAAGATATGGAAAGATATGGCAGCTGCAGGGGGCAATATACAGCTGTCAGGGAACAGTAAAAGCATGGGCGGGTCAGATAAAGGTACAGGTCAAGCATGGAAAAAGCAGATCTCAAAAGATAATGTCAGTCACTTTATCTGTCAACCAATGGGGTTGGTGCGCATGCTGCGCCGAAAGTAACTTTTCAGACATAAAGCAGATTAGGTCAACAGCTCAAAAGATAAGACAACTCAAAAGCAACGGCTAGCTTAAACAGAAGAAAACTCAAAGGGTTTGACGCGAGAAGGCTGACACAGAAGGTCAAGAGAGCGCGAGCGCGAAGGCAGACAGAACTAACCTTAACGCGTCGCGGAAAGAACTACCATTTCTAAGCGCGCCGCGGGAAGAGTCACATTTCTTAGCGCGCCGCGGGAGGAACTAAAATTCCTAGCGCGCCGCGGGAAGAACTATAATTCTTCGCGCGTCGAGGGATGAACTACGATTCTTAGCGCGCTGCGAGAAGAACTACAAATCCTTAGCGCGTCGCGGGAAGAACTTCCGTCCTTCGCGCACTGCGAGAAGAATTACAATTCTTAACGCGCTGCGAGAAGAGTTCGTCTCGCGTATCGCTGAAACAGGTGGTCTTCACGCAGGATTCCTTGTAAGGGAGTCTGGCGCGTGGAGCTGCGCAGACAACCTTAGGCGGGAAGGAACAAAGGACAAGCAAAGAGTTAGAAGAAAAAGAGGGAAACAAGGCTAAAGGGCGGGACGGCGACAAGAGGGAAAAGAAGGCGGAAAGAGAGAAGAAGAGGGACTGGACGGCGGAAAGAAAGAGAGAGAGATAGAGGCGGGAAGGAAAACATTATTATTATTAAAAGTAAAATATAAGTATAAATAAATATTAAATCATAAAAGAAAGAGATCGGATAAGGGAAACGGGTACCTGGGTCGGGTCGGATCGGGGCAGATGTCACAGTCTCCCCTACTTTAAGAAATTTCGTCCCGAAATTTATCTCGAAGTAGGTTGCGCAGAGAACAGGTACGGGTACTTGATCTTCATTTGATCTTCCCTTTCCCATGTAAACTCGGCTCCGCGCTTGGACTCCCAGCGAATTTTAACAATAGGGATACGACTGCGCTTGGTTTGCTTAACCTCGCGATCCATAATCTCAACAGGCTTCTCAACGAAATGCATAGATTCATCAACTTGAACTTCATCAAGTGGGATGTGAAGGTTCTCGTCAGCTAAACATTTCTTGAGATTGGATACATGGAACGTTGGATGCACATTACTGAGCGCGGGCGGCAGGTCAAGTCTGTAGGCAACTTTTCCCACACGCGCGAGAATCTTGAATGGTCCAACATATCGAGGAGCAAGCTTACCTTTCTTCCCAAAGCGGACAACACCCTTCCAGGGCGACACTTTGAGGAGAACAAGATCACCAACTTGAAATTCGAGAGGCTTTCGTCTGCGATCTGCGTAACTCTTCTGTCGGCTTCTGGCAGTCAGCAGATGATCACGGATCTTGGCGATTTTATCGGTTGTCTCTTGAACAAGTTCGGGTCCTGTGATTTGAGTTTCTCCCACTTCGCTCCAACAAATCGGGGAGCGGCACTTACGACCGTAAAGTGCTTCAAATGGGGCCATACCAATACTGGAATGATAGCTGTTATTATAAGAGAACTCGATCAAAGGCAGGTGCGAATCCCAATTACCTCCAAAATCAAGAACACAAGATCGGAGCATATCCTCAAGAGTTTGAATAGTTCGCTCAGACTGACCGTCAGTCTGAGGATGATATGCCGTACTCATGTCCAAGCGAGTTCCTAGCGCAGATTGGAGAGATTTCCAAAAGCGAGATATAAAACGGCCATCGCGATCGGATATGATGCTCAAAGGAGTACCATGGCGGCAGACAATTTCCTTGACATAAAGCTGCGCGAGTTGCTCAACACGGTAGTTTTCACGAATGGGCAGGAAGTGAGCAGACTTAGTCAAACGATCCACTATTACCCAAATGCTATCATGTTTGCTTGCTGTCAAAGGTAACTTGGTAATAAAGTCCATCGCTATACCTTCCCATTTCCACGTAGGAATTTCTGGTTGTTCGAGCAAACCAGATGGGCGTTGGTGTTCAGCTTTTACTTTAGAACAAGTCAGGCATCTAGCTACGAACACAGCAATATCCTTCTTCATACCGGGCCACCAATAAGTAATGCGCAAATCCTTGTACATTTTATCGGTGCCAGGATGAATAGAATACCGAGATTTGTGTGCTTCACTCAGGATATCAGCGCGAAGATTCTCATCAAAGGGAATCCAGATGCGATTAAGATAGCAGAGAATTCTACTCAGATTAGGGACAAAGAGTGCTTCCGCGCCACACGCTAGCTCGGCGCGAAGGTTACCATTACTGATGGATGCGCGCTGCGCGTCACGAATACGCGATTCAAGGTTGCTTTGAATCGGCGCGAAGTGAAGCTGGGTGCGCGGCAAGATACAGTTAAGTTGGCAGGGTTTTCGGCTGAGCGCATCGGCTACCACATTAGCCTTACCAGGATGATACCGGATCTCACAATCGTAATCGCTGATGAGTTCGTTCCATCGGCGTTGCCTCATGTTGAGTTCCTTTTGATCAAAGATATGCTGAAGGCTTTTATGGTCAGTGTAGAGGATACACTTAGTACCATAAAGGTAGTGTCTCCAGATCTTCAAGGCAAAAACAACTGCACCAAGTTCGAGATCGTGAGTTGTATAATTCTTTTCATGAACCTTAAGTTGCCTTGATGCGTAAGCGATAACCTTGCCTCGTTGCATAAGAACACAACCGAGACCTTGGTTGGATGCATCGCAATACACGACAAAATCATCATTACCCTCAGGTAGCGCAAGAACAGGAGCTTCACACAACAAACGCTTGAGCGTCAGAAAGGCTTCTTCTTGCTTCGAGCCCCAAATATACGGTTTACCTTTGTGCGTTAGAGCTGTTAAAGGCAATGCGATCTTTGAGAAGTTCGAAATGAAACGCCGGTAGTAACCAGCTAAGCCCAGAAAGGAACGGATCTCAGAAGGAGAGGATGGCGTAATCCAGTTCTTGATTGCTTCAATTTTGGATGGGTCGACATGGATACCCATCTTGTTAACAACATGGCCAAGAAACTGTACTTCATCCGACCAAAATTCACACTTGGAAAGCTTAGCATAGAGCTGCTCGGTTCGAAGCTTTTGCAACACCAACCGAAGATGTTGCTCATGCTCGGCCTTGGTCTTAGAATACACCAGAACATCATCGATAAACACAATCACGAATTTATCCAAGAAAGGCCTACACACCCGATTCATTAGATCCATGAAAACGGCGGGTGCGTTGGTTAAACCGAAGGACATGACCAAGAATTCAAAATGGCCATAACGAGTTCGAAAAGCAGTCTTCGGAACATCTTCATCGCGGATGCGCAACTGGTGATAACCAGAGCGGAGATCAATCTTCGAGAAACAGGAGGCACCTTGGAGTTGATCAAAGAGGTCGTCAATACGCGGTAAGGGATACCGGTTTTTAATGGTGAGTTTGTTCAACTCGCGGTAATCAATACACATGCGAAACGATCCATCTTTCTTTTTAACGAACAACACCGGAGCACCCCAGGGCGAAGAGCTAGGGCGAATGAATCCTTTAGCAGTCAACTCTTGAAGTTGGCTGGCCAATTCTTGCATCTCAGCGGGTGCAAGACGGTAAGGAGATTTAGCTACGGGGGAAGCACCAGGGACAAGATCAACACGAAACTCGACTTCACGAGCGGGAGGGATACCAGGAAGATCATCAGGAAAAACTTCAGGGAAATCACGCACAACAGGGATATCGCGAAGCTTCTTCTCTTCAGCAGGTTTAACCACATGGGCTAGAAATGCAATACACTTCTTCCGCATGAGTCTTTGGGCTTCGGCGCAAGACATAAGTTTAAGACCGCGGGAGGGTTTTTCGCCGTAAATATGAAGATCACCATTTTCTCGAGGTATGCGAATCATCTTCTTGGCGCAAATAACTTCGGCGCGATTATGCGAGAGCCAGTCCATACCAATGATAACATCAAAGCTTCCAAGAGGCATAGGGATGAGGTCGATTAGAAAATCGTTTTCGTTAAGATTAAGCGTGCAATCTTTAATCACTGAGTTTATTAAAACAGTTTCACCATTAGCCAATTCAACTGAAAAATCTTCTTTTAAATCGTTGCGCGGTCGCGCAAGCTTCTGCTCGAAGGCGCGAGAGATAAAACTTCGATCGGCGCCAGTATCAAAAAGTACAGAAGCATAAAATCCGTTAAGCAAAAATGTACCATTAACTACGTCATTATTCGCTTGCGCTTGGTGCGCGGTTATGTTAAAAGCTCGTCCGCGCGTCACTTGGTTCGAAATCTGGTTCACCGGATTCGCTTGTGTGATTTGCACTTGTAGCCTTGGGCACGCGTTTCGGAAATGACTGGGATCACCGCAGTTAAAGCACGATCTGGGTCGTGGGTTTTGGTAGGTTAGTTGTGGATTCTGCGGGTAGACTGGTGGTGTTTGTGCAATTGGGTTGGCGGGAAGGACTCTACAGTTTTCAGCAGTGTGACCAGTACGGCCACATCGGGTACAAAGTCGACACGGGGTTTGGGTTGGGTGGTGAAATCTACAGGTTGGGCAAAAGGGATGGTTTCCTGTGTAAGGTTTCTTAGTTGGCGGGGCAGGGAGTGCTGGATTGGTTAAGGCATAGTTATGGACTACAGGAGGTGTTGGGTAGGCTGACAGAGGGTTAGGCGCGTAAACTGGGGGTTGGTAGATGGGTTGCTGGACAATGGGCGGGTTGGTAAGCGCATAGGCCTTGCGCCTGCGCTTGAGGTTGTTACGGTTTGAGGGTTCTGGTTTGGTTTCTGTTGGTTCAGGGGCAGTCTTGGTGAGTTTGGTCTTCTCAGTTCCCCGCAGGAACAGGGTTCCTGCTCTGACATGGTTGTCGCTGAGCACAGCGGCCAACTCGATGGCGTCAGAGAGGGTAACTGGGTTTCTGGCCCATACAGAATCTTGAATTTCCATGGGGAGACCCCCAAGGAATTTCTCGATTGCTCGGCGTGAAGGGGTAACAAGGTGAGGGACCAGTAAGCTTAGCTCGTGGAAGCGCGTCGCGTACTCGCGCGCTTCGCCACTGTATTGCTTCAAGTTCCAGAATTCTTCCTCCAGGCGCTTAACTTCGTTGGGAGGGCAGAATTCTCGCGTAAGAATTTCCTTGAATTCCTCCCATGTCATGCTAGAAGCAGCCTCTGCGCCACGCGCATGAGCTACTCCATTCCACCATGTAAGCGCTCTGGATTCCAGGACACTGGAAGCATATAGGGTTCGTCTGTCTGAGGGGCATTGGGTGTGGAGGAAAGTGTTTTCTATCTTCTCGAGCCATTGGAGCATCACGGTGGCTCCTCCAAGACCTGTGAACTTTGGAGGGTTACCCGCGTTAAAGGATTTAATGTTGTAACCAGAGGTGTTGGTATTGTTTTGGCTCAAAGCTTGGGCTATCGCGGCGGCCATTTCCTGGGAACGTTGCTGTCTACGCATGCGCGAGGCTTCTCTTCTCTGAAATCGGCGAGATAGCGGAGGCATTCTATAAAAGTTTTAATTTTAGTTAACATCTTGGTTTTAGCACAAAGTATAACCTTATAAAGCTTGGTTTCACGGAGTTAGATGCTATCAAAAGTTAAAGTAAAATAAATGACCCTAATTGCAGACTTAATAAAGGTAACAAATTCGAATCAGAAATCGACAATTCATGTATCACCATGACTTTCCGAATTCCCAATTTAAAATATACGAGTAAACGAGTATTGGAGGTTGACGATTCATGTATCACCATGACTTTCCAATCTTCAATATAAAATATACAAGAAAATGAGTATTGGAGGTTGACAATTCATGTATCACCATGACTTTCCAATCTTCAATATAAAATATACAAGAAAATGAGTATTGGAGGTTGACAATTCATGTATCACCATGACTTTTCAAGTCTCCAACCTCAGAACATAATCGTAAATGGAAATTGAAAATCAACTATTCATGTATCACCATGACTTTTCGGATTTTCAAATCCAACAAACGAATATGTAAGTAAAATCAATAAAAATCGAAATTCAACAAAAATCGAAATATCGCGAAATAAAACATAAAATCATATACTGCGCAAGCGCGAGCATATTCATAAATAACGAGTAATTAACAATAAGCGCGCAAACATGAGATTTCTCTCATGCGCGAGAAGGGACTCTTAGGTATTCTAGGCCGTTACGTCTAACCACCTATCCTAAAGTCAACGAGCTCTGATACCAATCTGTAACACCCCGACCAAAGGCGGATTATACATCGGGGCGCCACATATTGTTTCATTACTCGTGACACTATTGGGTGTCAATATTTAATAAATACATTCATTCGCGCACGCGCAGGGTAAAAGTAGATAACATAAATCATCATAAATCAATATATTATAAATCATAATATTCGAACAGCAATAACTTGTCTTGATACATTTTAATCTAGGTCCAAAATAAAGAAAACTTCCTATGTGTCCACAAGCTCCAAAACAGCTACTGCAAACCTGAACATGTGTTAAAATAAACGTCAAACACTTGCGTGTTGGTGAGAAATCAAGTTTAATACAATACATAGATAACAATAAAATCTGCGCGCAACATGTGTATGTCTGGTTTTCAACAAGGGTGTAATCTGATCGGGACCAACTCTAAGATTCATAAGACTGCCAGTGCTCACAATTGAGCTCACAAACAAGACTAACTGTGCATGTGTAAACAAAAGAGAAATTCATAAACTATAGTTCTCCCGTGTTCATCTAATGGTACCATGAAAACTGCGGAATAGACCGACAAGACGGTTAATGATCCACACATACAAATAAACAGCCAAGTCTACGTCCTCAACACATGGGATACTGCGCGACTAAAGTTCATAAACAGTTTAAGACTCTAAGTTTGTATGAACACATGAACATCCCAAAACATTAAAATAAAAAGGGATTAGGTACGAGATTACTCACTTGATAAACGATGCGGTGTAAGATAAAGCAAGAACCAACTTTAAACAAGCACAAGTTAACCTATAAATAAGATTATTGTTTTAATGATCGGTTTTAAGTCTTGGTTATAAGTTAGCATAAGTAAATTATTATATATATATATATATATATATATATTACCGGAAAAGCAGGACAGAACAGGGAGGAAGACGGAGGCAGAGAGGGAGGCGGCAGAGAAGGCAAGGAGAACAGGAGAGATTAAGTGTTTTGTGTGTGTAGTGTTAGGAAAAATAATACTATTATTTATAGAGAAACCCTAGGGAACACAATCCCTAGAAAAAGGGGAAAAGATCTCAAAAAGCAAAAGATTCCAAAAGCAAAAGATATCAAAAAGCATAAGAAAACAAAAGCAAAAGATATGGAAAGATATGGCAGCTGCAGAGGGCAATATACAGCTGTCAGGGAACAGTAAAAGCATGGGCGGGTCAGATAAAGGTACAGGTCAAGCATGGAAAAAGCAGATCTCAAAAGATAATGTCAGTCACTTTATCTGTCAACCAATGGGGTTGGTGCGCATGCTGCGCCGAAAGTAACTTTTCAGACATAAAGCAGATTAGGTCAACAGCTCAAAAGATAAGACAACTCAAAAGCAACGGCTAGCTTAAACAGAAGAAAACTCAAAGGGTTTGACGCGAGAAGGCTGACACAGAAGGTCAAGAGAGCGCGAGCGCGAAGGCAGACAGAACTAACCTTAACGCGTCGCGGAAAGAACTACCATTTCTAAGCGCGCCGCGGGAAGAGTCACATTTCTTAGCGCGCCGCGGGAGGAACTAAAATTCCTAGCGCGCCGCGGGAAGAACTATAATTCTTCGCGCGTCGAGGGATGAACTACGATTCTTAGCGCGCTGCGAGAAGAACTACAAATCCTTAGCGCGTCGCGGGAAGAACTTCCGTCCTTCGCGCACTGCGAGAAGAATTACAATTCTTAACGCGCTGCGAGAAGAGTTCGTCTCGCGTATCGCTGAAACAGGTGGTCTTCACGCAGGATTCCTTGTAAGGGAGTCTGGCGCGTGGAGCTGCGCAGACAACCTTAGGCGGGAAGGAACAAAGGACAAGCAAAGAGTTAGAAGAAAAAGAGGGAAACAAGGCTAAAGGGCGGGACGGCGACAAGAGGGAAAAGAAGGCGGAAAGAGAGAAGAAGAGGGACGGGACGGCGGAAAGAAAGAGAGAGAGATAGAGGCGGGAAGGAAAACATTATTATTATTAAAAGTAAAATATAAGTATAAATAAATATTAAATCATAAAAGAAAGAGATCGGATAAGGGAAACGGGTACCTGGGTCGGGTCGGATCGGGGCAGATGTCACAATATTTCTAATCATATTAAAACGGAAGATGGCCAAAATGTTTCTGATGCATTTTTCACTTTAATACTCACAATTATAGAACATTTTACTGGAAGATGGTCAGATAATTCTGAAACTATAAGAACTTTATTAAATGGTCTAAGATGTACTACCCTGACATCGTTCAGGTGGTATAAAGATGTTTTCTTAAGCAGAGTTTATGAACTCCCAAAGAATAACAGTTCTCACTGGAAGTCAAAATTTGTTGATGGTCTTCCACCTTTATTTGCCAAAAGAGTAAGAAAAACTCTTAGGGGAATAGTATTCAGATCCCTTATGATAATTATACTTATGGAAGGCTCATAGGGGTTTGTTTTCAAGAAGGTCTAGCCTTATGCAATGAACTAAAACTGAATCACCAAATAAAAAAACAAAATATAACGGAAAAAACACAACTAGGTCAATTCTGTGAGCAATTTGGAATGGAATGTAAAAAATAAAATAAAGAACAAAGTACTTATAAAAGTTCTAAACAGGCTTCTAGAGAAAAATACTTTGCTAAAAGAAGGGGAAAACGTTATAGAAGGAAGTCAAAAAGAAAAGAAGAATGGACCCCAACATGTTATATATGTAAAAAGAAGGGTCATACAGCAAATAGATGCTACTAGATAAAGAACATGAAATATAAAATTAATAAGCTAAATATAGAAGAAAATATTAAAGAAGAATTATGTAGAATACTTGAAACAGAAGAATCTACCAATTATGATTCTGATCCAACTTCGAGTCTTGAAGACTGCGAAAATTGTTGTAAAAATGAAAAGTCGGATGATTAGATTTATAAAATCATATCCCAATTCCAAGATAATAATATTAATTAAAGTGATCTTAATGTTATAAATAGTAAAACTTTAGAAGATATTCTTAAAAGGATAAGAGATCCTAAAGAAAAGATAAAAATCGTTGATATAATTTATCAAGAAGAAGAAAAGAAAAATGATATTGTAAACGAACCAGAAGGTCTTTATACTATGAAACAAGTCCATGACAGATTGAATAATAAAAAAACATAATCCCTCAACTCCTAAAGATTTAAAGATCGAAGTCACAAAGTTAAAAGGGGAAATAGTAAATTTGAAAAAAACAAGATCATGACTTTGAAAAAAGAATCCTAGATCTTGAAAAACCAGTATTTATAATACTATAGGAGAGACTTCAGGCAAATCCCCTACTTATTCAGAAATATTTCCTCCTTTCAATGAAGAAGATGAACATATTCATACTATAGAAAATATTATTTATGAAAAATGGCTAGTAAAAATATCTTTACTAACTGAGAACAATTTCAAAAAGGATTTTATCGGACTAATAGATTCAGGCGCTGACTTAAATTGTTTAAAGGAAGGACTCCCACAACATATTTTGAAAAAACCACACATATCCTTTGGACAGCAAACCACCAAGATATGAGAGTAAAATATAAACTTCAAAAGGCAAAAATATGCAACAATGGAGAATGTATTGCTACTTCATTCTTGTTTGTTAAAAATATATCTAATGAAGTTATACTAGGAACTCCTTATTTATCAAAGATATTCCCATTAAAGGAAGTCAATAAAAAAGGGTTCACAACATATAATGGAAAAAACCTTTACTTTGAGTTCATAACTCAACCAACTGAGAATATGATAAATGAAATACTAATACAAGCAAAGACTAGCCAAATTAATTTCCTTAAAGAAGAAATAAATATTCATACAATTGAAGAAAGCCTAAAAAATCCAAAATTATTATTAAAAATTGAACTCTTAAAGAGCCAATTTACAAATGATATATGTATGATCATCCAAATGCCTTTTGGGACAGGAAACAACATATAGTTTCTCTTCCATACGAAGAGGATTTTCATGCAAGTAATGTTCCAAAAAAAGCAAGGCCATGTCAAATGAACTCAGAATATTTAGAGTTATGTAAAAAAGAAATATCTTCACTTCAACAAAAGGGGTTGATATATCCCTAAAAATCTCCTTGGTCATGCATCGCCTTTTATGTAAATAAGCATTCTGAAAGGGAAAGAGGTGTGCCAAGGCTAGTAATAAATTATAAGCCTCTTAATAAGGTCCTAAAGTGGATCAGATATCCAATCCCAAACAAAAAAAGATTTGTTAGATAGATTGTATGATTCATTAATATTTTCAAAATTTGATTTAAAATCTGGATATTGGCAAATTCAGATTGATCAAACGGATATGTATAAAACAGCCTTTAATGTTCCTTTTGGTTAATATGAGTGGAATGTTATGCCTTTTGGTCTTAAGAATGCGCCTTCGGAATTTCAAAAAATTATGAATGACATATTCATTCCTTTTTCAAATTTTATAGTTGTTTACATAGATGATATTTTGGTGTTTTCAAAAGATATTGAAACTCATTTTAAGCATCTAAATTTATTTAAAAATATTATTATAAAAAATGGACTAGTTATTTCTAATCAAAAAATGATGTTATTCCAAACAAATGTTAGGTTTTTAGGACATATGATTGAAAAAGAAAAATAATTCCTATCAATAGAAGTATAGAATTTGCAAACAAATTCCATGACAAAATTATTGATAAGACTCAATTACAAAGGTTTTTAGGAAGTTTGAATTATATTGTTTCATATTACCAAGACCTGACAAAGGATTTGTCCATATCATATGATAGATTAAAAAAGAATCCGAAGCCATGGGGTGAGAATCATACAAAAGCAATGGTAAAAATAAAACAATAGGTCTCTAACCTCCCATGCTTAACCATTGCTAATCCAAGTTGGGATAAGGTGGTAGAGACATATGCTTTAGATATAGGTTTTGGAGGAATACTAAAACAAATTTCTTCTCAAACTAAACAAGAATATCTTGTTAGATTTTATTCAGGAAAATGGTTTGACAGCCAAAAAAATTATGCTACTATAGCTAAAGAAATTTTGACAATTTTAAAATGTGTTTTAAAATTTCAAGATGACTTATATAACCAAAAGTTTATAATAAAAACTGACTGTCAATCGGCTAGATTCATGTTTAAAAAGGATTTTAAACATGATGTTTCTAAACAAATGTTTGCCGGATCGCAATCACAGCTAGCCCCATTTGACTTCGAAATTCTATACAAGAAAGGAACTGATAATAGTCTTCCTGATTTTCTTTCCAGAGAATACATAAATGAGGAGAAAAATCAAAATCAAAGGTCCTTTAAAAATCTTATTTTATAATATATCACAGGATATAAACTTACATAGTCTAATTAGACCAAATGCAAAGAATCTCTAGTATACGAGATGATTTTACTATTCATCCATATAATAAAGAAAAGTCCATAAGACTTTATTATAAAATAATGCATGATTCTATAGAAAGGATAAAAATCCTAATAGAAAAAGAGAAAATAATCTCTTCGGCATAATTTTATGTTTTCAGGAATGATTCCTCAAGGAAGAGGAAGAGGCTCTCCTAATAGAGGACAAGGCAGAAGTATTAGTAATAGGCAGGACATAGTCCTAGCTCAAATGGGTACAAGAAGTCTCATAGCTTCAAATATTGCTTATAGCTCAAGTGTCGTTCATAACAACACAAATAATACTAAAGTTCAAATTGATCGAAATGACCCATTATACGAAAAGGTCATGGCCATGATAAAGGCTCAAAGAGAAAAAGAAGCTTCAAAAGCTACTACTTATGCCTATGTAGCCCAAGACAACGATGAAGAAGATTCTTGGTTCAAAACCGAGAGGCAAAAGAAAATAATTCTTTTAAATCAAGAAGATGTTGAATTTTTTGATGATCCATGGGTTCTTATGCAAAAATATATTGAGCCGACTTCATATGAAGCATCTTCTTATAAACCACGACAATACTATGAAAATATTTTGCAGCTGACGGAAACAACAGAAATAAGACATTTTTACCCGGGAGAAAGAGAGAAAAATATGTATAATTTTAGCAAAATTTTTATAAAAGCAATTATATCACCACAAAAATGGGGATTAAGCACCTTAAAAGAAATGGAATTCATATATCCCGATACAGGTGGCAAGCAAGTTTATAAATATAATTACTGGGATTATATCCAAGGATTTGAAAAAAAATGCTTATTTTATGAAAATCCAAAAAGAAAACATTCATGGTTCATAAAGGTTAGTGATAATATCTTTCAACAAAGTATACCTTGTTGGTTTCAAAAATGGTTCATTTTATATAGACCAACAATCCAAATTCTTCCCGAACCATTTAAAGGATTATATCTAGAATGTGTTAAAGTCTCTCCCAATCTTATAGAAGCAAAAAACAATAATTTTTGGTTTGAGGGAATAGCCTCAATGTATTTTTTTATAGAATTTTCTATTCCATGGATTTGAAAATGGAAACCAACCACAGGATATACCCTAAGGAATAATTTCCCATGTCTCAAAAGAACTTGTTATACAAAGTTTTTGACAAAAATGATACGGATAAATGTGTCCACCAAACAAATTGAAGGCTAGGACACGGTGAATGCAATTACTTTAAGAATTGAATATTATAAAACCCAGCTAACAATGAAGCAACAAAAAAAGCTCAATAGTCCATTCAAACATATTTCAAAAAGGCTTAAAGAAGGGAAGCAAGAAGTTTCAAGGTTCGAGTTTATTAAATCCTATACGAAAGAAATGAAGAAAGAGCTAAAGAAACATTTTTCTGCAGCAAGTTCCTTAAAGGTTATGTCTATTTCGTCTAATAGTCAAGGAGATTATAATGAATTCTCATATTTACTAGGAGAAGCCCAAGATATAGAGGACATCACATGCCTAGATGCAGACTTGGATAAATATTTAGAAAAACACTCCAAGAAGAATTCATAGATCAATCAAGGGAATCTTCTCAAAGCAAACCAGACAAGGGAAAATAAAAGGCTTAAAAATGACAAAACACTTTCCCTACTCATAGTGGGAAACTCTGCAAAAGTTAATAATTTATCTATAAAATGGGAATCTCTGACAAAGCCCCATAAGGCAGACCTTGGATGCCATTTTAAATGGCCATGTTTCTCCCATGAGGAATCTCTAGTTTTTATAGAATATTTTATTTTCTAATTTATTTTTATGTATTTTGTTTCTTTCCGGTGTGTTTTCCCAATAAAAGGGGGTTTAGTTTCTAGTTGGAGACACGCTAATTCTTAGCATCTCCTTTCTTTCTGCAATCTTGTGAAATATTCATCCTATTAATAAAAACTACAAGCTTTGGAGTCACTGGTATCTGTATCATCCTTATCATTCTTGTGCAAGTAAGAACTTCTTATTTTATTATAATTTATCCTAAGTTAATAAACATCATGATGGGCTAAGCCCATAAAGTATTTAAATCATGACATAAAACACCCCTTTAAGAAATGGTTCTAATATTACTTAAGTAATAATTAAGTAAAGGTTAAAGTAATTTAGTGGCAAAGTTAAAATTATAAAATGGCAGTTAGTATTTAAGGAAACCTTGTCCGTACGGTTAATTTTTTGTTATGACGTCTTTTATCCTTACAATCAAACATTAGTAGTTCTTATGTTTAAAAATTCATTTTGACATAAATAAAAAAGAAGCCTGGTAGGTTTGAAATGGAAAAACATAATAATTAAGTGCCAATTCACTTTAATAAGTTTGCAAAATAAAACTGTTTATAGGCTAGTGTTCATTTAAAATTTTAAGTAAGCTAATTTAAATAGTTATATATATATACACACACACACACACACACATAGGGTAGGGTTAACGTAAGAAACAATAGTTTTGTGAGAAGCATAACAATAGATGTAGATCCTTGGATCTAGGATCAAGTGGTTGAGATTGGTAGTTTACAAAAGTTGTATAGTTTTTATTTACATGATATAGTGTCCTATTTAAGTGGTGTAATTGATTTTAAAGTCTTCTCACACTTCTCACAAAACAATTATTTTTTATTTGAACATATATATATATATATATATATATATATATAGGGGAGAGATATTTTGAGAACCATGTTGAGTTTTAAGAACTTAAGAACTCAATTTTAGGCCACACATTTAATTAAATGGATTGAAATATGTGGTTGAGATTAAATATGGCAAAAAAGTCAAAGTATGTGAGAGAATAAATATGTAAGTGCACTAACTTTTACGTCCGTTACACATGTGTAAAAAGTCGACTCGGTGCGTAAAAAATTCTGTAATTTTTTTACGTGTATGTAACTTACATATATTACGCATGTGTAAAAAAAATCGAAAAAAAAATTGTTACACTGAGTTCTTTCGAGTTCTTAAAACTCAAAAGGGTTCTTAATTGAAATCTCCCATATATATATATATATATATATATATATATATATATGATGAGGATCCTCTAAGAGAACTTTGAAACAATTTTGAGTCACAATAAAACATTTTAAAAATATAACAAAAAATTATAAAATAAAAAAAAAAATTTAAAAAGGTAAAAAAACAATTTTTTTTCCATCCCGGTTTCATAATTTTTTTTTAAATATACTTGATTATACACATGTGCATATATGTATTTAATCTCGATTTACATACTGTAGACATATGTACATCATTATTTATCTTAATTGTACATATGTGTATAAAGAATAACAAGTATAAAATAAAAAATAAGTATTATACATATGTGTATAATTTTTCTATACCGATATTTTTTTTAAAATTATTTTTATTTTTTATGAAACCGGGATGAAAAATATTTTTTTTTGTTTTTTTTTACTTTTTTCGCATTTTTTTGTTTTATAGTTTTTTTTTAAAAAGTGTTTTTTTTAATCCAAAATGGTTCTCAAAATTTTCAATTCCAAAATGGTTATCACATGATCCTAATCTTATATAGGACTAGGATCAAGTGAGATCTATTTTGGACCGCCCAGATAAAAAAAAACTATAAAACAAAAAAACGCGGATAAGAATAAAAAAGTAAAAAAAAAAAACCATTTTGGACCGCCCAAACCGTCCATTGGTTTGGTTTCGCGGTCGGTTTTCTTTCATTACTTCCGGCGGTCGGTTACAAAAGTTTTAAACCTTAGCGAACGGGTTGGTTTGTGGTTTATACCAAAAACCGGTTGTATGAAACCGGACCGGACCGTGAGATATAATTACCATTTAAATTTTGAGTTTTTAAGAGTTTTACGATATACAGAAGGTACAACAATACAAAGCTTTCAAAGCATAGAAGGGATTCAAGGTGGGAGATTCAAAATTCAAACTACCACAACTATTGTTTATTCCTCCTGTCAAACCCTAATCCTCACTTCTCTCTCCTCTTTTCAAACCACCACAACTATTACGTCTATTCCAGATTATTGCCGGAATACAACATTTAAGGCTAAGATTCATTAATTCCTTTTACAATCTTCTTACACAGGTGATTCTTCAATGGACCCTACTTTATTTTATCTTTCTTCAATCTAGACAAAATATTAAATTGTTATGCTTAAAGTTTGTGTGGTTTGCGATTATAGTGTTATAGGGGTGTAAACGAGCTCAATTGGTCAAGCCTAAAAATAAGCTTGAATCAGTGTGCTAAAAACTATTTGAAATTTGTAACTAAAGTATATAAAAAATATAAATGCGTGATAATTATTTATTAAGTATTCATTAATAAATAATAAACGAACCAAACTCAAACTTGAAAACAAGGGTGTAACTGAGCCGAGCCTGAGCCTGCGCTCACTTGTGAGTCATTTTTTCGAACTCTTATTATTTATTAATTAATTTAGAGTCCTGAGCTAGCCCATGCTCGGCTTGAAGTTGGACTCCCTTTCCATTTTCTTTTGTAATATGAATATTTATTGCTAATGTAGAGTTAATGTGATTTATGTGTCAGGTAGACGAAATGCTGGTCCGATCTGCAGATGAGTTACAAGCACTTCAAGAAGAAATAATGGGTTTTCGGTTAATCCTATATGGTTTGTCGTTTTTTTGTTTGTTCATATAACTTTAACCAAACATGAACACGACCTATTAAACAAATGGTTTTTTTTTTGTTCATGCTTGTTTTTTAAGAAAATTAACATGTTTGGGTTCATTTATGTTCTTCATTAACATTCTAACCGACAGCTCATAAACACAAACAAACATAAACCAAAAATTATAAATGAACATGAACAAGGGAATCTAAACAAACAAATATACATGAATATAAACTAACATAAACAAAAAATATAATTTTATTATCTTTAAAAATTATAAAATTTCATAGTTAAGTTGGTTGAACAAACTTGAAAGTTTCGTGTTGCATTCAGCAAGTCGCAAAGTTTTGTGCAGTTTGTAGGTGATCAATGGAGGTTGTAACTTTAGATGGAAAAATAGTGAAAAGGAGACGATGACTGTCGAGAGAATTGCAGTTTAAATCTCTATTATTGGTTAGTTTTTTGAAAACTTTGACTTTCAAATAGTTAAATTTACATAGATTTAGTTTGCATCAAGAGAAAAGAGAAGAGAATAATAATTTATTTTGGTCTGTTTATTGTGTCTAAACTGAACATGTTTCTGTATTTTTTTTTGTTTTTAAGGTTGCGGGTTGATTAGGAAATAGCCCGGAGGTTCATTCGAAGAGCCGACAACATCTACTAAGGTATTGAATACTATTTTGTTGCATCATAGTTTATGCACATGTGCAGTTTATATGCAAGTATTTCATTAGCAATTGCATAATCAACCCCAATAGCCTTGGTCTTAATTAATATATAACTATTGTGTGTATAAAAAAGCAGCTTTGGGCAAAATTGCTATGTCAAGTTTGTCAATATTTCTGTCAAAGCGTTTTAGTAGGGGCATTTTGGTCAAAACTGCAAAAAAAGATACCTGCTTGTTGTAAGGACATATTTGAAGTTTGGCTGTTAAAAGTCAAACATATGGGAGTTCTATTTATTTTGGTTCATGCACAAGATTTGGTCATTTTACATAATGTTTTCATAACAGGATCTTATAATGAACCGACCGCCTTACTGGTTCACTGGTTGGAACCGGTTGTATCGGTTGGACCAGATTCAAGAACTGGATAAAACGTAATTAATTTAAAAAAATTCTTAAAACTTAATCTACTTTTATTATTCTTCCATTTAAACATTTGAATACAGTGGTGTTCATAGACTTTTGTTGTAGTTGTATAACAAAACTTGTAATCTATGGTTTGTTGTGATAAATTGTAAACTAACAGAAGATGAGTGTTGCGATAAATTGTAATCTATGGTTTGTTGTAGTTGTAAAACAAAACTTATAGCAGAACATATAACGGATATTGCAGGGTATTTACGAAATTGACGTTTTTGGTGTGGATTATTGCTACATTTAGTATGTAATTTTGGTATGCGCTTTGCTATACTCTGATGTGCATTTTTTGCTGCACTTTTAGTATGCTTTTTGCTGCATTTTTTCTACATTTTGCTACAAATTTAGTATGCCTTTTGCTGCGTTTTTTCTGCAATATTGCATGCATTTTTGTTGCAATTTAAGTATTGTATTTGCTGCAATTTATTATGATTTTAGTGGCATTTAGACTGTAATTTCACCAATTTGATACCATTTTAGGATGCAATTTATGTTGCAGTTCGATTGCATTATGACTACATTTTAGTATGATTTTTACTATGGCATTTGGGTTAATTTATAAATCTGTGGATTGAGATTGGTACTTGGCTTCTAATAGGATTGGGTTAGTTTGAAATTATGTGCTTTTGTATTAATTTTTGTTATTATGGATTAACTTTTGGATTATTTATTATTATGCAATAATTTATTTTTGGAGTTGAAGTTGTATTTATATAAAATTATAATATAAACTATTCAAACGGTTGAACCCCCGGTATAACCCGGTTCAACTGGTTTTACCCTCTTTAAGCTAAATCTGGTACGAGTAAAAAACTGGTTTTTAAAACATTGTGTGGGTGGCTAACAAATGGGAAGTATCAACTGCTATTGGTTGCAGTGTATCTTTGGGTTGATAGTAAAAAAATCAATCTTGACTTTTTGGACAAATTTTGAGGGTAATGCTAAATATTGTATTCCTAATTTGACTATTTGTGGTCTCCACAGAAAGTTTAACTAAGATTAATGAAAATCATTTATTGCCATGTTAAGTTATTGAAAAAATAACTTATTATAAAGAATCGGGCAACGTTAATTTGGTCTTCAATCGGGGCTGATTAGCCTAATTAAATAGGTAAGAGCTTGATTTGGTTACTTTCATTTGTAGTTTCATTTTTGGGGAGTGTTTGCTAGCAAGTCAAGCCGAACTTGAGTCAATGTAAGCTCGGCTCGTCGGTTCGTTCGTTATGCTTGTTTATCTTGTTTTTTTGGCTTCTTTAGATTAAAGCCTAATTTTTAAATATACACATTATAATCGTAAAGTATAAAGTTTAGTGTGTATAAATTATCATTTTTGTGCTGATATGCAGTGTGTTTGTGGTTAGCACGTTTGAAGATGGGAGTTGTCATGGTGGGAATGCTGGAGATGGACGAAAGACACCCGATGGTAGACGTGCACAAAAAAACCGGTTCCGGAACCTAACTGGTGGAACCGAACCGGAACCGGTTCCAGTTCCTACCCGGTTGGCCCAATACCCGGTTTGGGTATTTTTGTACCCGAAATTTGTACCCGGCTCTCCTATTTGTATGTCCCCATCGGTTCCAACCCGGTTCCTACCCGGTTTCTAATTGTAACCGGTTCGGTTCCTACTCGAAAAAACCGGTTCCGGCGTTTTTTTTTTGAAAAGTCAAACACAGGTCAAACTAGCCGTTGGAACCGGTTCCAACGGTAATATAGCCGGTGGAACCGGTTTTTGAGACACAAAATAGCCGTTGTAACCGGTTCCAACGGTAATATAGCCGTTGGAACCGGTTTTTGAGACAAATAATAGCCGTTGGAACCGGTTCCAACGGTAATATAGCCGTTGGAACCGGTTCTTGTAGCCCAAAAACTATATATAAGTTGTTTTCCATTACTTGTTTCACCACCAAACTCAAAAACAAACTAAAATACTACTCCTTTAGCAAACCCGTTCCGTTACCTGACCATCAAACTAAATATTATTATGGCACCCATAAAAAAAAACTAACAAGAAGGCTAAGAAGAGTGTTTTTGTTGCCCCCGTTCCTGCTACGGAGGACCCAAGGGTTGTTACAGTAGTCAACCATAACCGCAACGAAGACATATGGAAGAATTGGGATTTGATTGTGGATGACGAAGGTTATCAAAAGGCTCATTGCAAACTATGTGGTTCACTATTAAAGCACGATTCCAACTCTACTTTGAGAAAGCACATCGAGAAGCCATATTGCAAGGCGTTGAAGGGATTAGCGTGACCGATCAAATTGACTTGGGTAAAGATGGTACACTATTTCGTTACAACACGACTCAAGTTCAAGATAGAATGGCAAAGTTCGTTATTCAACGAGGTTTGCTGTTTAACCACTTTGATGACGCGGATATGACGTTGTTGATTCGAGAAACTCTACAACCGCGATACACACATGTAAGTCGTACTACCTTAAGACGTCATTGCATCAGGTTGTGGGAGTGTGCTAAAAAAGAGTTAATCGAGTCTTTTCATTCTTTAGAAGCCATGGTTAGTTTAACTACCGATGTTTGGTCGGCACCATACGGATTACTCGAATCATACATATGTGTTACCGCTCATTGGGTTGATCCGGTGACATGGCAATTGATGAATGCACCATCGCTTTTGAAAACTTCCCGTTCCCACATACCGCCGAAAAATTGTTTGAATTACTTGATGAAGTTATAACGACTTATAACTTGAGAAATAAAATATTTTCGATTTCGTTTGACAACGCTTCAAACAATACTAAGGCGGCCGAAAAATTTATCATTAAATATTCACCACCTTGTTTCGGGGATTTTTTTCATGTTCGATGTGTTGCACATATCATCAACTTGGTTGTTCAAAAAGGTCTTGACAATGAAAACATTTGTGACGATTTAAAATTCTTTAGACTTATATTACAAGATGTCTTCAAAAGTGGTAAAAGAAGACATCTTGAATATACGAACTATTGCAAGTCGGTTGAAAGAAAGTATTTGGGGCCGAATTGGGACGTTCCAACCCGTTGGAACTCAACTTGTCATATGCTAAAGTGTGCTTTTGCCCAACGCCAAACTTTACAAGCTTTTCATAACAATCTTGTTGAAGAACGCGAGGCCGATATGTTTCCGGAAAGTGTTTGGGTCCAAGTCGGTTATTTGTTGGAGTATCTTGACGTGTTCAAAAAGTCAACAACAAAATTATCGGGAGTCTATTACCCTACTAGTTGTTGGATTTTGCAAGAATTGTACTATATGTCTTGTGTTTTTAAAAGCATTGCGGAGAAGAACAAATTCTTTAAGAATATTGTTGCGGTGATGAAGGAAAAGTTCATAAAATATTTTGAAAACATACTGCCGGTCTTTACTTGTGCCGCCGCATTAAACCCCTATTGGAATGTTAATGGGGTTGAGACAACGATTGAGGAAAAATTCGACAACTTAGGTATGCACGAGATCGACCCAAAGTTGTCGACGGAAGCGAAGGAAAAGTTCAACAAAAACCTTCAAGACCTTTATGACCATTATTTTCAAATGTATGGTTCAAGCACGAGATCGTCTTTTGTGAAAAAAACGAGTAGGCCGTGCAGTGACCCACTTATAAACTTGATGAATGGGATTCGTGAATCGGCATCTAAGAGGCAAAGAGGAAACACACCAACTAGCGAACTTGGTCGATATAGTGGAGCAAACTATGTTGAGGGAGCAACGGTCGACGAAATTCGCAATATTGATTTGTTGGCTTGGTGGAAAGGTAAACAAAACGAATGAAAATTAGCTATATATAGTAATAAAACCGGTTCCAACGGTAAAAAACGGCTATATAGCCGTTGGAACCGGTTTCTAACGGCTATAATGTTTGCATTTCTGGGCATCGGTTCGGGTCGGGAACCGAACCGGTTCCTGACTGGAACCGGTGTCATTTTCTACCCGGTGTAAAAAAAATCGGTTCCGAACTGGTTCGGGTTTTCAAGGTGAACCTGATTTGTGCACGTCTACCCGATGGTGATATTTGTGTGATTTGGATTTACAAGTGTTTTGTGATGAAATCATGTGTGTATTTTCTTAGAACAATGTTTTATGTTACTATTAAATCTGCATTTTTCTCTTCATATATAGTTATATTTATCTTACTGCAAGCTATATTCGGATCCCGCCGCATCGCGCGGGTTACCTACTAGTATATATATATATATAGTATTAGGATCATGTGAGAATTCCAATAAATAATATTTAGTGGTTCTTAAAGTTCTTAATTTTAAAATCAATTTTTTTTTGTCCTGCATGGCTGCATGTTTGAATTCCAATATATATATACATATATAGGGGATGGATCTTGCGAGAAATGATATTACAGCGAGAATGAATGTGTAACTCCATTAATCCCTAATTTCACTCTCTTTCTTATGATGTTACCTACATGTATGTAGGTTGTAATTATGTCTTAGCTACACACATACAAACCTACCTACACACATACAAACGTACCGAGCCACATTCAAACCTATGTACCTACACACATAAAAACATACATACACATATACAAAAATATGTACCTACACACGTACATACGCACCTACACAATAAGAAGAGAGTGAAATTATGGATTAATGGAGTTACGACTTTACTTCTCGCTGTAAAAAAACTTCTGAAATGATCAAATACCATACCTATATATCTATAATCTATAATTTATATAAGCGAAAACACAAATATCATACGTGTCGCGATGTGGTCGCTCCCCTTTTTTTGGAGTCAACAGATTTGCTTGATTTTTAAATGGAGGATTCTTATTCATTTGACCCGAATTCACGGGTATGGGTCTTATCAAACCTATATATTTCTTAAACGGGTTATAACATCTCATTAAATTTAAAACTAATCTCACCAAATATTAGGATATTCTAAAAATTAATATATGATTTATTTAAAAAAAAGATATATATATAATTTATAATTAAAAAACCGATTTTATAGTAAAAAAGTAAACGGGTCTTAGGTCTCATCAAACCCATGTAGCTTTTAAACCGGGTTATAACATCTTATTTATTTGTGAAACAATTTATCATCAAACCATAAGTATATTATTAACTTTCATTAAGTAAAAAAAATAAAAATTAAAAAAATAAATAAATATTAAAAACATATAATATAAAACAACCTCTGTAAAATGGGGGATAAGAACTAGTATATATATAAGTTAGAGAGAAAATCAATTTTTCATTAAGTATGTAGCCATGCAGGGGCAACAATTTGGTCTTTTACAAAAGATATTAATTAATTTATGTTATAACATCTTAATTGTATATATATGTATGTGCCGTTTAAAAAAAATATATGTATGTATGTCATCTTCCCCGGTGAAAGACCAACCTAACAACCGTCTGCATTCTGCACTACTTCCGGGAGCCACCGACGTCTGCACCACAGTCGACCTTCACAGCCACGACTGGCCTCCACCCTCCACCACCAGCTGCATAATTGCCGACAAGAATTGAAGCCCTAAAATCATCATCACCATCGCCATCAGTACCGAAGCCTTGCGCTCACACCACCACCACCACCCGTCCATTGCGCACTAATACCTACCACAAGCTAGACGAACCAATACCGGTGATGTAGGTAAAGAACTAAAACCCTAAGTATGTAAACTTGTTAGAAGAAACAAAAAAACTAAAATAAGAAAAAAAAGAAAGAGAAAATAATAGAAACTTACATAGTTATGCTGGAAGCTATTATAAAAAAGAAGACAAAAAATCAAATAAAATTAGACAAATTACAAAGATTGTCCTTTATGTTTACGTCAAATTTCATTCGTTGTCCTTTATCTTTAAAATTAACATGTTTTGTACGTTACGTTTCAAAATCCTACATCGTTTGTCCTTTAACCCAAACCCAGTTAATTTTTCTCGTTAAGTAAGATCATGTGCAAAACACATGAGGGCATATTGGTAATTTTACCCACTTATTTAATAAAACACTTAAATAATTAAAAACAAAGTTAATTAAAACATTTTATATTATATTATTATGTATTACTTTGGATATTACTTTCACAATCCACCCCGAACCTCTCCACCTTTCTTTCTCTCAACTCACCACATCCGATCACCACCACCCCTCCACCAGCACCGGTCGACCACCACCATATCTCTATGCCTTCACTCTCTCTCTACCGCTTTCTCATCATGTGTCTCGCTCTGCCTTCTCTTTCTCACCCCTTTCTTTCTCTCTTACCTTTTCTATCATCGTTTCACCATCGGACAAGAGGCAAATGAGGAGTGTCAGATCTGAAAAGTGGTGGCTGATGGTAGGGATAGATGATGGACAAAGCGGCGGCTATAGTTGCAGCGATGGCGTTGACTCGTGGTGGGTGGCCAGAAACACAGCGGCATCGTCGCCGTAGGGACGCCGATGGTCGTTGTTTTGTTCGAACAAGGTCTGAACTCGCGACTTCAGCTATTATAATGCAGCAACGGTGGCGGTCCATATTCAACTTATTCAAACTGCAGATGCTTGATTTCACTTCGAATCAACTTATGGAGTGTTTCTAGGTTAGATTTTTTCCTTTTGGAGTTTGATTGTTGATATTGGAGTTTTTTCTTGGTTAATTTCTTCTTTTCGGACTCAAATTGATGGAGTCGAACGGTAGAGGTCAATGTTGGAAGGATTATCGAGACAGGGTTCGTTGTATAACCTAACATTTGTTGAAGTTTAACAACAATTAAGGGATTTATGGTGGTGGTGGGTGTTGGCAGATGGCGGCAGGTGGTGGTCCAGGTGGCGGCAGGTGGTAGTTACGGTGGTGTTAAGTGGGGGAGAGAGATGTATATATTAGGTTATTTAATTTGTTTTTTTTTCATATATTAAAAATATTTTAATTAAATACATAAATTGACCAATTTGCCCTCATCTGAATTGCACATGACCTGATTAACGAGAAAAACTAATTGGTTTAGGGTTAAAGGACAAACGGTGTAACATTTTGAAATGTAAGGTACAAAACATATAAATTTTAAAGATAAAGGACAACGAATGAAATTTGATACAAACCTAAAGGACAATTTCTGTAATTCTGTCATAAAATTACGTTGGAAGCTATCATAAAAAGGAAGACTAAAAATCAAATGAAAATTAAATTGACGCAAGAAGAGAGTTTCAAACCAAGGTTCTTTCTATTAAATGAAAGGACGTTTACCATCATACCATAGTTTCATATTGTTAATTGGTTCACTTTTAAATTATACGTGAGTTCACTCTCAAAATCTATATAGGTATTCTATATATATTTCGAAACTCAGTAGGTTTTTGTGAAACCGTCAAAAACAGGTAAGTCCGCCCCTGGCCGTGGAGAGAGAAATAGAGAGAGTGGTGAGAGATGGTGGTGGTTGTTGCTGTCGTTGGAAATCCGCCACCACCGAGAAAAGCTTTCGGCAGAATCCTGGCCGCCGCCATCATAAACCACAAGTTCTCTGTAACATTCGTTACTTTTCAAATCCGAAACCCGACATGTTTATTTATTTATTTATTGATAATAACTACGAATTATATAAAATAATAGCCCCTAGCTAAATTAAACCCACTTTTGCACCCATATCCATAGAATAAGGACCTAGTTGCAATTATTATTCAATTTCCCCCCTTCTCTCTTCCCTTCCCCGTCGACCCACCACCGTCACCCTTTCTTTCCTAAGTTGCAGCCCCTAATTCTCGGATTAATTGACGAAAATGATGTAACTAATCAATTCCTAACTAAAAACCGCGTTCACCGACACCCTAAACATGGTAAATTGTTACCAGTTGACAGCTAATCGCAACCTAATCAAGCCGTGGCCAAATCCTCTCTAAATCCTTATATATACTCATCTAAAATTCAATTAAACTCGTACCCACACTCCTCTCAGCATCGCGAATCCAAACCATATAACAATTGCAAGTTTTCGAGCCGTCTGCACCCAGTTATTGATCGAGTTTGAGCCGCAAACCCTAGTTAGCCGTCCTCCCTCAATTCGTTTTTAAATTATGATCGTTTTTAAGGAATTAATGTAAACCCCAACTCAATTTAACCAAACTACAAACGATTTTGGCAATTTAAATTCTAGGGTTTGTATAGGGGATGAACGTAAATCAGTTACAATATATATTATATGGGTTTCAAGTTATTAATGTGTTAGACACATGCCCCAGTGGCAGAGGCTTATGATCTAAGACATTTGAACCGGTCTGGGGACGCGGGTTCGAGTCTCCCCAGACCCGGTTTTGTTTTTTTTGTTGTTATTTCTTTTTGTTAGCATTTTTTGTTATTATTTTTGGGTTTTAAAACGCTAAATAAACGTTGTTTTGTTAAACCGAACCCCTGGCTTCATGTTTTATTGTCGTTTTGAGCTTATGATTCGTAATTATATATATATATATATATATATGTGTGTGTGTGTATATATATATATATATTATGTTATTTGTTTAAAAGTCTAAATAATAATAACAATAATATTAATAGTACTAGTTTAAACCATAAAATACCCCGGAATTGTTTTAAGCCGATTTGTAATCGTTAGGTCATGTCGTACTTTTTTTGTTTGTTTATGCCCTCTAGTTCATATTATTTACATATTTTAATAATTAATCTAATGATATTTTAAATAACAATTGTACGTAAGACCCAATCGAATATCAAATTCATTTTAAGTTTTGTTTTGTTATTATAAATTAATATTATCTTTGACAACTAGGAACTCTCGTTGACATATCCCAAGGAGGTCGACCGTCTCTATCTTAAATTTTATCGCCATTTCATATTTGTTAATCCTCTTGTTAAGGTGAGTTTATATATCCTCTTTTTTCATCTTTTAAGTTTTGGGGGTGGCATGTATACCCTATTTACATTACACGTTTTTATTTCCACATCTGTTCAAAACACAATTCAATATATGTTTATGTGTGACTATTGCATGCTCTATGATAATGCTCTATGTGCTTAATTGTTTATTTTATGTTTGGTGGTTGGTATCTCATCCTCATCTATCCTAATCTAGTATGATCATACATTTACCCAAGTACTTTGATTTCGTATCAATAAGAACGGGTCCACATCTATTTAGCTTGTTTACATTTTCATAAGAATTTTAATACTCATCATTTACATATGAATTGTGATTTATCTATATATATATAAAACTAAAATTTATGAATTCTCACCAACGTTCGTGTTGACAAACTCTATTTTCATACATGTTACAGGTACTAGTAGTTGGTATTATTCAAGATTGAAGATAATAGTTTGACCTTAGGATATTATTCAACATATAATGTAATTTTTATATTTATTGAACTTGTGTACATTTTTAACGTTAATGAAATTAAATATTTATTGTCACTTAAATTAGTGTCTTTTGAGCTACTGTCCAATCAATACTTTATGCCCCGACATGTTCCGCCGCCTTTGGTCGGGGTGTGACAGACTGGTATCAGAGCCAGGTTATAAGATAGGTGGTTAGATATAACGGCCTAGTAGCATACTTAGGGTCCCTATACGTTATATGCCTTTATGTGTTTGCACCCTGAATTATATTATTGATTGTAGTAGCTTAAATAATATTTGATGATTTAATATTATTCTTGTACACAAAATCACACACTTAATCCGAGGCTATGCCTCACTCTCAAAATTGTTTTCAAAACTTTAGGACGTTTTAAAAAAATAAGGGAAATTCCATAAGAAATTCCGCCTTTTCACTCCCCTCTCCTTGAGGAAGATTAGTGTGACGGATATGTAGTAACTGTAAGAGTGACACACTTGTTTACCGAACACTTGACACCAAGGCTTACGAGCCTAAGAAAGTGCAATGCGCATAAATCTCAATCAACCGTGAGACCTGGTTGCCTTCCTGGAGTGTTTAGTAAGGGTGTGGAACTTATTAAGCCAAAACATATCACACCAAACGAAACCGAATCTACTACCCTCATTGTATCAACGTGGTCATGTGACGATCACACTCTTAAATCAACGATGAGATTTTGTTTAATTTTTTTTATGAATATTTTCCCAAATTATCAATTTCATCAATACCCTAAGATAAGGGTATTAAAATTTTATTTTGTATTCTAAGTTAAGGTTATAAATAAAAAAAAAATTATCTTGTACTCTCATGAATTTTCACAAAACTCGAAATTTCACATAGTTATACAATTTTTTTTCAAAACATAATAAACTTTTCACATGTCGTCATTGTAGCATGTCTTCTTCCCGCCTTATCAACCGTAACCGTCGCACCGACAACTCTGGCCACAACATGTCGTCCCGCATTGCTAAAGGCATCGTGGAAGCCCTCCAACGATCATCTCTCAATTGCAAACTGTGAATGCTTTTTCATCATCCACAACTCTGAACCCAATTGCTTACCCCCTCAAACAATTCAAGAGTGCCAACCCGCCCGAATACTTATTTATCGACGGTGCTACCATTCTCCTCCAATGGTTCGAAGAAATGGAGAGCATATTCCTCGATTGTGAATGTCGTGAGGACAAGAAAACCACTTACGCCTCGTGCATGCTCAAGAAGAATGCCCTCAATTGTTGGAACGGTGAGAAGCGCACGCTTGGCGCTGAGGTTGCCATGTCCTTGCCATGGGATGACCTCAAGAAACTCATGCTCAAGAAGTTTTTCCCAAAACATGAGCTTCGGAAGTTGGAAGAGGAGTTTTGGAATTTGAAACAAGAAAGTGGAAATGACGCCATCTACAACGATCGTTTCCATGAACTGAGCCTTCTCATCCCTCACATGGTCACTCCCCTTGAACGTTCAATCGACAAGTACATCTCGGGTTTGCCTATGCAAATCCAAGATTTCGTCCTAAGTCGTGTTCCTCAAACCCTCCATGATGCCATCACCTTAGCCGGTACCCTCACCGAAAACCACGTTAAGGCCGGGACCTTGACGCGGAAAAATTCTAAGAAGCCCAATGATAAGCCTGCATCCGAGCCCACCAAAGAACCCAAGCCCGAATCTCCCAAACCCGAGTCTTCTAAACCCGAAACCTTCAAGCACAACAACAACAACTCTCCCCACTACCGCAGTTATAAAAGAAAGTCCAATTCCCAAAACTATGTCTTGGCCCAATCGCAAACCCAACCTACCAAGAAGCCCTACACAGGACCCCACCGATTACATGATATGTGTAACTTTCACCATTCGCCTAACCTCAAGTGTCGACAATGCACCCACTGCAATCGATTTGGCCACCTCTTTACCACATGTCGTGAACGCATCCAACTCATGATGCAACCATTTACCTCACCTATTACCCAACCCCAAACTTTACCTTATGCTCAACCGTTTACTCAAGCACCCTCAACTATTAGAGCTTGTTACAATTGTGAAGACCCTATCCATTTTCTCAATGCATGCCCAAGACTCGCACACATGAACCAAATTCAATCCTACCCAACTCAAACCACTCAATATCAAGCTTACCAAGCCCAAGTAAATCAACTTCAACCAATCCAAGCTCAACCCATCCAAGCAATTCAAGCCCAACCCATTCAACCAATTCAAGTCAACCAAATCCCAATCAACCAACCTCAAGTTAACCAAGCTACTCAAGGTGCTCAAGGACAAGTGTGTTACATCAACGGTTCCCAAGTCTAAGCTTACCCTTTATGAAGACATGTTACGCAAATGACGTTTATTTTATTTAGTTCATTTATTTTAAAACTAATGTATTGACTTTATTAAATCTCCAGTTTTGTTATGAATGTGAATTATGGTTATTTATAATGGTATCCAATCTCTCATTTATTCATATTATGTCGCTTATTGCACTATTTATTAGCATGATTTAAGTGGTCTATAACCGGTTATTTACCGGGACTATGTGCATGGTGATGTGCATAGTTATCTAACAGTACCGAATTTGTATCATAAACTACCCATGACCGGTTTCCTACAAACGTTTTGGAAATTGGGACTATGAACATGTGTTGTACATAGTTATCTAATAGGAGTCACATGTACAAATTTTATTTCGATATTTTAATACATGGCTACCCAAACCCTCCAAACTCACCTCATTCTCACGGTACTCTTTTCTCATCCGATTTTATAATCTTGATTTCTTGCCTCATATGTTATTATATATCTCAAATCATGTGATTCGTTTGTTATGTGAACCTATTTATTATTGCGTGAATTTTGTCGTCATCTTAAGTACTCCACATCGTATGTGTAAGTTACTTATATAATTTCAAAATTTCCTCTATCTACTTATTTTGTGGTTATTTCTCTCGATGGTTAACTTCAACAATTTTGTCATTTTTTTATTAGGTAATTGTGTTCATCAATTTTCATTCAATTTTTAGTTCATTGCTCTTAATCAAATGATTAAAAAAGTTTTCTTTTACTTTGTTTTCGAACCCGCACAACGGGACGAACTATGTGCATCATGCGACGACCTAAATAATTATGAGTGCACGCATAATTATCTAAGTCCTCGCATGGAACTCATAGTGAATACGGTTGTGCGTCATAACTCAAAACCGAGGGTGATTTTGGGTAACGATACAAATGTCAATGTGATAAGGATATGGTGGATACGCCGCCGGTACATCCTATATATAAGTGTCCTTATCATATTTTCCATTTGTAGCGTTATTCGGGTCATTCGAAGGTCTACATTATATTTACAAAAAAAAACTTTTCTTTTCTAGACTCTTACTTTCTTCATTTATGTTATGTTTTCTTTAATTTGGGGATGAAATTTTCAAAAGTTGTGAATCCTGTAACATTCGTTACTTTTCAAATCTGAAACCCCAACACGTTTATTTATTTATTTATTGATAATAACTATGAATTATATACAATAATAGTCCCCTAGCTAAATTAAACCCACTTTTGCACCCATATCCATAGAATAAGGACCTAGTTGCAATTATTATTCAATTTCCCCCCTCCTCTCTTCCCTTCCCTGTCGACCCACCACCGTTACCCTTTCTTTCCTAAGTTGCAGCCCCTAATTCTCGGATTAATTGACGAAAATGATGTAACTAATCAATTCCTAACCAAAAACCGCGTTCACCAACACCCTAAACATGGTAAATTGTTACTAGTTGACAGCTAATCGCAACCTAATCAAGCCGCGGCCAAATCCTCTCTAAATCCTTATATATACTCGTCTAAAATTCAATTAAACTCGTACCCACACTCCTCTCAGCATCGCGAATCCAAACCATATATCAATTGCAAGTTTTTGAGCCGTCTGCACCCCGTTATTGATCGAGTTTGAGCCGCAAAACCCTTGTTAGCCGTCCTCCCTTAATTCGTTAACATACGAGGTAATTATGAGATGCGTTATGCTCGATTTTAAGCGATTAATGTAAACCCCAACTCAATTTAACCAAACTACAAACGATTTTGGCAATTTAAATTCTAGGGTTTGTATGGGGGATGAACGTAAATCGGTTACAATATATATTATATGGGTTTCAAGTTATTAACGTGTTAGACACAAGCCCCAGTGGCAGGTGCATATGATCTAAGACATTTGAACCGGCCTGGGGACGCGGGTTCGAGTCTCCCCAGACCCGGTTTTGTTTTTTTGTTGTTATTTCTTTTTGTTAGCATTTTTTGTTATTATTTTTGGGTCTTAAAACGCTAAATAAACGTTGTTTTGATAAACCGAACCCCTGGCTTCATGTTTTCTTGTCTTTTTGAGCTTATGATTCGTAATTATTATATATATATGTATATATATGTATATATATATATTATGTTATTTGTTTAAAAGTCTAAATAATAATAATAATAATAATAATAATATTAATAATATTAATAGTACTAGTTTAAACCATAAAATACCCCGGAATTGTTTTAAACCGATTTGTAATCGTTAGGTCATGTCGCACTTTTTTTGTTTGTTTATACCCTCTAGTTCATATTATTTACATATTTTAATAATTAATCTAATGATATTTAAATAACAATTGTACGTAAGACCCAATCGAATATCAAATTCATTTTAAGTTTTGTTTTGTTATTATAAATTAATATTATCTTTAACAACTAGGAACTCTCGTTGACATATCCCAAGGAGCTCGACCGTCTCAATTATAATTTTATCGCCATTTCATATTTGTTAATCGTCTTGTTAAGGTGAGTTTACATATCCCCTTTTTTCATCTTTTAAGTTTTGGGGGTGGCATGTATACCCTATTTACATTACACATTTTTAATTCCACATCTATTCAAAACACAATTCAATATATGTTTATGTGTGACTATTGCATGCTCTATGATAATGCTCTATGTGCTTAATTGTTTATTTTATGTTTGGTGGTTGGTATCTAATCCTCATCTATCATAATCTAGTATGATCATATATTTACCCAAGTACTTTGATTTCTATCTATAAGAAGGGGTCCACATGTATTTAGTTTGTTTACATTTTCATAAGAATTGTAATACTCATCATTTACATTGAATTGTGATTTAACTAAATATATATAAAACTAAAACTTATGTATTCTCACCAACATTCGTGTTGACAAACTCTATTTTTATACATGTTACAGATACGAGTATTTGGTATTATTCAAGATTGATGACAATAGTTTGACCTGAGGATATTATTCAACATATAATTTAATTGTTATATTTATTGAACTTGTGTACGTGTTTAATGTTAATGAAATTATATATTTATTGTCACTTAAATTATTATCTTTTGAGCTACTGTCCAATCAATACGTTACACCCCGGCATGTTCCGCCACCTTTGGTCGGGGTGTGACATACTTACCACCAATTTAGTAGGGAACTACACAATCACAACTGCTTCGTAGTTCACTAAACCATCATCGACGCCAATTTTCATCGTTTCGGTCAGAATTTCACGTTTCGTAGGCTGGTGGTAGGGGTGTTCTTCAGGTTATTTATTCGGGTTTCGAGTTGTTCGGGTCGGGTTGTTCGGGTTTGAGCACAAAACAAATTGACCCAAGAACCGACCCAAATAAGTTCGGTTTGTTCGGGTTAAATGGGTCGGGTATATTCGGGTCGGGTTTCGGGTTTAACAGAAGGATTAATCTTGAATTATTAGTAAAGTTAAGGGTTTATTTTTTAAGTTATAATTTAGTTATTTGAATTGTAGTAGGTTTATGAAATGTATGTCTTAGAGAGCAAATTAAGTAGGTCTATAAATAGAGGTCTAGATTATTGTTTTCATAGAGAGAGTTGAGAGAGAGATAAGAGAGAGTCAATGAGTCTCATCTCCATGTACGTTTGATAAGTTCGCTTGATTATATGAAAAGAGTCGAGGGTTGTCACCCCAATATCTCGTGTTAGTTTGTTTGATAAGTTAGTTTGGTTCGATTGTTTGATCCGTCTGGGCCAACATTAACAAATTAGAATAATTTATCACTTTTAACAATATCATAAATTTAAAAAAACCATATTCGAAGCCATTATAAAACCATAATATACAACCATATTCAACAATAACATATATTATTTAGCAAAATATGAAATTTATTATACAAGCATGCATTAGACGGGATGAAGTGTTGAAATATGTGGATCAATACTTATGTAAATTGAAGAAACATGCTCAATACATATTGATTTAAATACTATACTATTTAAACTTTTGAATTGAAGATACATTCTCAACATGATTTATGACAATTAATACATTGGGATCCAATGTGATAGTTCCAATATTAACTGGAGTCTTGAGAACATCCGAACAAGAATACATAAAGTTACTCTGCTACTTCACCGCTAAACTACCAAATAAAAATTAAGGATACATGCATCGACGTATTATACTTCGAGTTACTCGAGTCAACCCGAATTTGGGTATTTTAACCCAAACACCGACCCAGATATTTTATCTCGGGTTCGGGTTAGGAGTTTAATCAGTTCGGGTGAATTCGGGTCGGGTTATTCGGGTCTCAAGTCGCTTCGATTCGAGTTTGTTATTTGGGTACGGTTAAAAAACGCACCTCTAGCTGGTGGGGTACACGTTCAGGTGGTGATGTTGGTTTCTATCACCGGTTTCATTAGAGAGTTATGAAAGTGGAAAACGTTCTGCGCGAATGGTTTGATGGTGGTGGCGGATGTAGTGTAATACGAGCCTTAACATCTCGTCGGTAATGTAAAAAATATATATTTTAGGTCGATTTCGTTACCTCTTAAAGCAATAACGTTATCCCTATGCTTTTTAAGCCAAACCATTTTTAAAAAATTTAACCCAATTAAAGCCCAAACAAATGTGTAAAGCTCAAACCAATAAAACCCATTACCCTTAAAATAATATATTAAGTGATGGTGTTGGTTGGTGGTATGTTAGTTGGTGGTGAGTTAGTTGGTAGTGATGGTGTTCAGGCGGTGTTCATGTTGATTTTTCCAGCAAAAAATGTGACTTTTCGGGCCATAAGCGTTTTCGGAGAAATGTAAGTAACGACCTTAGAATTCTGTTAGTCACAGACTGTTGGGAACAAATGCGTTAAAAGATGAGATTGTCAGCAGCCAACTCGTTAGTTGAGACCGACAACGACCAAAAATAAATTGTTGGAATCAATAAAAACCAATACACTTAAATTTAACAGTCTTTTTGAAATATTACATGAACAACACATAACCCTTCTAAGATTGATTAATTTAAGTAATATTCATGTTTTTCTTCAACATATAATTATTCAAAACTGGCATAACAACCTAAGCGGTTGAGTTAATATTAGGGTTCAGAATATATAATGATTAGCAAATTTAATCATAACGTAATTTTTTAAAAGGGATTACTTCATAGAAAGTAACCAAGTTTCAGCTTTGTTTCAGTTAGGTCACTGGTGTAAAATTTTGTTCTATTTAGGTTACTTAACCTTTTTTTAGTGTTTCAATCCTAGATATTTGACTTGGATAGCAGGTTATCTATGTAAAGTAAAAGATGTTAACTTAAGAGGAGTGCAAAGTACACTTTTGTTAAGTTAAGAGGAGTGCATAGTAAATAACTACTAACTTTAGAGGAGTGCATAATAAACACCTATTAACTTAAGAGGAGTTCATAATTAACACCTATTAACTTAATAGGAGTGTAAAGTAAACACCTGGTAACTTAAGAGGAGTGCACCACAAACACCTGTTACTTAAGAGGAGTTCATAATAAACACCTGTTAACTTAAGAGGAGTGTAAAGTAAACACCTGTTAACTTGTAAAAGCTTGGATCTCAGATCTAAAGCTTAATAAACAATTAACAAATCTAGTTCATGATTACTCTTATAGATTATCGATTATATATATTAGTATTAGTTGTATATAGTTGTATATATATAATGGAATAGATTAATTAGGTGAAGCTTTGATTGAGAGAAAACTTGGACATCAATGCAATACTTTAACTCAAAACTTAATATTAACATAGGAGGAACCCTCTATAAATAGACGATGGAATCTAGTTCGTTACACATTACGTAACGAACTATCCTTCCAATTCGTTACGTTACATTAAATAACGAACCACCCCTGATTCGTTAAACATCCTTAACGAATCAGGAGGAAACATAACTTAAGGTCTAGTTCGTTAAACATCCTTAACGAACTAGACTGTTCTTCTAACGAACTAGCTTAACTTAATATAAATAACTTTTACATTAAATAAACGATAAATACAAAACGATAATTACAAAGACTCGAGACGCAAAACCGTGTACTAACAGTAAACATCTGGTAACATAAGAGGAGTGCACCATAAACACCTGTTACTTAAGAGGAGTGTATAATAAACACCTGTTAACTTAAGAGGAGTGTAAAGTAAACACCTGATAACTTAAGAGGAGTGCACCCTAAACACTTGTTACTTAAGAGGAATGCATGATAAACCTAGATAACCTGCTATCCAGGTCAAATATTTGGCATTGAAACACTAAATAAAGGTTAAGTGACCCAAATAGAACAAAAACTTTACACCTGATTGGAACAAAAGCTAAAACTTGATTACTATTCTATGGAGTTATAACACTAAGATATTTGTAGTTAACGCTTCCCATTTATCAATCTTGGGGTTAATAAGCAATGTTTTTATCAAAGATAATCATAAATACGCCATTACATTAATGACTAATACCACAAGTTTATTACAATTATAAATAAGTTAAGTTTTTATTATAAATTAGAGTGATAATAAAAGTTTAGCTCATGATGAGTATAATAAACTCTGCATCAAAGAAAAGAAAACACATAGAACCGATGGTATAATTTGGTTAATCTGACCAAAGTTTCTACAAAAATGTAGATGAGTATGCTTCTTCCTTTGGATGAAATGGACATTCGAAACCTTTAATCTTTTAAAAATATGAGAGCAAACGATGGGGTTTTCTCTCAAAAGTCGTCTCCTAAATGAAGGGCTTGAGAAACAATTTATAGGTCATCTGGACCGAGGGGCAAGACCGTGTCTAACCCGACATGGCCATGTGTGGTGGTCCCCAAAATCCCGCAACAAATATTTTGACGTGAAGCATATGTAGAAAGTTGACCATGGGGCGTGCCTTGTTGTACACAGGGCATAAGGCACACGACCCGTGCCTTGCTTCTAGAGTGCATAATTCTTCAATTTTTTGATTTTGTTTTTTTTTTCTAGTTCATTAGCCCTTTCATTCCTAGAAATTTATTTAACCATAGTAAGTATCAATTCTAACTCATATTTCTAAGAAACAATATAAAATTGAGTATATTTGATGTATAAAATAAGTATAATTATGTGCACATCAAACAAGTTATCAATAAAAAAACTCCAAAAAGGCAAAGGCAAATAAATCGAAAAGGTTGGAATGATTCTTGAGAGAGACGTGCAAAACGAATGCTCACCGAATACTTTTGAGTCATCTAATGATATGTGTGAACAATGGTTCATTCATTGAATTCCTTTTCATGAAAGACCTTATATTATGTCGTACCGCGAAAATCATTAACTTGGCAACGGTAGACTTAATTTTGTTAATTTGGGCGGTGACAAACGTTGTTCAGCCAATCATATTCAAAAATAATGAACCATTAGTTGGACTTTATTAAACATCAGAGTTTTACACGTGTCATACATGCACGGTTCTATTTTAAATTACAAGTCCAACTATCATTCATTTTAACGCACAACACCATTTTCCCGAATCCTTCACGAAGCATCCACTTTCTTCATTTACCTGAAAAGTATGTTAAAATAATTTTGTCAACACAATGTTGGCGAGTTTCTCAATTAATAAAAGAAAACCGGGATGTAACAGTTCACGAATTTACTCCCATTTATTCATCATTCTTAACAATGATAAATAAAAATAATTTTCATTATTCATCATTCTTTTCAATGGGAATTTAATTTCCACTTCTCCAAACATAACTATATATTTTTTAAACAAAACGTTAGTTGTAAACGAGCAAAGAGTACACCACATGTATGACTATCAATATGATAAACCTGATATATACCAAAATCAAAATATTCCCACTTTTTCAACCAGAGCGACTGGAAGAGTGGGGGGCGTTGCCCCGATAGATCTACCAATATTTTTAGGCCCTTTCTCTCTAGGTTAATGATTTTTCCTTTCATAATGACTCATCCCATTTAACACAATTTGTAAAATATATAGCGTTTTTCTTTACATACTTCTCCCCCAAAAAACATTTATAAATCGTTAAAATATTTAAAGTGGGGATTTACGAGAAAACTCACATTTGCCTTGGCTCAAATAACATTTAAGTGTCATAATATGTCAATCAATGTCAAGATCTTATTAATAGTCATCCAAATGATAACCGGATTACTATATTTAATACCAAGTATATTAACACATAAACATTGATAAAAATGGAATCTTATCATAACTCAATTTATTTATCATCACGTGACTTATTAATTATATTTCAAATAACTAAATTACAAACTTTAATCGTTTAGGAAAAATCATAATTAAATCGAACGTTTCAAAATAACTTATAAATATATCGGAACAATATAGTTTTAAATAATCGTTGTAAAATTAATATATGTTTTCGAAACTAAACTTGGACATTATTTAATAAAAAGTATATATTATTTATTTTAAAATATATCTTCTTTTATAAATATATTATCTTTCATATAAACGCGTTCTTGAATTCTGACAAATATATTCCATACCATTTTTTTAACAAAACATAATATAACCATTATTATTATTTATAGCGAACCGTGTTATATTAATATTCTTAATATAAAAATTTTGTTATCATATATTATATAAAAGTTTACATTTTCTAAAGGTATTTATTTTTAATATTAATGGTGGTCATTATTCGGATAAACTATTTCAGTCCAAATATCGTGTGTATAAATATACACAAACGCACGGAATCGTCCAAGTCTCAATTGTACCATTTTTATCACTCGATATTATCTATCGGTTTTCTAAATATTTATTAACAACATTTTGTCCAAGTTATTTCCGATAACAATATTTATACTAATCTCTCGTTATCTATCTTTTTCAACACTTAAAGATATAAAAGATATACCTCCTCGCGTATGGTTCGTGCCTATAAATATGCTCAAAACCCTCATGCAATGCGATTCGGATATACCAACGCGTTCGTTTTTGCGGCACAAACGTTTCTCTGGTCTCGGGTCGTCCGTACGACACCTCAAAACCTACATGTAACTCGTTTTAAGAAACTGTTTTCGTTCTAAAATCTGACCATTAATATATGAAACTTATAACTCACCATCCATATATCTGATCAACTATTCCTTCAGGGGAATCAAACATTTGTATGTTAGGAAGGTTCACCGAAACTTTCAGCTCGATCCGATGGTCAGATCTCCGGAAATCTGCATTTCATTATGGCTGTGTTTTCAAAATTCGCCCAGCGAACTGAACACTAAAATGGGTTGAGAAACCCAATTTAGGCAACTCCAATCTGCATCTCCATCGTTGAAAATGATTATATATGGGTTATGAACCCTCTGTATAAAAATCAAGATGATCGGGCCGTTAGATCTTTAGTTACGGAACCATCTTTGCAGACATGCATAACTAATACAATTTGTCCAGATTTTAAAACTTGTTTTTAACAAACTTAAGCTCAAATTTAGGACAATCGGAGCTTACCATTGCATTCGGGAGGTCAAAAAATGGTTCCGGGTAAAAGACGGAATTCGGCCGCCACCGGACCACCGCGCCGGACCACCACCGGCCAACGTCGGCCGCCGCCGGACCGCCATCGGCCACCGCCGGAATTCTCTGCCTTCTCTCTACTCTCTCTCTCTCTCTCTCTTTAGATTTCAGCTGAAAGAATATTATGAGAGAAAGTGGGGGTGGTTAGCCTTTTATATATACGGTTTTTAACTCATTTTGCAATCGCGTTTCGGTGTATCTCTTCAACGATTCCGCTACTTTAAATGACGTTATATTTTCCAAATATACTTTTTCAAATTATTTATTCCAATCCCGACTTAAAATTGTCTCGCTATCTTATGATTTTCTCTAATAAATTATTGACGATCGTTTCCCGGTGTCGGTTCCGTGTTACTCCGATCTTAATAAAACTAATGTAGTTGTTTTTCCCAAAAACAACTCATCCAAACTTATGGTGTGTATTTGATTTATTTTATTTAAATTACAAACTTCAAATACGGCTATAGTATTAACTTTTACAAGCTCATCGGTGCAGGTGCTTTAACGACCGTGTTCGAAAATATTAATTTGCATTTTCCCGCTTCGTTATAACTCAAAACTGAAACACGTTTTAGCCTGCGTTCTCGATTTTCTATCCTCTAAAATATTCAAATTAATTCACCCCTAGACACTTTCTCGAATATCGGGTGGAATATTCACACGTTTAACCGAATACGTTTGATTCTCCGTTATTTATCACCGAAATTTCTTTATCCCGTCTCACTTCTCATGTGTTTTACAATGTATATATTCCGTTCATTATTAAATTTAAAATACTATATTTAACTTATGGGTCTTAATCGTCACTTAATCTAGCCTAAACATGTCTTAATCTCGTTTATGGAATATAATAATACTTTTTATTTACCGCAAATCACATTCTTCCCACCTTATTTGAATCTCGTCCTTGAGATTCGACTGCGCATAAAGGATATAACATTCTAATGCTTTGCTTTAACTTGCTAGCTTGTAAGTAACTTACCGTTATATGAATATTCAGATTCTTTATCGTCACCAGGTGCACGTTTCTGATTTGAATAAAATCTGTAGTCGGTATTAATGACAATATCTCTTCTTGATCGTATGGTTATCTTCCCTGAGACGACAACGTTAGCTACTTATCATGGTATGCGTTTTTATATCAAGATCCTTAATAACACTAGATCATAAGTCAAGTAGTTATCTTTATGAGTGCAATTGTGTTGTTCATAAACACATACTCTACTTCATTAAGCACACACCCAAACTTTGACAAGTCTATCAAAGTAAAATACTAGATCTCACATCTAGTTTTAAGCACTTGTTCTTTGAGGTTATTTTGTCTCTGACATGAAGAGGAATTTCTCTTGTCGATGCCTGTATCCATATTTACCATCCTTCTAAGGTAGTCTTTTTAGAACGATATTAGCGAGTCTTTAGACGGACTAGTACAATTCTGTGCATTTCGTATCTTGAAAAGAGATTTATGCCAACACATTCCCTTTATATTGCTTCTCTTTATCACGAGTCGTAAAGAATTTTGTCTTAAGATTATCTCTTAGAGTCTAAGGGATCTATTATACTTTAAGCACAAACATTCATTCAGTATTACATAAATGCTAAATTTCATTATACAGAAGAACATAAATGTTTAATATTTCTTTACCATGAAAAGTTGGTAAATATTGTATGCTGGAATTAAATAGATTATGAAAACAATGATGTCACAATAGGGTCAAAGAATTGATAGACGTAGCTACAGTGATACTTAAAGATCTTAGAATATTCCGGTTGCAAACGCTGCATAGTATTCAAAGAATATGAAGTTGATGAATATACGAAGGATAACGCCTTAACACTATCTTTGATTGACACGGAGTTGTTACTCATTAACGTTTTTCAAGAATGCAATCAGAAACGATTAGGTTGGCACGTAAGTATTACACACAGTTCAACATCGCTATATATACAGTTTGGCGTGACTATATATAATTAGGTGTAATTGTGTTTAAGAAGATGGATCGTATATATAGATATACGTGATATTCGGATTTCATGGACTTGTGTGTGAAGTATTATCACACTTTTCTATAACGAAAGTACTTGGTATAACTTAATACGACTTCACAATACAAGCATCCAACTAAGGTTTAATTTCTAGTGCCAAAAGTATTATATAATACTCTTTAACATACGATTGGATGTGCTTAAATAACTTTTATTAATTATACGCTTTATAACAAACTCACCAGTTTATATAAACTAGTGCCCGAAAAACTCAAAATAGGATAACATGACAATTCATGTGTATAACACACACTTTCGATGAAATCTTTATAATCATTTAATAATTTCTATCTAAGCATAACCACACGCATTTTCATTAAAATGCTTAAATTTTCATAGTGACAATCCGTTAATACAAAATACTTTAAAGTCTGATACTTCGATTATGTAACGTCCTAAGAAGTGGTAGTCGATCAATTTAATACTGAACATTATACCGATAACACATTCGTGTCCGATTACTAAACAATTCTCTAGCTAAGAAATAGTTCAACCTATCATAGAACGTTAATAAAATCACACTTGTTCTTGTGTTCGAGCCAAAGTCTTATGAGGCTATACTCATATTTAATTGCAAGTAAGCATAGACGAATTAAGACGTTGATCCGCTATTGATAACAACAACCATTATTATTTTTTGAAGTAACAACAATATGATGTTATATGAGGGAATGACAAAATTTGTGTATATACGCAATACAACTGAAAAAGTAGATTCAATGGTGGTTAATAGTAACAAGGATGGGGTCCATGTAAATTAGACAAGCTTAATCATTCAATGATAAAAAGTTAACAAGGGTTCCACTCTTTAAACAACAAAGAGTTAGTACATCATACAGATATACTGAGCATTAGTATTAAAGCGCACGATGAGTATCATGTAATAATGATTGAATTTGAAGTTAAAATAGATTCGAGATAACTATGTAAGATCAAATGATTCAATCTTACTGAGAAGCTCGAGTGCTACGAGCACCAATGGGGTTCAGTTCAATTTAACGAAAGGAAGGGTTAATTATAATCCTATGTTGCGGAATTTTGCTACCAAGTAAAAATATTAGTACCAACTGCGTGTCAGTTATCATTACTTAAGGAGGAAAATAATGAAATCATAGGTGATGAATTCCAGATGAAAAATCATATATTTATTGCTCGGGGCAGTTAATAAATCGACTGAAATTTCGGGTTGCGGGTAAGGTATAAAAGTACAGGGTAAATAACAATAAAACTTGAAATGTATTACTACCAAGGATTAGTAAAATGACAACGTGTCCTTTTAAATCCAGTAGTATGCAACACAATATGGTAATGATCCTACAAAATTGTTATCAAATGCATTTAGAATAAACATTACTCTGATAACTAGGTTCTCTAGTCCCAACAATTTTTTATTTGATCTTAAGGATGTCAAGTGTATCGAAATTTCCTTTTAAATAAAACTGAGGATGGATACATTTTTCTTGAAGGCTTAATCTCACAAAATCGTTATTTAACGTCGAATTGGGGTCGACGTTTCCACTGTGAGAACTAAGTTGTGTATTGTTAATAGATGATGATCTTTAGTTTTTGGTATTAGGTTCGATAGTTTGGAGCATTAAGGGTGTGATTATATTCATCATCATTATCGGTAGTGAGGGGCCTTGTGACATTCGTCAATTTCGGTTCCGAATAGTATTCGTTTTGTAAACTTTTATTATGTAAACCGACCCGTTTTGTAAATCGACACCTTGGATATAATCAAAATGATGGATTTTATATTACAATATTGTTTTACACTTGTTGGGTCTTGAAAACATTCATTTCGGTCTTTAAAATGCGTTAAAATCACATATAACGAACTCCGGGGGCCAAAACTGCCATTTTGAAAACTTGGAAATCTGATAACCCAACCCATCGTGATACACGATGGGGGAGTACCTCACCCGTCGCGTATAGCGACCACCTTCAGCACAGCTGCACGATTTTTGTTTATTTTTAAGCAAACATGTGACTTAAACACCCCATTTTCATGCAAAACACTTTATGCTCTCTCTTTCAACTTACCCTATATATACACCACCATTTCCACCCATTAATCTCAGCTAGAACACCAAAAAATCTCTCAAGTTCAAGGATCTAAAGGTGGTTTTATTAGTTTTCTTGAAGGTTTGACTTCCAAAGTCAAACTGAGTTATTTCTTTCATTCTAATTAGCTTATGTAGTCTTATTAATACTTGTTTATGGTGGTACACCATATATATTAAACACACCCCTTGTTACCATTGGTAGTTACTTCTCCGACTCCGGTTGGTTAAGTTTCAGACTTCGTAAGGCAAGGCTTGATAGAGGACTTCGTGTTCTTGATATATATACACTTACATAACTTGTTTGCACATATTATTTATGCTTAACTTCTGCTCATTTTAGTTTGTTAGTCACATGTACAAGTCTTGGGTATTTGGAGACAATCTATGAACACATTGTGAGATGGAAACCAAACCAAACCGAACTTTTGTTAAAAAGACTTGTTGTTGACTTTTTAGTTGTAGAACTTAAATATTTCATTTGTACATTATTATACAAGATCTATGATATATGGGTACGTGGAATCCATCTATGAACTTGTTGTGAGATGGAAACCGAACCGATCCGATTTTTACTCGCTTAAGACACACAAGTGTGTTTTTAGCTATCAAGACTTGTATATTTTATTTAAAAATAGTTTACAAACTGATTTTAATTATTTTCTTAAGTACTTGGAAATGTTGGATCCAACTTGATCTCATAACATAGTTTGGACAGAAAAAACCGAACACTCTCAAATAGTTACATTTTAAACCTTGAACTTTAATTGTTTACTTTTTGCAACAATTATTTTATTTAAAGATCTTCAAGACAACCTTTCTAAATCCAAGATTCTCTTTTTATTTAGGCTTCATATGTTAAACCCGTCGTTCCGACAAATCTTCAAATTACCAACTTTTCAAGTTTATTACTTGAATGTGAGTACTTTCATACCCAATTTTTATCTTTTATTTTGGGGGTGACATTTCATCTTATCTAAACTAAATGTTTTATACTTGTGTTTTAAACCACAAACGTTGTTGTATACTTTACTTAAATACGTGCATGATTTGGTGTTCTATGATTATATGCCTATGTGTTTATCGCTTTTGGTTGGCGGAACTATAAATCCTAGACTACTTGGCATCCCCTTGTAGCAAGGTGTCGTTAACGTAATGCAATTAACGATAACTATTAAACCCAAGACTATTTGGCATCCCCTTATAGTTAGGTGTCGCTAACATAATTCTATTAGTGATTTTATCCAATTTATTGTTTTTTTTATTGTTTCGTATACGAGTTTTTTGGAACTTTCTTACTATATATTTATATGCTCAAACTTATGAATTGCTCACCGACCATTGTGTCGATAAACTTTATTCTATGAAATGTTATAGGTTTACATCTTGGTTGATTATGGAGCTTGTAGAGAAAACGTCACAAATACCTCTAGGATATTAGCAAAAATGAACAATATTTGATTTGCTATGTTTTGTTATATTTTGTTATGACTTGTTATGAATATTTTTATGTGACATTTTCGATGTTGTGAAATGAAATGAGTTTATTAAATATTGTCGCTTTAAATAGTGTCATGTGCTTATGGGCAATCGTTACACCTCGCGCCTTTGGTCGGGGTGTGACAAATTGGTATCAGAGCCATGACAATAGGATAGGTGGTTATACATAACGACCTAGAATTGTTATGCTTAGGGTCCTATACGTGTGCTTATACGTGTTTACTCTATAATTGATTGTTCATATTGCATGTTATTTATAAACTTGTTTAAAATTCACCAATATCCAAAATGTTCACTACACACACTTTCATAGTATTTCCAAGGTAACCTTACATTAAAACGCAAAAGGTAGATTTTCATTGTGTTTTATGGATTACAAGATTAACTTGGATCCCGTTGTTTCAAATCCCTTAAAGGTTGCGTGTATATCGGGTTTGTAGCCATCATAGTAAACGGGACATTATAAAACGACCATTTGACAAAAAAGATTCCAATAATCGAAGGTTATTTACTTACCTGGGATGATTGGATTATAATGCTCGTTTACTAGGACACAAATCGTGTTATACATGTCAATACTTTAAGTAGTCGAATGCGAGCGTTCCGATCGCCATCCTAATTTTTCGGTGTCAAAACAATAGAAGTACGGTGGTTCGTGGACTAGTGTTTTGACATGACGTTGTATCTCGATTTATTGTGTTATTATCGTTATTTGATGTTGAAAACATGAAAAAGTTGCGGTGGTTCGTACACATGTTTAGATTCCAATATGTTGTTTTATAAAACTTTTTAGGGTCGGATTATCAAATTATGGGGGTTCATGTACGATTTTCCGACTCTATAAATCTCAAAATCTCAAATTTTCAAGTTTTAACCTCTCAAAAACCATTTACTATTGTTTTCGGTTTTGTTGTTTATATACAAAGATTTACATTTTTATCTAACACTAAAATCTTCTCTTTACTAACTCTAGGATTCACAATCAATAAATTTAAACTTCATCTTATTTTATTTTATATACCTTCATATTCATTTCTTTTTACCCAAAACTTACTACATTTTCTTTATAATGTTTTAGCATGCCTCCACTAAGACCGCGCAAGAACACCAACCGACGTATGGCTGCTTTCATCATCAAGCAAATGGCCGCTGTGATTCCCGAACTTGTAACCCAAATCCAAGCTAACCAACCGGCCCCCGTTGAACCCAAACCCGCATCTTACTTGTATAAGCAATTTACTAGTGCCAACCCGTCTGAGTTCCTTGGAGCCAACTGTGCGACTACCTTGTTGCAATGGTTTGAATCGATCGAGAGTGTTTTTCGACATAGCGAATGCCCCGAAGCAAAAAAGAAAAATTTTCGCTTTAAGAATGTTTAGAAAAACCGCTCTAACATGGTGGGGTAGTGTTATGCACCTCCAAGGTTCGGATATGGCTATGGCTCTTCCATGGGCCGATCTCAAGGCGCTCGTGATGAAGAAATTATGTCCCAAACACGAGCTCCAAAAGCTTGAGGAAAAATTTTGGAACTTAAAGCAAGACAGCGGTGATAATGCCGCTTATTCACTCCGTTTTCACGAGTTGAGCATTCTCGTCCCACATTTGGTTACCCCGACTGAGCGCGAGCTTGACAAATACATTGGGGGTTTACCGATGCAAATCCAGGACTCCGTTATGAATAGCAAACCCGTAAATCTTGAGGACGCCATCACTTTAGCCGGTGCGCTATCAGAGAACCATTTGAAGGCGGGTACTCTAACCCTCAAGAAACAGAGTGAAAAAGCCAAGCATGAGCCTGTAACTCAAGCAAAGGTTGAACCCGCACCACAAGCCATAAACTACCCCAACTCTTCCCGAAACAACAACAACAAGAAGAAACTCAAAACCAACTACCGAAACTATGCCGTCACTCAACCTCAACCACAACAACAACAACAACATATCTAAGCTCCGCCCCAAAATCGAAAACCTTATACCGGTACTTTCCCGCTATGCAACACTTGCCAACTCCACCACCCATCACACTTGCCTTTTCGCCAATGTACCATATGTAACCGACTTAGCCATCTCAACACCACTTGTCGATCCGCCCAACGAACCCAAACTAACCAACCAAACCAACCAAGAACCTTTCCCCAAAACTCCCAAAACTGATATGCACCCTACCCACCAAACCAACCCAAACAACCCCGAGCTTGTTCAATTGCGGTGATCCCAACCATTTTCGCAATAATTGTCCCCGATTAACCTTTGCCAATCAAGCTCAAACCATAACCATACCCTACTACCAAGCCGAAGCTTACCAAATTCAAACCTACCAACCCCAACTTCCCCAACTCAATGCACCACTCATCCAACCTGTTGGTGCATAGATGTCAGTAGTTCATATGTCTAATGTCTGTAATCGAGTCTGTAATATTGTTTGTGTATTTGTTTGTAAAAGCGAAGTTGTTGAAAAGTTCGCTTAGGCGAACTTGTTAACCAAGCGAAGTTGTTGACAAGTTCGCCTAGGCGAACTTGTTGAACAAGCGAAGTTATGGACAACTTCGCCTGAGGCGAAGTTGTCGTGTATTTATATAGGCTTCGGGTTTACTGTTTAGGAGTTGATCGAGTGATTATTTACGTGTAATTCAGTAAGTCTATTGACGTGAGGTCGAGAGTCTGTAAGTCTCACGGTTCGAGTTATCAATATAACGTGGTTTTGTTCGTATCGTGTTCGTGTGTTCGTGAGCTAATATTCTACGTCCGTAACGATCTACACAGGGATTCCGCACCTGTGTATATCGGGATATCTCGTGTGATCAGTCCGGGGAACCTACAATTGGTATCAGAGCTTTTGCTCGATTGTGTGGTTCGGGATATTCACGCGGGTGTAGAATTCGTTCCATTTCGGGTATTACCGGGACGAGTTTGTGGTGTTTTTGCTCATTCTAGCCTCCTACCAGTGTGTTCAAGCCTTTAAACCGTCAAAATCGTCGTTAAAATCCGATTTTCAGATCTGCAGAAAGTTTCAGTTCGTCAGGCGAAGTTGTGGTTCATCAGGCGAAGTTGCCGTCAGGATACGTAGGGTTTCAGCGAAGATATAAGGAGAAGCGAAGTTATTCACAACTTCGCCTACCTCCTCAACTTCGCCTAACTCAGCGAAGTTATCCACAAGTTCGCCTAGCTCAGCGAAGTTCTAATCAAGTTCGCCTACTTTCTAAGTTCGCTTACCCTAAGCGAAGTTATTCTCAACTTCGCCCAGTCACGCGAATTTAAGAAGAATCCAGCGAAGTTATTACTTAAGCGAAGTTATCCTTAACTTCGCCTACAGTACTGTTTCGAAGAAATTTTTTTAACTTCGCCCTTTTCAGAATTTTTCGGGTTTCTTAGTCTTCAAGAAGGATGTCGTCGATCAACATTTCGGAGCTTGTCAAGATGGAAGTTGAAGCGGGGTCAGCTACAAAGGCCCCAAGGTTGCTGAAGGGAACCGATTTTGTCGCGTGGAAAGATCGGTTCATACAATACGTTAAGTACCAGGATGCAAAAATGTGGGTATGCATCCAAGATGGATATATTCCACCAATCATGGAGTATGAGGGTCGAGACCAAATCAAGAAATACAGTAAAATGGAAGAGGAGGAGAAGAAGATGTATGAAGCCGAAAGCAAGGCTCATGCTGCAATCACAATGGCTCTTCCACAGGAGATCCTACATACATTCAGAAAGTATACATCAGCTAGAGAGCTTTGGGAAGCTCTTGAGAGCAGATTCGAAGGAAATGTAGGCATTCGGGCTTCAAAGATAAAGTTGCTCAAGACTCAATTTTCAGTCTTTAAGTACTTAAAGAACGAATCTCTGGATGACATTATCACTCGATATTATCATCTAATGACTGAATTGAGTAACTACTCCATTTCATACCGAGAAGAAGAGATTGTGGAAAAACTTCTCGATGCTCTCCCACCAAAATGGGAGATGTATACTGTACTAATGAGGGAAGACAAGGACTTCCCTACTTATGATCTTGAAACCGCTGTCAACAAGCTCAGAACTTTTGAGCTTAATATGGAAAGAAAAGAAACATCTATGGATCAGGTTCAAGATCCGGGCATGTACGGTGCGAAAGTAAACTCCAATACAAGTTCAAAGACTGATTCTGCCGCCTATTACTCGAAAGGTGAGTCGGGTGCCAATTCTTCACAGGAGGGGCATGTGTCAGTAAACTCAAATGGGGATGTTTGCTTTGTTGCGGGTGGATCAAGTGGTACTCAACAGACAGCAAGCCAGAGTAGTGGATCTTCAAGTTCCTCAAGCAATAATTACTCTAAGATGCCAATGAGCGTCAAATCTGCTGAAGAGCAGTTTGGCCTCTATGCTTCATTTATTGCTTCATATGAAAACTATATCCAAGGAAAGGTGGTTGATCCAGCGATGCTAGATGAAGACTATGACCAGATCGATGCTGATGATCTGGAGGAAATGGATTTACAATGGCAGATGGCCATGATAGTGAGGAGAGTGAAGAAGTTTATGAGAAAGACGGGGAGAAAATTTGTTGGTGGCAGGCCAGGGTTCGACAAGTCTAAGGTGAGGTGCTATAACTGTCAACAAAACGGGCACTTTGCCAAAGATTGCAGAAACGAGCGAGTTGAACGTGGTCAGGGCCGGTCTGCACAGCACACTGGGAGTACTAAAGAAGTCAATGCCATGCTGTCCAGAGAAGCAGGTGAGTACAACTGGAACCTGCACTCGAATGAAACTAGTGAACAGGCAAATATGGCTAAGGTTGAGAATGAAGATTGTGAGAAGACTACCGGAGAAGAGAAAGCTACTGGTAAGGAAAAAGCTTTCATGGCAGATAACAATGATCAAATCCCCGAGGTAAGTTCTAAATCTTTTTGTACTAAATGTGAGAATTTGTCTGAGCAACTTGCTACCATAACTGATCAGTATGTTCGTTTAGATGCTGAATTTAAGACTCTTAAAGAAGATCATCACTTTATGAAAGCAAGAGAAAACAGTTACAAAGTCAAAATAAAAGCGTGTGAAAAAGATGTTAAAAGCTTAAAAACTAAACTTGCTGAAAAAATTGAAGTAATTGATCTAAGTTATGAGGTTTTAGAAGAAAAAACTAAACTGATTGCTGAACGAGAAAAGCAGATTGCTGACCATGGTGAAAGTGGTGGAACTGAACCGAAAACTAGAACAGTTCAGAAATTCCTCAACTATTCTTGATCACCTTGTTAGTGATCAAGGTACCTCTACAAAGAGAGGAGGAATTGGTTATCACGAGGTTCCACCACCGTATAACCACAATTACACTTTTAACCTAAGTGTTCAGAAATCTGTTGATTTTGAAGTTCCTCAGACAGTTCCAATCAAGGTTACGAGTAAAGAACCAAGTGTTAGTAGTGGCGAAACGAGTTCGCCTGTTTCAAGTGTGAATTTTTCTGTTACGAGTCCAGTCTCATCGGATTCGGATAAGTTGTCCGAATCGGGTAAGACAAAAGAGAAGGTAGTGTTACCCACTGGTGGAGAAAAATATAAAACTTCTAAAAAGAATACTCCACTCAACCCGTACGTCCCACCTTATGTGAAACGAACGGCCGGTAATACAGCCTCTACATCCAAAACAACATTTGAAAAGAAAATGGAGTATAGGTGTTGTTTTAGGTGTAATAAGTTAGGACATCTTGTTGCAGATTGTCCTCTGACGCCGAAATTCAGAGGTGTGAGGCCTATTAAAACTGAGCATAAGTCTATTGGTAATTTTAATACTGCTAAAAATGAAAACCCTTCAAAGTTCCGAAATGTAACTAATTCAGGTTTTCACAGAAACAAACCTCAGTTTTACAATGCTAATCACCAAACCGTAAGATATAATACTTTCAATACACATAGGTTTGGAAGGCCTCACACTCAATTTCCAAGGAGATTTCCTAATAGGACTGACAGGAATTATCCAAATGCTAACTTTGGAAAGCAGAAGTACGGGATGTATAGATCCAAGACCAATTGGTCTTGGGTCCCTAGATTCTAATCATTTGCTTTATTGTGCAGGAACAGTTGAACAGGGCTGCCCACAGTCTTTGGATTGTAGATAGCGGCTGTTCCCGGCACATGACGGGTAACAAATATTTGTTGCACGACTTAAAACCTGTTCAAGGAGCGAGAGTTAGTTTTGCTGGTGAAAGTGGAGGAAGAATTACTGGAAAAGGAACGGTGTCCAATGGGAAAATGACACTTGAGAGTGTGAATTTTGTAGAAGAGCTGAAGCACAATCTGCTGAGTGTGTCGCAGATTTGTGATAAGGAGTATACTGTTCATTTCACGAAGAATGAGGCGATCGTGTTGAAGCCTGGTTTTCAGATACCAGACGAGTGGATAGTGATGACAGCTCCACGTGATACAAATACTTATGTGATGGATACGAGGTTTACTGAAATGGCCACGGGAGAATCATGTTTAATGACGAAAGCAAGCGAATCGGAATCCGAACTATGGCACAGGAGGATGGGGCACATTCATCTTCGGAAGATGAACCACATTGTCAGAAATGGGCTTGTGATGGGCGTTCCCTTGAAAAGTTTTAACTTTGAAGACAAATGTATAGCATGCAAGAAGGGAAAGCAACACAAGAAATCCCATCTCACCAAGAAGGTCAACTCTATTGCCAGTACACTAGAACAGCTTCACATGGATCTCTTCGGTCCAGTGAATGTAAAAAGTCTAGGAGGTACTTCTTACTGCTTGGTGATCACTGATGACTACTCGCGATATTCGTGGGTATATTTTCTGAAATCGAAAGATGAGACGGCTCAAATGGTGAAGAATTTGATTACTAAAGTTGAGAACGTCATGAGTAAAACAGTTAAGTTCATCAGAAGTGACAATGGGACGGAGTTCAAGAATTTTGAAATGGAGATCTTCTGTCTTCAGAAAGGAATTGAACATCAATACATTGCTCCGTATACTCCGCAACAGAATGGAGTGGCTGAAAGGAAGAACCGAACTTTAATTGAAGGAGCCAGAACTATGCTGGCAGATTCGAAGCTTCCTGTGATGTTCTGGGCTGAAGCGGTTGCTACAGCCTGCTATGTTCTGAATAGAGTGTTAACCGTTAAGAGACTTGGTAAAACGTGTTACGAGCTTATGCATGGGAGGAAGCCCAACTTGAGTGGTCTTGAACCATTCGGGTCCCCTTGTTCGATCTTGAAGACAAACTCTAAATTTGGCGAAGTAGCCGATGAAGGAATCTTAGTCGGTTATGTTGTTGGGACTCCCAACAGACGTGTCTTCAATACTTCGACCTGCAAGGTGGAGGTGGTATGTAACACTGACATCACAAGTTACCAACCGCCAAAACCAAGCAATGGACCTGCTGACCTTTTCGACTATGTTAAGCTTTTTAAGTCGTTTAACGTACCGGATTTGGAGATTTCTGAAGAAGCAGAAAGAGCTGCGACGAAGATGATACTCGATGAGGAAGAAAATCTATTGCAAAGACAGCTGATTGATAAGTGTCAACCTTCCTCATCAAACACTATCGGTACCCCTGCTGCCTCAACTGAAGAAGAATTTATCAATCCTTTTCACTCTCAGCATGAAACAACCATTGATGAGATCTCTTCTAATTTATAAGATAATTGCATGTCGGTTCTGTTCCGACCACGAGAATTCATAAAAATCACCCTTTGGATAATGTGATTGGTGATGTGTTCTCAGGTGTACAAACGAGAAGTAGCTTGAATGAACACACCTGTGTTTATACAAGCATTAAGGAGACAGGAATAATCGATGAATGCCTGTATACCTGCTTTATAAGCCAGATTGAACCGAAGAATTATCAAATGGCTTTAAAGGACAGCTCGTGGGTCGAGGCCATGCAAGAAGAGTTGGCTCAATTCGAGAAGATGGAAGTTTGGACTTTGGATGAAAAACCAAAGAATGTGCATGCGATAGGCACAAAATAGGTGTTCAAGTGCAAGAGAGATGATAAGGGGATCATTATAAGAAACAAGGCGAGGCTTGTCGTTAAAGGTTTTAATCAACAAGAGGGGATTGATTATAACGAAGTGTTCGCACCTGTCGCCAGGTTGGAAGCCATAAGATTGTTTTTGGCGTTTGCTGCTCATGAAAAGATGAAGGTGTTTCAGCTAGATGTGAAGAGTGCGTTTTTGAATGGGAAAGTTGATGAGGTTGTGTATGTTGAGCAACCTCCGGGTTTTCCGGACCCAGACTATCCAGATCACGTGTACAGGTTGAGCAAGGCGTTGTATGGATTACATCAGGCACCTCGTGCCTGGTATGCAACTTTATCGGATTACTTGCTCGAGAATGGTTTTGAAAGAGGGAAAATTGATAGCACGTTGTTCTTCAAAAGAGATGGAAGCGACTTCCTGCTGGTACAAGTCTACGTGGATGACATTATATTTGCTGCATCAAAAGTCTCCATGTGTCAGGAGTTTGAAGCCGTCATGAAGAAAAGGTTTGAAATGAGTGCTATGGGTGAACTAACTTTCTTTCTATGATTGCAGGTTGATCAGAGGAAGGACGGGATGTTCATTCATCAGACGAAGTATGTTCATGATGTGCTCAAGCGCTTCAAGATGGAGGACAGTTCTCCATATGATACTCCAATCTGCGTCAATCACAAATTGGGTGCTGAAGTAGACGGTGATGCAGATGTGGACCCAACTCAATATCGGGCAATAATAGGTTCTTTAATGTACTTAACTGCATCTAGGCCTGATATAATGTTTGCTGTTTGTCTTTGTGCACGTTTTCAGGCAAATCCAAAAGAATCTCATTTGAAAGGTGCAAAGAGGATACTGCGGTATCTCAAGGGCAAGCCGAAGCTGGGGTTGTGGTACCCGAGAGGAGGAGACTTGGAGCTGGTCGCTTACACAGACTCTGATTATGGAGGGTGCAATCAGAGTCGGAAGTCAACAACTGGAGGTTGTCAGTTTCTTGGTGGCAGATTGGTGTCGTGGCAATGCAAGAAGCAGACTTCAGTCACAATTTCAACATGTGAGGCAGAATACATAGCAGCATCCAACTGCTGCTCTCAAGTTCTTTGGATACAACAACAGTTGCGCGACTATGGTCTGAATTTCTTACTTACTCTTATTTGCATTGATAACACAGCTGCTATCTCAGTAACTAACAATCCCGTGAAACATAGTAAAACTAAACACATTGATATACGTCATCATTTCATACGGGATTGTGCTGAGAAGAAACTGATAATTCTTGAAAAGGTAGATACGCTTGATAATTTCGCTGATTTATACACTAAAGCGTTTGACAAATCCAGATTTCAAAACCTTATTGAACTGAATGGGATGATCAATCCCGAGTAACCATGCTTATCTTGTGATTTAAAAAAAAAAAAAAAAAAAAAAAAAACGTCACTAATCGCTTAAAAATATGTCGGTTACATTAGTTTGAAGGACATGTCTTCGGATATGTTTTGGTCATCATTTTCGACTTGGAGATCTTGAGGATAGCCATTAACCAGATTACTGATAGTGACCGGGGCGGTTTATGATGAGTTTTTCATTCTTTCGCTTAAAATTAGTCGATAATACTTAGTTAGAAGGACACATACTAGTATGTGGTCGGTCCAGCTGATCCATTGGATCTTCGGGATAGCCGTTTACCTGATGACTTTGTTTTGGTCGGGGCGATTAATGTTAAAATTTTGAAAGAACAGGGAAATGAAATTATTTTTCAAGTCTGTTACTTCGTAAGAAGTTCGTTAGCTATGTTTAACAGAAAATTGATCCAACCTTGGAAAATGATAGATATACTAATTCTGTGTGCTTAACTAGTGAAGTTATTAGGCTTAAAAGGCTTTAGGACAATCATTGTATGTCATGGTAACTTTTTATGGTGCGTAAAAGTAGACGTGATACACACTAAATTTACTTGATTTTACGTGGAAACTCCTTAAGAGTTTTGCATGTCTTCAGATATATCTTTCCGAATGATAGGCAGAAAAGCGATTACCCAGTCATACACGAGCCCATGCGTGTTCTGATTCCCGTGAAGATAGCGTCTCAAGATACTGCAGTGATCCAGATACGGGACTTGCAGTTAATTTCTACTTTGAAGTCTATTTTTATTCAAAAAAAAAAAAAAAAAAAAAAAATTGGAGTTATTGAAACATATTAGAGATGACAATATCAAGACTTCACAATCATTGAGTAAGAGAGAAGAACGGGAAGCAGATCAAGAATATTTACAACTTAATCAGACACTATGGGTCGAGGTCAATTCGGGGTGACTTGGGGAAGCCAAATACGCTTTGAGGATAGATAGGAGGCATCAATATTTCTGAGTTGTTGCCCACTTAAATTTTAAGGCATAATTGAACCTAACTCGTATCACAGAAACGATGAAAACCATCTTAAGTATATTACCTGCTTACAACCTGTCTCTTTATGTCATAATACAGCTAAACACGGATCTATGTGACAGTCACATGCTTAGTATGATTCCTGTTCGGATCTTTTCTAAAACATAGCAGTCCCTATTGAAACTGAAATTTGATCCCTTATACTTTAAATTTTTAAGTTTTTGTACTTAGATAGTTTTATGATTTTTTAACTGGTTACTTAGAATTGATCATGTTATTTATTTCTTAAAGGAAAGTTTTATAACTTAATTGGAAAAATGTTAAACTTATAAGGTTAAATTTTGTAAATATATAGGCGATGTTGTTGAACAGGCGAAGTTGTGGTTAACTTCGCCTAGGCGAAGTTATCCGTAACTTCGCCTGAATAACTCCGCCCATATATAAGGATTATCAACAGTCTTTCCTGTTCATTAATCTCAATTTCAGCGAACTTATCATATCCACAGCGAACTTATATCTTTTCCGGCGAACTTGATATTTACACCGATTAAGTGTTATTTATTCCCGATTTTCACACCGATCAAAGGTTCGACATGTTGTTTTATCATATATTACAAGTTCGTTCATGCTAATCAAGGGTCGTTTCGAACCGGTTATCAACCTCGAATCGTCGGACATTCAACCGAGTTTCATAACTTGTGTTTTAACGTGTTAATACACATACTGATCGTCAACATGTCCTTAAAACTTGTGTTTAACAGTATTTAATCGTCTAAACTAGCCGAAATCATCAACTGCACGTTGTTCCATAATTCCTAACTGCCGCCGATTCAGATTCAGCCGAAGTTAGGGTTTAGGCGAAGTTATCCGTAACTTCGCCTGAAGCTTAAGTTCGCCTGAGGCGAAGTTATCCGTAACTTACCCCGAAGCTTAAGTTCGCCTGAGGCGAAGTTATCCGTAACTTCGCCTGTAACTTAAATTCGCCTGAGGCGATGTTGTGATGAAGCGAAGTTAACTTTAACTTCGCCTAGATCATTTTTACTTAACATTAATTAGACGAACTTAAAGCTGAAGCGAAGTTGTTCCCAACTTCGCCTCAACTATAACTTCGCCTATACAGAGTTTATCACAACTTCGCTCATGGTAACAAAGCGAACTTGTGCTATGTCTTTGTGTCGTTCTAACTTGGTTAGTTTGTTGCAGATATGGCTGCGGTAGCTGGTGCTGGAGGTGCAGGAGGAGATGATGGTGACAATCAGAGACAATTCTTCCCGGGTCACAATATGTACATTACACTTGACCCGGAAGCGAGCGGCGTTGACGATTATCGCGAGATAATAACTTTCCTCCTGCGCTCGAGGATTTTTCACGCGATTACAAACACTCTGCCGATATCTCTACCGAATATCGAAGACTTCTGGCAGACGGTCGAATACGACTGTCGTGTTGAGCCCCCGGTCATGAGAGCGACGGTGAACAATCAAGAAGTTCAGTTCAATTCTGAACAGATCCGGGTGGCGCTACGGTTTGGAGAGGAGACTCGAGACGATCCAACTGAGTTTGTCGCTCCTTTTCGTGATGGAGCGTTTCTCCGAATGGGCTACTCTGGTCCATTAGGTGATACCCAGAGGAGGAAGGGTTTCCTTCTAGATCAGTGGCGCTTCCTCATGCACGTTATGATAGTATGCATGTCTGGGAGGAAGGCGGGCACAGACGGTATGGGTGCGACCATGCAGTCTGCAATGACTGCACTGACCTATAACAAACGTTATTGCTTCAGTCAAATGGTCTTCTACGAGATTGATAGGCAGAGGAGGGCGATGTCTCGGGAGCGGTTCATTATGTACCCACGGTTCATCCAGATGATATTGAACCATGTCGCTCCGACTCTACATCAGAGACGCCCGATAAGATACGTGGAATCGGTGAGCAAACGTATCTTTGCTCAATGCCGCACGTCGAGTGCGAGGAGCAACCCTGAACGTCGTCCCAGGCATACTCCACTATTTGGGTTTTTAATCAACCCAGAGTATGTTCCTGCTGGTGGGGACGAGTTCAGAGATCCTCAACCACGACAGGCAAGAGCAACTCAAGCTGTTCCTGCTCCTGCCGTGCCTGTTGTGTCTACTACTGAGGATATTGATCTTGACGCTGTTTTTGGAGGTCAAGGTTATTTTGATATGGATCACGTTGAAGAGGTGCAGGTCTCGGCTGCACAAGGTTCGGGTGTGAGTATGACTAGAGCAGCTACGTCGATGGCTGACTCCGATTTGGATGAGATTATGAATGAGGGGAGACGATTGATGGTGTCTCGAGAGAGAACGATAGGGAAGAGAAAGAGAACGGAAGATGATGAAGAGTCAGAAGAGGAAGAAGACATACATAAGCTGATAAGAAGATCAAGACGGGAGAGGACAGGTGCTGGCATGGGAGCTGGAGAGACTTCAAGGACTGTATGATTTGCTCCGGCCGCACTGTCTGGTATGTCCATTGTTCCTTCTTCTGTACAGGTGACAAGTACAAGCGCTGCGGATGTTCCCGTGGTGGCTACATCAGCTGCTGGCACTCCTTCCATCACTGCTATCCAGACGTCGACTCCGGAGATCGTGTCTCTACCGCCTCCAACGCTTACTCAGTCGGTGGTAGCTGCACGTTTTGTGGAGTCAACGGTCATTACTACTGCAGGGTTATCAGGTATGGTACCACCTGCGGTTACGCCTGCTTCTGGTGTCTCGCCTTCGCCTACTTCAGATTCAGAGAGAATAGCTTCACTAGAGCGGATCGTGGCAGAGCAATCGAAGACTATTCAAAGCCTAGTGGAAGCAAATCAACTACAGGCATCCCTCCTGGTTGAGCATGGGAAAGTTATAGATGCCTTGAAGGAGTTCTTGGCATGTCAGGGGGAGATGAGCTGTAAGGGCGACGAGCTGAGAACGAAGAAGAGAAACGACCGAGACGATGATCCCAATGCATCGAAAGATGCAGGTGGTGAGCTGCCAAGAACTTCTCAAGCTCTTGGTACTTCCACAGCTGAGGGGGATTCTACCGACGCGGCTGGTGGTGATGATGTGGTGTTGGTGGAGGATGACGTGATTGATGCGCTGAAGGAACTGGACGATGACATGTTCAGCGATGATGTGTTATTTGATGAAGATGTGCTGCCGAGTGATATGATTGAGAAGATCGGTGAGCAGATTGTGATTGAAGATGGAACAGAAGAGGGGGAGATAGTAGAAGAAGGAGTTGAACACGAGATCCCTGATGTTGAGAAAGCCGACATGGGTGCTGAGATGGATGAGACTGAGTGGGAGGAGCAGCCTAGGTGGAAGGAAGGCTGTGCTCATTGGTTTATTAAGACCAAGAAGCCTGCTGTTCCAGCCATGTTCAAGAAGAGTTATAACATCAAAGGCTATGCTGAGTCGAAGAAGGGAATTATCTGTTGGATTTATGATGAACAGATGAAGTTGTTTGTGGTGAAGCATTATGATGGTATTCAATACTTCAAGAGAATGTTGAGATCTCTCAATACGTTGCCGGAATGTGAGGTGAAGGATTTGGCCAGGTTGGGCCTGATAAATAGAAGTGACAACAACATGGCAAGAGTGATTGAGAAGATTGTGTGGAAAGAAAGCATAAAAGAAAAGAAGTTTGAACTATTAAAGCCACAGAAGGGAAAGCTCGTGGAGGATACAGAAAGGGGATTGAGAGCAGATGGTAAGCCATGGATGGTGATGAAGTACAAACCGATCCGATGCATCAAGGAGGTTCCAATGAAGACTATGCCTCAAGATGTGTTGAAGAATCTAAAATGGTGGTACGTTGATTGCCAGACTTCTGAAGCCATGATGGAAGACGAAGATGAACAAGAAGTGCTGAGGGTGTATGACCCGATGCATCTTGTTAACTTATCGAAAGCTGATCTGCAAGTGTTGAATGAAAAGAAGATATTCTATATTCCTGCTTGGAAGGATGAAGCAAGGAAATATCAGCGAGTAGTCACGGTATGTGCTAGAGAAGGAGTGCACGCTTGAAGATACATGATTACGAGACAAGAGCTGAAAGATCAAGATATGAAGCTACTGCCAAGGGGGAGTCTGTTGGTGCATAGATGTCAGTAGTTCATATGTCTAATGTCTGTAATCGAGTCTGTAATATTGTTTGTGTATTTGTTTGTAAAAGCGAAGTTGTTGACAAGTTCGCTTAGGCGAACTTGTTAACCAAGCGAAGTTGTTGACAAGTTCGCCTAGGCGAACTTGTTGAACGAGCGAAGTTATGGACAACTTCGCCTGAGGCGAAGTTGTCGTGTATTTATATAGGCTTCGGGTTTACTGTTTAGGAGTTGATCGAGTGATTATTTACGTGTAATTCAGTAAGTCTATTGACGTGAGGTCGAGAGTCTGTAAGTCTCACGGTTCGAGTTATCAATATAACGTGGTTTTGTTCGTATCGTGTTCGTGTGTTCGTGAGCTAATATTCTACGTCCGTAACGATCTACACAGGGATTCCGCACCTGTGTATATCGGGATATCTCGTGTGATCCGTCCGGGGAACCTACACAACCTATCCAAGAAATCCAAGCACCAGCTCCTCCTCCACAACAAGCACCTCAAGTCAACCATGGCAACCAAGGGAGAGCTTTTATGATGAATGCAGATCAAGCTCAAGTGGCAAACAATGTCGTGAATGGTTTGTTTTTGGTGAGTCATTTGGCTTCTATTTTATTTGATACTGGTGCCGATAGAAGTTTTATATCTTTAAAATTTGAGTCGAAACTAGCTATGCCTCGAACTAAGCTTTCCCGACCGTGTTCTGTTGATGTCGCCAATGGAAATTCCATTACCATCAATTCCGTCGTCCGCTATTATACTCTCATCCTTGCTAATCATAAATTCTCCATCGATCTCATACCGATGCAAATGGGAAGTTTCGATCCGGTGTTCATCCGACATTCCATGTTTCGAATCTTAAAAAGTGCTTAGCCGAGGGTAATCTCCATATACCTCTAGACGAAGTACATGTCGGTGAGTCAATGATTATGGTTGAACGTCCCGTTGAGATCATGGATCGCAACGAGAAGAAAACCAAGCGTAGTCGTATTCGGTTAGTCAAAGTTCGATGGGAATCACGATGTGACGCATAATTTACTTGGGAACGAGGAGACGCAATGAAAGAGAAGTATCCACATTTGTTTGCACCATCGTCTTCGTCTTAATTTCGGGACAAAGTTTTCTAAAGTAGTAGATACTGTGACATTCGTCAATTTCGGGTCCGCATAGTATTCGTTTTGTAAACTTTTATTATGTAAACCGACCCGTTTTGTAAACCGACACCTTGGATATAATCAAAATGATGGATTTTATGTTACAATATTGTTTTACACTTGTTGGGTTTCGAAAACGTTCATTTCGGTCTTTAAAACGCGTTAAAATCCCTTAAAACGAACTTCGGGGGCCAAAACTGCCATTTTAAAAAATTTGAAAATCTGAAAACCCACCCCATCGTGATACGCGATGGGGGAGTACCTCACTCGTCACGTATAGCGACCACCTTCAGCACAGCTGCATGATTTTGTTTATTTTTAAACAAACATGTGACTTAAACTCCCCATTTTCATGCAAAAGACTTTATGCTTGACCCTTTCGACTTGCCCTATATATACACCACCATATCCACACATTAATCTCTGCTACAACACCAAAAAATCTCTCAAATTCAAAGATCTAAAGGTTGTTTTATTAGTTTTCTTGAAGGTTTGACTTCCAAAGTCAAACTGAGTTATTTCTTTCATTCTAATTAGCTTATGTAGTCTTATTAATACTTGTTTATGGTGGTACAACATATATATAATACACACCCCTTGTTACCTTTGGTAGTTACTTCTCCGAATCCGGTTGGTTAAGTTTCGGACCTCGTAAGGCAAGGCTTCATAGAGGACATCGTGTTCTTGATATATATACACTCACATAACTTGTTTTCACGTATTATTTATGATTAACTTTTGCCCATTTTAGTTTGTTAGTCACATATACAAGTCTTGGGTATGTGGAGACCATCTATGATCACATTGTGAGATGGAAACCGAACCCGAACTTTTGTTAAAAAGACTTATTGTTGACTTTTTAGTTGTAGAACTTAAATATTTTCATTTGTACATTATTATACAAGATCTATGATATATGGGTATGTGGAATCCATCTATGAACTTGTTGTGAGATGGAAACCGAACCGATCCGATATTTACTTGCTTAAGACACACAAGTGTGTTTTTAGCTATCAAGACTTGTATATTTCTTTAAAAATAGTTTACAAACAGATTTTAATTATTTTCCTAAGTACTTGGAAATGTTGGATCCAACTTGATCCCATAACATAGTTTGGACCGAAAAAACCGAACACTCGCTTAACGTACGTTGTTAGTTCTAAAACAATATATCTTCATACTTGGTTAAGTATCACTATATTTTAATGAGTTATCTCATTACAATTAATATTTTGGAAAGTTGACTTTGGGTTTGACCATTTGTCAAGACCCGAACCAACAACCCGAACACTCGTTAAAGACCCGTTTTAGTATCCTTATCCCAAAGGAACTTGCATTTTTTGCATTTTTCCACCTTGTTACTTAACATTGGTTAAGTAAATATTAAGGTTAGATACTTTAACCCGGTTTCGAGAAACTTACATTTTAAAGGGTTATTGTTAAAAATTCTCCAATAGTTATATTTTAAACCTTGAACTTCAATTGTTTACTTTTTGTAACAAATATTTTATTTAAAGATCTTCAAGACAACCTTTCTAAATCCAAGATTCTCTTTTATTTAGGCTTCATACGTTAAACCCGTCGTTCTGGCAAATCTTCAAATTACCAACTTTTCAAGTTTATTACTTGAATGTGAGTACTTTCATACCCCGTTTTCTATCTTTTATTTTGGGGGTGACATTTCATCTTATCTAAACTAAATGTTTTATACTTAAGTCTTAAACCACAAACGTTGTTGTATACTTTACTTAAATACTTGCTCGATTTGATGTTCTATGATTATGTGCCTATGTGTTTATCGCTTTTGGTTGGTGGAACTATAAACCTAGACTACTTGGCATCACCTTGTAGCAAGGTGTCGTTAACGTAATGCAATTAACGATAACTATTAAACCCTGGACTATTTGGCATCCTCTTATAGTTAGGTGTCGCTAACGTAATTCTATTAGCGATTTTATCCAAATTATTGCTTTTATTTATTGTTTCGTGTACGAGTTTTGTGGAACTTTCTTACTATATATTTATATGCTCAAACTTATGAATTGCTCACCAACCTTTGTGTTGATAAACTTTATTTTATGAAATGTTACAGGTTTACATCTTGGTTGATTATGGAGCTTGTGGAGAAAACGTCACAAATACCTCTTGGATATTAGCAAAAATGAACAACATATGATTTGCTATATTTTGTTATGACTTGTTATGAATATTGTTATGTGACATTTTCGATGTTGTGAAATGAAATGAGTTTATTAAATATTGTTGCTTTAAATAGTATCAAGTGCTTATGGACAATCGTTACACCTCGGCATGTTCCGCCGCCTTTGGTCGGGGTGTGACAGGCCTACCGATTTGAGAAAATCACACTTTTCTTATTTTCGTCAAGAAATTTTTAAGCCGATAATATATTCTATTTAATACAAATAACATTACCATCATCTAATCTTTTATGGACAATTGATTTGTTGACGATAACTTATCTTTTGTCCATTAGCATAGAATTTGAAACAGAAACATCGGGGTCGACAAAAATTTGCGTATATGTGTAACTTTGGAGCTTAGGGAACAAGTATGAATATTCCAGACATGATAGTACACTCAAAATCTCCAAAGTGCCTCCAATCATAAATGTGGTTTAGTGATTGTTGAGGTAGTTGCGCAGTTAGTTCTTCATCTATAGATTTGAGGTCGCGTGTTTATAATGGGAATATTAGAATTTCGACAAGAGATACGATGTCTACTTGTCTTTGTTTTAGTCTTTACTCCAAATTTAGGTGTTACACGCATATAAAGCTATGTTTCTTATTATAAAATAGGCGCATAAATGAAGTGTCAAATTGGAATAATAAGGGAAGAAGTCATTATGATTTCGCAAAGAACTAACTCATTCAAGCGTAATGTCAATCTTGGGTATGAAAAATTGGAATATCCTACTCACGCCTAAATTCCAACGAAGACAATTTCTTTAACAAAGATATGATATTGTCCTTTATTCTCAAAATCATTTGATGCATCTATTAGTGTCGACTGAAATATCCAAAATCCGCAAAGGAATTTGTACACAATTTATCTTAATGACATGATCATCAAGATCTAGGATACGGAGCATAACATTTTTAGGAAAAAGAATCAACACGTAAGTCATCACTAGATCAATATAGTCATGACGTATGAACGCAATCATGGAGCAAGGATCATCGCAAAATATACATGACTAAGCCCAAAGATGATAGAATGATCATGGGGGATCGAAAGAAAGGGTTTGGCGAAATTTTAAACTAGATTATTGTCTCAATAAACTCTTTATTAGAGAATCCATTTTTTTCACACTATTAAACGAATGGATGGGTGACTTGATGATTACAATCGCTTCGTCAATAGTATTAACTATCATATTATACTCATAGGTCATCACAATAGAATTTTCCAGAATTCTCTCGTTGTTGGTACATAAATGTCAGTAGTTCATAGTCTAGCGTTTGTAATCGAGTCTGTAATGTAATTATGTTTAAGTTTATGTCTGTAGAGGCGACGAGCTGAGGACGAAAAGAAGAAATGATCAAGACGATGATCCCAATGCACCGGAAGGTGCAGGTGGTGAGTTGCCAAGAACTACTATAGCTCTTAGGGCTTCCACAGCTGAGGGGGAGTCTGCCGCTGGTGATGATGTGGTTGCTGATGATGTGGATGTGGTTGAAGATGTTGAGATTGTTGATGATATGATTGATGCGCTGAAAGAGATAGACGATATGTTAGAGGATGATGAGTTGATAAATGAAGATGATGTTCTGCCAATCGATGAGATCGAAAAGATTGGTGCAGAAATTGTGGTTGAGAATGTGATAGAAGAAGGAGAGATTGTTGAAGAAAATGTAGAGCATGAGATCCCTGTGGTTGAACAGTCGACTATATGTGAAGATGCTGCGGTTGACAACACTGAGTGGGAAGATCAGCCAAACTGGAAGGAAGGCTGCGCTCAGTGGTTTGTAAAGACGAAGAAGCCAGCAGTACCGACGATGTTCAAAAAGTCGTATAATATAAAGGGATATGCAGAATCAAAGAAGGGAATCATATGTTGGTTGTACGATGAAGAGTTGAAACTATTTGTGATCAAACGTTACGACGGCATTCAGTACTTCAAGAAGATGTTAAGATCCCTGAATACCTTACCGGAGTGTGAGGTGAAAGACTTAGCAAGACTGGGGCTGATAAACAGAAGTGATGATAACATGGCGAGAGTAATTGGGAAAATTGTTTGGAAGGAGGCCATTAAAGATAAAAAGTTTGAACTTCTGAAGCCTCAGAAAGGGAAGTTAGTAGAAGATAAAGATAGAGGGATGAGGGCAGACGGCAAACCATGGATGGTTATGAAGTATAAACCAGTCCGTCATTTAAAAGAAGTGCCGATGAAGGTGATGCCCAAGAACGTCTTGAAAGACTTGAAGTGGTGGTACGTGGATTGTGAAACTGCTGAAGCGGTCATGGAGGATGAAGATGAGCAAGAGATCATGAGAGTGTATGATCCTATGCACTTAGTCAATCTATCTCAAGCTGACTTGCAGGTACTACATGCTAAGAAGATTTTTTACATTCCTGCTTGGAAAGAGGAAGCTAAGAAGTACCAGAAGTTGGTTTCTGTATGTGTTAGACATGGAGTGCATGCTTGAAGAGATGAAGAGAGAAGACGAGAGATTACAAGACACAAGCTTTGAAGATCAAGATATGAAGCTACTGCCAAGGGGGAGTCTGTTGGTACATAAATGTCAGTAGTTCATAGTCTAGCGTTTGTAATCGAGTCTGTAATGTAATTATGTTTAAGTTTATGTTTATGTATGTAAGCGAAGTTGTCAACAAGTTCGCTTAGGCGAACTTGTTGAACAAGCGAAGTTGTCGACAAGTTCTCCTAAGCGAACTTGTTGAACGAGCGAAGTTATGGACAACTTCGCCTGAACATATCGGGCGAAGTTGTCGTATCAATATATACTGTAGCCGGCGGATTGTTTAGGAAAAACGAGAGAGGAATCAGTAGTTGAGTTCAGTGAACGTGCCGAGAGTCTGTAATAGACGTGTTTCAAGTTATAATATATAACGTGTTCGTTTGTATCGCGTGTGATTGTTTTACGTATTCTACGCTCGTAACTACCTACGCAAGGATTCCGCACCTACGTAGATAGCGATATCCCGTGTAAGATCCATACGGGAACCTACACTCGTACCTGTAAATTCACAATTACGTGATATCAAGTGTAATCGTCAATTTATCTTACAGGATCATTCTAGAATTCTCCTATTGTGGGTCATAATTATAGGTATCACAAGTTTACACAAAGATACGTGTATTAAGTACTAATCACATATTCCACGAATTCATTTTTAGAATCCATGCAAGGACTTTATTTTGTGTAACAGCGTACACCAAAGTTGACCAAGTCTTCACGCCACAGTTGGAATATTTACACTGAAATATTAGGCATTGTTAAAATCCTAGTCATAGCACCCTTGGCTTTTTCACTATTCTAAAATAGTGTTAACGTGTTGAGAGATTAGTTGAGATAATCCTTAAGAGTAGGTCGGTAATCCATATCTTCTACTAGCACAATTGTGTCTTGTTTTCTGTGGCATATTGTCGTTTATGTTATTTTCAGATAACATAGATAAAACAACATTCATTATTAATTATTATATGCGTGTGACTAAATATAGGAAATAATCAGTTCGCACAATAATCAATAAATCATCCAAAAGATCATTGTGACATTATAACTTGGAAAATTATAACTTGTTTAGAAGTTAATAAAATAACTACTAACAAAAATGTGAATACTCATTAGCACCAATCACAAGTTTTTAAGTTTTCCAAATCAAAATATACAAGGCATGCGATGCCTATCTAGATCAACAAGAGAAAATTATTGAAGGTCCAAGTACTCCATCAATGCTTCTAACACTTAAACTGAAACAACTATAGCACCCATGACTGAGTTACAAAACCTCGAGAATCAATAGAGGTAGGGTCACATTGTCATCCTCAATCCACTTATTACATGAGTTAGCCATAGAATAACCAACAATAACAAATACAAGAAATTGACCTGTGAAGAAAGATGACATGTAGCCTAAAGCTAGTAAGGGAGTAGGTTATAGAAGCGCGTGCACGATTTCCAACATAACAGAGGTAGGTGGAAGCGGTCCCCCAATTTACTATTAATGTTGTGTATTTCGTTTATAGTGCGTGAATCATGTGTTCGTGACATAATACTTACAAGGTAATCCTGATAAAATTAATATATAAATAACATGTACAAATTTATCAATTAAATTTCAAATAATACATAAACAAATTAAATGCAATATTTTCTTTTGCATTTCATATGAAAATTTATTAATAAAATTTTCAACTTCGTGAAATAGGAAAATGTTTGTTTCGAATACTTGGGTTATAGTCTAGAAATATTTCATCAAATATTTCTTGTTCGTTATAACCATTGGCTCTGATACCATCTTCTGTCACACCCCAAAAATCGTTAACTTGGCAACGGAAAACTTAATTTTGTTAATTTGGACGGTGACAGACGTTTTTCAGCCAATCATATTAAAAAATAATGAACCATTAGTTGGACTTTATTAAATATCAGAGTCTTACACGTGTCATACATGCACGGTTCTATTTTAAATTACAAGTCCATCTATCATTCATTTAACGCACAACACCATTTTTCCGAATCCTTCACGAAACATCCATTTTCTTCATTTACCTGAAAATTATGTTAAAATAATTTTGTCAACACGAATGTTGGCGAGTTTCTCAATTAATAAAAGAAAACCGGGATGTAACAGTTCACGAATTTACTACCATTTATTCATCATTCTTATCAATGATAAATAAAAATAATGTTCATTATTCACCATTCTTTTCAATGGTAATATTCATTATTCACCATTTTTTTCAATGGGAATTTAATTTCCACTTTTCCAGACATAACTATATATTTCTTAAACAAAACGTGTTAGTTATAAATGAGCAAAGAGTACAGCACATGTATGACTATCAATATGATAAACCTGATACATACCAAAATCAAAATATTCCAACCTTTTCAACCAGAGCGACCGGAAGAGTGGGGAGCGTCGCCCCAATAGATCTACCAATATTTTTAGGCCCTTTCTCTCTAGGTTAACGATTTTTCCTTTCATAATGACTCATCCCATTTAACACAATTTGTAAAATATATAACCCTTTTCTTTACATACTTCTCCCCCAAAAACATTTATAAATTGTTAAAATATTTAAAGTGGGGATTTACGAGAAAACTCACATTTGCCTTGGCTTAAATAACATTTAAGTGTGATAATATGCCAATCAATGTCAAGATCTTATTAATAGTCATCCAAATGATATCCGGATTACTATATTTAATACCAAGTATATTAACACATAAACATAAATAAAAATGGAATCTTATCCTAACTCAATTTATTTATCATCACGTGCCTTATTAATTATAATTCTAATAAATAAATTACAAACTTTTATCGTTTATGAAAAATCGTAATTGAATCGAACATTTTAAAATAACTTATAAATATATCGGAACAATATAGTTTCAAATAATCATTGTAAAACTAATATATGTTTTCGAAACTAAACTTGGACGTTATTTAATAAAAAATATATATTATTTATTTTAAGACATAATCTTCTTTTATAAATATATTATCTGTCATATAAACGCGTTCTTGAATTCTGACATATATATTCCATACCATTTTTTAACAAAACATAATATAACCATTATTATTATTTTTACCGAAGCGTGTTATATTAATATTCTTAATATAAAAATTTCGTTATCATATTTTATATAAAAATTTACATTTTTTAAAGGTATATTTATTTCTAATAATAATGGTGGTCACTATTCGGATAAATTATTTCAGTCCAAATATCGTGTGTATAAATATACACAAACGCACGGAATCGTCCAAGTCTCAATTGTACCATTTTTATCACTCAATATTATCAATCGGTTTTCTAAATATTTATTAACAACATTTTGTCCAAGTTATTTCCAATAACAATATTTATACTAATCTCTCGTTATCTATCTTTTTCAACACTTAAAGATATAAAAGATATACCACAACGCGTACGGTTCGAGCCTATAAATCTGCTCAAAACCGCACGCAATGCGATCCGGATATACTAACACGCTCGTTTTTGCGGCACGAACGTTTCTCTGGTCTCGGATCATCCGTACGACACCTCGAAACCTACATGTAACTCGTTTTAATAAACTGTTTTCGTTCTAAAATCTGACCAGTAACTTACGAAGCTTATAACTCACCATCCATATATCTGATCAACTATTCCTTAGGTGGAATCAAACATTCATATGTAGGAAGGTTCACCGAAACTTTCAGCTCGATCCGATGGTCAGATCTCTGGAAATCTACATTTCATTATGGCTGTGTTTTCAAAATTCGCCTAGCGAACTGAACACGGATATGGGTTGAGAAACCCAATTTAGGCAACTCTAATCCGCATCTCCATCGTTGAAAATAATTATATATGGGTTATGAACCCTCTGTATAAAAATCAAGATGAACGGGCCGTTAGATCTTTAGTTACGGAACCATCTTTGCGGACATGCATAACTAATACAATCTGTCCAGATTTTAAAACTTGTTTTTAAAAAACTTAAGCTCAAATTTAGGACAATCGGAGCTTACCGTTGCGTTCGGGAGGTCGAAAAATGGTACCGGATAAAAGACAGACTTCGGCCGCAACGGATCACCGAGCCGGACCACCACCGGCAAACGTCGGCCGCCGCCAGACCACTATCGGCCACCGCCGGAATTCTCTGCCTTCTCTCTACTCTATCTCTCTAGATTTCAGCTGAAAGAATATTATGAGAGAAAGTGGGTTTGATTGGCCTTTTATATATACGGTTTTTAACGCATTTTGCGATTGCGTTTTGGTCTATCGCTTCAACGATTCCGCTACTTTAAATGATGTTATATTTTCCAAATATACCTTGTCAAAGTATTTATTCCAATCCCGACTTAAAATTGTCTTGCTAACTTATGATTTCCGCTAATAAATTATTGCGATCGTTACCCGGTGTCGGTTCCGTGTTACTCCAAACTTAATAAAACTAGTGTAGTTGTTTTTCCCAAAAACAACTCATCCAAACTTATGGTGTGTATTTTATTTATTTTATTTAAATTAAAAACTTCAAATACGGCGATAGTATTAACTTTTACAAGCTCATCGGTGCAGGTGCTTTAACGACCGTGTTCGAAAATATTAATTTGCATTTTCCCACTTCGTTGTAACTCAAAATTGAGCCACGTATTCGCCTGCGTTCTCGATTTTCGATCCTCTAAAATATTCAAATGGATTCACCCCTGGAAACTTTCTCGAATATCGGGTTGAATATTCCACGTTTAACCGAATACGTTTGTTTCTCCATTATTTATCACCGAAATTTCTTTATCCCGTCTCACTTCTCATGTGTTTTACAATGTATATATTCCGTTCATTCTTAGATTAAAATACTATATTTAACTTATGGGTCTTAATCTTCAGTTAATCTAGCCTAAACATGTCTTAATCTCAATTATGGAATATAATAGTACTTTTTATTTTACCGGGTATCACACATTATTCACAATATTTCATACACACTCGGCTAAATGTATGATCATATACATAATGGTATATGTATAGAATACTTTATTGTAAAAAACAAAACATGGGATATCATAAGGTTGTAGAGGGATTGAATCTCCACTGACTAACATGAAATAGATGCATAAATTAAGAGGTTTTTGTGTGGGTTGTAACTTCGCTTAGGTAAGGACATGGAAAAGGAGAATATAAAATTGCCAAAGTGCTAAAATTTCGATGGCTATGCTAACTTAAAATACAACAAACGGAAAGGATTAAACTGTATAAAACCGACGTTTATATAATCAAAGAGCTATCGTTCAAATCTACATGTTATCTCATAGTAAATTTTTAAAAGTTCTTTTCACTAAAAATAATTAAATTCTAGTCAACCAAAATTCTAACATGAGGGAGAAATGGTTAGTTTGACTAAGTGGCTTTAAAATGGGTGAAATAGGAAACACACGGGATAAGGCTCAAGTGGGCTATCTAATGGTAATGTTCATGTGAGGTATAAACAAGAAAAATGCTACAAAAAAAAAGTATGCATCCTATTGCGTCAACTTTTAGTTCATGTCTTGAAAGCTATACCCAAAACAAATCCTAAATCACATGAAACATTTGGCACACCCAATTGCCCACAAAAACATAAGCAAAGTTCAATAAATCAAAGCTATAAAGATTGCTCATGGAAGCAGACAAATTGTGTAAAACTGTAAAATTTTGCATGCAATTCCTTCATTTTAACTTCAATAAAGCAAAGCTATAAAGGCGGCTCACGTTCATTTAGCACACCTGATCCTGAAGATGGACAACTCCACCAGGAAGGCAGCAGCAGCAACCATGTCAATGGTTCTAAGAAGCTCCATATTGAGCAGCAAAGGGGTAATCCCTATAGTTCCATCAATCTTAATATCACAACTTCGACTAAGGTTGGCGATCCTGTTGGGATTCGGTGTTGACCAGTCAAAATTTTATTACCAAATAAACTGGGTTCGATAATAATTATTTAATGAATTAAACATGTGAATTAATATATACGCATCGGAATGTAGACGAGTAATCAACACGAAAACTAAACGTGATTGGATCCAGTTACAAATGACACGGGCATGGAATAAATAAAATAATTATCTATCTAATTACCTATGAGATAATAACTGTTAGAGACACCGAGGTTCAACGAACTGAAACGAGTGAGTCGCGCTGGCGCCAGAGTGGCAGCAGGACTGCGAGTGAACCGGGCTGAGCAACAGCGGAGGAGCGCTACTGAGCGGCAGCCTGCAACTGTGGCCGGAGGTCACTTGCGGCAGTTATGGTGGCGCAATTAATTAAAAATAGTTCATGAGACGAATTGGACAGTGGTTTTGTTTTGCTGGCTGACCCCAAGTTTTGACCTGTAACCTGTTTAGAGTTATGATAATGATTGTTATCATAATATAATCACTCCCCAAACCAATCAGACCTCACATTCTTTTACAGTGTAAGGTAGCGTTTGGTATACAGTAATTACGGAGGGAATAAAATGATTTATTGTTTCGGAATAAAAAAAATAGTGTTTGGTTGCTCAATGTAATGAAATCATCCATTACACATGGAATTTCATTCAGTCAAAACCATTCATTCTCATTTCTTTTTTTTTCATTGCATTCATTCTTCATTATACTTTCTCAACACCACCACCACCTAACAACAACAACCGCCACCACTACAACAGCCACCACCACCACCTGACCGCCACCGCCGTCGCCTCCACCACCACCTACACTACCACACCGCCACGACCTTACCATCAGCACCGCCTCCGCCACCATTGTCACCATAGCCACCGCAACCATTTCACTGTCGCCACCTGACCATTACCGCCACCACCATTGTTGCTGCCTGACCACCACCACAGTCGCCGCCACCTTACAATCGCCATAACTACTAATGCTCCCCCCTCCCACCACCGCCCTTGCCGTCTGACCACCACTACCACCACTGCCGCCACCACCATTTTCGTCGCCGACGTTACCACCACCAGGTTTTTTGTTTTGGTAAAAAAATTTACTTTGAGATAATAGTGTTTTAATTATTTCTATTTTAATCATACAATTTTTTGGATACCAAACAACATTAACTATTAATTCATTTCATTCCCATAGGTTAACCAAACAAGACAAAAGAATGGTAATGATTCCATTGTTCATTCCATTCATTCTCCCATTCCATTCCCTCTTCATTCCATTACCTCCAACCAAACATTCCCAACTCTCGTTTAAAGCCCGAACAAGTTTATTTAATTAGTAAACAAACTATATACACACACACACACACACTAGTAGGTGTGCACTCGCGTTGCAGCGGGGGACACAATGAGAATGCGTTCGGTATGAAGTCGTTTTGCGCAGGGGGTGATAAGTCGGTGAATAAGGTGCTTTATTTATTTGGAAAGTTAACTTTTTTTTATTGGAACGACTAACTAAGTAACACCGGGTACTCCGTACGCGGCCCCCATTGGCTAAGGTAGCCCGAGCCGGCCACGAGTCCAGACGGACGGAGCCCCTTGCGGTCCACCTATTGAGGGATTCCCCGGATAAAACCCGACCCCCATGCTCGCCAAACGGCACGACAACGAGGAGCTGGTAAAACCGGGTGAGTCATGACTCGATGATAGTGAGGTTTGAACCCCCTATCTCTCACTTAGTAAAGTGAGTGCTCTACTATTGAGCCACATCCAATTTATATTTGAAAAGTTAACTATTAATTGCATCATAATATTAACATTAAAAAATGCCATTAATATTATATTTCATATACTAATGATGCTATTTAAATATATAAAACATAACTGAAACTATAAGATAGAAAGGACCAAACCGAATCCAAGCCCGAACCATCGAAACTTTTTTTTTCTTCGTTCGTTTGGGTTCGGTCTAGATTTGAGCCAATAAGTACCAATAAATGGGTTGCAACATTTTAATGTGTCACATACATTGCAGAACTTGGTAACATAAAAGACTAACAGAAACATGGGTTAGACTTTTATCATGACTTTTTGATATGTATGACATAACTAACTGCTGCCTCTATAGGTAGAGAATGAAAAAGGTGAAGACAACAAAGGAACAAGAAAATGTTCCAATTTTTTGGGAATTTTTTAACCTCAAACACAATCACGACAAACGGGAAGAAACCGTTTGGGTTGTATTTTCCAGTATTGAAACTTATTCGTTACACATCAGGGCTCAAATTATTGACCATTTTCATCAGTTGACTGCTTCTTCCATCTTTATCTGTAACTGATGAACCTTGTGTAATCCTGTAATCCACTTGTCTTTATCCGAGTCACCAAACACCGACCTGGCTTCTTGTTGCACATTTCTTAACATGACTTTAATTCCACCAGCAGGACATCCGTGGGCTACATCTAGTATATGGGTTGTGATTGGTGGGCGAGACCATGTAGTCATCGGAGATGCTTTTGTGTCAGAAGATATTAATGGAGCGGTTATATGCCCTTCTAAAACGTTCACCCAACCTTCTACATTAAAAAGATCAATATTAGTGTAAAAGGTAAACAATTTTTTATAATGTACCGGCTAACAATGTAAGGGCTTTTTGAATCTTTATACTAATTTTTATTTAAGACTAAAAAGAAATAACATCAATTTTTAAAGTAAAAATGTAAAATAAGTAAATAACCTTCTCCTTTAGTGACATCACTTGCAAAAGGGGCTGAGAAGCAGAAATTTGTATGCTTGAGAAAAGCTTTTGAAGACGTAACTCGGTTATTTTCATTTGCTCTTGAGTCGCATTCTCAAACTAAAAAATATGCCTGTTTGCAAATCGTCTATACAAAAATAGCATAACATACTAACATCAGTCAGTAGGTAGCATAACTTAAATAGAAAATAAGCGTATATTCATATGTGACTGTAACATCTCGTTTTCTAGTTTCGGTTAATAAAATGAGAATTTATTATGAGTCTGGCTAGTGTTGGGTTAAATGGATGTGGGTATGGACTTGGGTTATGAAGGAAAGAGGAAAGGACCATGGGCTTAAGCCCATGATCCATAATTATATAAACCATTAATCACCCATTTAATTCATTTTACACATATTCCATACACCACCAAAACACACACTTAAGCTCTCTCTCTCTCTCTAAGTCTCTCTCTAGCCGAAACATAGAAGAAGAACCGATCCCGACCCAAGGTAATGATAGTATAATGTTGTTTGAGCTTAACCCGTTAGATATGGTCACGAAACGACGAGCCGACACTGTTAAACCGTTTAAGTCACGAGATCCGGGTGGAATCGGGCATAAACCAAACCTAAGAAGAGCTTAGAGGTCACCCTAGCTCAGATCTTGATCGAACGGGGCGAAAAACGGTTAAAAACGAGTCAAAACTCGTTTTTCCGGCGAAACCGCGTTTTTCCGGCGACGACGCCGGAAAGGCGGCGGGTACGAGGTAGGTTACGTTAGAGAATGTTTCTGACATTCTCTGACCTAACCCTAATTCGTTAGCTGAGGTCTAACGAACTAGCTTTGATTGAACTGATTTTTGAAGGAAAGACTGACAAACTAGCCCCAGTTCGTTAAGTCCAATTCGTATGATGACCAGTTCGTTATAAGGTCTAATTCGTTATGAGGACTGGTTCGTTATAAGGGTTCAATTCGCTAAGAAGTTCAATTCGTTAAAAAGACCAAACGTATAAAGTTCAATTCGTTATAAGGACCAATTCGCTATGAAGGCCAATTCGTTATGAAGTAACGAATTAGCTAATTCGTTATGGAAGACAGAAGTAACGAATGAACCCCAATTCGTTAAGGAGCATAATAACGAACTAGACTTTGAAAGAATTACTGAATGGTCCTTGGACTTAGAAAAAAATGAGTTAATTACAAAGAAGCCCTTGAACTTTTAAGTTAGCAAATTAATTATGATTCAAAATTCTAATGGAAATTCGACCCCAGCCAGGGGCTCTGCCCCTTGGACCCTGCTAGGGGTTGCCGCCCCTAGAACCTCGCTGCCAGGGGCGCTGCCCCCGGATCCCCGTTCGTTGAGGGTTATAATTAAACTAGAAACGCGATATGGGTAGTGATAGTTAATTGATAAGTGTAATTGTTATACAGTTAGTCGTGCACAGCTAAGGAAAGGAATAACAATTAACGGTGAACGTAACCGAGTTCAGGTGAGTTTCTAGCCCCATTCCTTTTTATGTTTTCGGGGCTGTGTGCATACTCTATGTGATAGTTAATACACTTATCTTAAGTGGTAAGTGTATGCTTGGAATGATTTATGTATGATGATTGCCTGACGGTGCGTGAACGATATTCGGATATTACATGTACCGTCAGGAGGTAGTTAAAGATATGATTGATATATGATGTATGAATGATATATGTAAGTAATGTATGTATTATTGATAGCACGTGAACGATCTTCAGATTTTTCATGTACTGTCAAGGGATGATTTAAGGATATGGTTGACATATATATGATGTATAAGTGATGTATGAATGTACGAAAGTTATAATTATGAATGTATAGAAATTTATGGAAGGCATAGTTAGAAAAGCGAACCGACCCTAATAATGTCGGCGAATGTAGGGAACCGACCCTGATATGTCGGCGAATATAGGGAACCGACCCTGATAATGTCGGTGAATGTAGGGGACCGACCCGATAATGTCGGCGAATGTAGGGAACCGACCCTAATAATGTCGGCAAATGTAGGGAACCGACCCTAATAATATCGGCGAAGGTTATAGGGCGAAATGCTCTTTAAACGTATGTGTATGAATGAAAGTATGCATGTAAGTATGAATGACAGAATGAAAGTATGTGTGTATGTAAGTATGTAAGTAAATACGGAGGTGTGTAACTTCGGGTGCATATGTAAGTATGTGAATGTATCGTATCTCGTCTGGTAAACTAGAACTCACTCAATGTAGCTGACTTTTAGTATGCACGCAGGTTAACAGATTGGGGCAGCTGGTTTGAGCAGGACACATGGCAAGATTGAAGAGGCTGGCATTTTAAGATTTGTCATGATGTTTGATACTATGTTTTAAGTATGTTTTAAAAAGACAAGTTATGAATATTTGTAATGAATGGTTGACTTTTATATTATTCCACGAAAGTTTTAATTAACTCTGATATTTAAAACTGTGTTTATGAGTAAATCCAACGTTTAAAGTGAGGCACCGGTAACGGGGTCTTACAGTGACAGATTACCTTTAACTCAGATAATTATATTTCAGGAGTGCTCCTTCCAGATGCAAACATAATAAGAATATTGTTCGAGATTAGATGACTAAAATGCCTCTTGGTATAGAGTCCACCCGGCAGGTAAACCTGGTTTTGAATAATCATATTAGAAAATAGATAATATAAACACGTGATAACTGATTTTTATAATTTATATTAATTTATTTGTTTGTATTAAAAATTTTCGGATGTTAAAAGACTCGGCCAGTTTACGCGTTAAGGCGGTTAACTAAAAAAACAGAAGCACTAAAAAGTTCCAATATTCAGTTAATTAATAAATGTTTGAATATAAATTGGTATATATGTGCTGCTAAAACCAAAAAAACATATAAATGAATAGATAATATTTTGTCACTCAATACAAAAAGGGTAAAGCTAAAGACAAATTATATAGAACCATAATAGTGACACCATACACATACACAGTGCCTGCCTGCATAATAATAATAATAATAATAATAATAATAATAATAATAATAATAATAATAATAATAATAATCAGTTATTGGAGAGATTATATGGTCCAAACCTCCTATGGCTGTAACTACGTTCACAAAAATGTTACAATAAATTGCAAACCTTAAATGGATTTTCATTTAGAATATTTCCACAAAAGAACATGAATATTTACCACTAACTCCTTGTATGGCGTCACTCGCTACTTGCTAAGCTGCAACTTCATAGACATGTCTGTAGTTGATGATTGTCCAAAGAGTCTGTAGTTGTTGATTGTCCAAAGAATCCGTATGTAAGAGGGGTGATTGGGTCATTAAAATTAAATTCGTGAAATCCAAAAATTAATGAGTCCATTTCTATTAATACCTTATGAATTCAATTAAGATAGTAGGTCTAATCCCTCAATATTAAAATAAGTCAAAATCTAATTAACTACCTAGTTACAACTTAAAGAAACAAAATTAAATAGATTTATGTGAGTTGTGAACCCGACCCATTTACTTACTGGAGGCGCGCCCTAACCACCAGACCATGTAATGTGTATTGGGTTGAACAAAAAATGTCTTGCTATCTCAAACGGGTCGGAACCAATCCGAATTGTAAAGCAAATGAACCATTTAGGTAGCTAAAACAGGAACCGAGAACCAACCGGTTAGGTAGTTAAAACAAAAACGAACCTTTTATGTCTTGGTGAGTTTGGGTCCGAAGGGTCTGGACTCTGGAGTGTCGGTGCTTAAAGGTTCCGAGCCAGGACCGTTTCTAAACTTGGCCATTGAAAAAGTGGAAATGTAAATGTACCGGGCATGACAAATTAAAAAAGAGCCAAAGCATTCTATTTAGAAGTTATCCATAAAGATGAGGTAATACTTAAATCTTACCCTAATAATAACGATAATAATTAACAGACATACTGCACGGTCATTTAGATCAACTTCTTGCAACATCTCAGATACAAATATTTGAAATCTTCCTCATCGACTCCATTATTGACATGCGAGAAAAGAAAAATGTTAATAAAGATATTAATTAGGCCTATAAGGCTGTATAAATTTTGTTGTTTACAAAATATGCTTGAAGCTAACCTATAATTACAAAATATTAATATTTGATACGATGGTTGCATTTTACCTAGCTAGAGTTACAAAAGACTAATATTTGTTATCCTGGCTACATTTTACCAAAAAATATGCAGCTTGCATTGTATAATCACTTACGTATCTTAATAGTCATTTCCAAATTTGTACCAAAAAGAGTCTTTACTGCATAGGTGCTTCTGCATTTCATAACACGAAGTTAAATGTTTGGCTTTTTCCCAACAAGGTCCAGAATCTATGAAAAATTTAAGTAGTTATTAATAAATAGGATCTTTGATTAACATAGGTGTGTACAAATTGGTGTGTGTTATAAATATATATTATTATGGTTATCAATACCTAATATAGATTAGACTTTTTCTTTAAGTTATCTTTTCCTATATATACATATTATTGTATCTTACTGTAATACACACCTAATTAATTAAATCTACATCTTCCTCCATACATCTCTCTTCCACATGTTTGGCTATTATGCTTATTTTACAACACGTTATCAGCACGAGTCTCACAAGAACACTAATCCCCTCATATCACACAAAACCCAACCACCACTTTCAATGCTCAAGTTAGGGTAATCTCCGAATCAGGTCAGCAAATTGAATCTTTGATTTCATTATGAACATGACTATTGAGTTTTAATATATTGGGGTGGGTTGATTTGTGCGACTGAAACAACTAGGTTATCGGAAAATTCTATTTTGATTTTGTCAAACCTTTTCTGTTTAGCAGACAACTTAATTTGAGGCACTTATGGGGTTAGCTCATAATTACTTTTTCTTAATTTATCACAACATGATCGTCCAGAAATTTTTATTTATTTATTTATTTTCTTTGAGTTCATGTGAATAATTTCTTTCATGAACAGTCGTTTATTTTATTATTTTATTGATCACTTTTCATTTCTCGTATAAGTTATCAAATATCAATCTTTACATACTATTAAAGCAATATAATTTGTATACATGTCATTCAACTAGCCTCTCCACATCAATTATCCACATGTTATTCAACTAGCTTCTCCACATCAATGCCACATCATTGCCAAGTCATCAAACATTTTTTTAATAAATCAAAAATTAGTTGCGTGGACTATGATTCGAACCTGGGCTTTGGACGAGATGAAAGTCTTAATACATAGCACACAAACCATCCAACCAAGCTATCTTGATGTCTTTAAAAATGAAAAATATATCCTATATAACGGAAATTAACTCAACAATGGAAATAAATCCTATTTATATTAGTGCATGTCCAACAGAATCTTCACAAAATATTAAACAATGAAAATTAACTAAAAAAGAATATATATATATATATATATATATATATATATATATATATATATATATATATATATATATAGGATGGTTCAAGAGAGAAGTGAAATTATAGCGAGAAGTGTGAGAAATCGATCTGGACCACTGATTGTTTGTAATCAATGGTGTAAAATAGAAATGACAATTTTGTAATTACTTAAGCATTGTTATAACATCTTTATAAATAAAAAAGGGTAATTTTGTCAACTGTGAGCATGCTTAATTTATTGCATTTTCCATTTAAAAGGAAGTTATCTCGATCTCTCACCTGTCAATTATAATTTTCCCCATTTCAAGTGTTTGTTTATTTATTTATTGTTATTTAAGAATCTTGATTTTATATTTAGACAAGAATACCATTTTATTTACTCCTACATATTACTTTATTATTTTGTTAATAAATAAAAAATCTACTTTAGGGCTAACTTTGTTTTAACGTATACATCGTGAAATACATATTTTGTGAATGATCCTACACTTAAATACATTGCCTAAACTACAACAGTTACCCATTCATTATAGGCATATTTTATATTCATATATAAAACTTAATCAGTGTGTACACTAAATAAAACCTTTTAGTGTGGGTTAAAAACAACTGAGATCTTATTTTGTGTAGGACACATAATAGTGGTGTAGGTTAATTTGTTTATGTGTTGTGTATAAAACTTATGAGTTGTGTATGATATAATTTGTGTATTGTGTATGGTATAATATGTTTATTATCTTGTGTATGTTATGCATGGTGTAGGAAACACATTATGTGTATGGTACGTTTATGTTGTGTAGGGAATTTAATTATTGTGTATGAATGTAGATGATATATATGTAATTTGTGTAGGATTTCATGTTAGTATCTTTTAACTACAAATAAAGATGATGATATGAAACAATTATTATTGTGTAGGTTGTTTCGGATTAAGCGCGTTTATGTTATCTTTTATTAATTGAAATGTGATTTTTTTGTATGTTTAGGTATTATCTTGTGTGTAAGTGTGTATTCACATTCGAGTCACTTCATGCGTAGATTGTTTTTTTTGTTGAACATAGATGAATGCTTTTATATTGGTTGTTTATATTATTTGTGAGTATTATTATAATTTCTACGGATTAATGAATATGTAAATTGAGTGTGATATAGTTTGTAGTGTTATAAATCAGTGAAATTGTGTGACCTCATATATAGTTTAAGTTGTTAAATTATATATTTGTGTTTGAGGTTAATAATGAAAAGGATAAATTTTAATGTATTATGAATCTATGATATTATGTGGAATGTATGATATTGATCTTCATCATCGTTTATAAATACAAATATAAAAAAATCATACTTATCTGATAAGTCTAATCCTAATAATGTTAACGAAAACCTTTCAAATTTAATAATTAAAATTGGAATAAACTTTCCATATTAAAAATTTATGGGATTTTATCAACCTATCCCTCCATTTAAATAAAAAGAAAAAAAGAATAGGATATTATGTGGAATGTATGATATTGATCTTCATCATCGTTTATAAATACAAATATAAAAAAATCATACTTATCTGATAAGTCTAATCCTAATAATGTTAACGAAAACCTTTCAAATTTAATAATTAAAATTGGAATAAACTTTCCATATTAAAAATTTATGGGATTTTATCAACCTATCCCTCCATTTAAATAAAAAGAAAAAAAGAATAGGAAATGTCTTATTGGCTGGATCCACTTCTCTCATTTCTTGTAATAAATCGATTTCTCTCATGAACTTAAACACACACACACACACACACACACATATATATTATATTTATATATTTAAATTATATATTATGTCATCCGGGTCAAACACCGGTCCGCCCTCTCGGGTCGGTCCGACCTTTGACCCGGCAAGGCTTCCAGGTCGACGTTGGGGCCGGGTCTGAAAACATTGCCTATTATTGCCAAATCATCTCACACGCTATATTTAAACCTTAAGATTTTCTACCTTAATCATTTTAATCTCTCTCTCTCTCTCTCTGCTTACTAACTCCACCATCCACCATCTTTTATATTCCGGTAATGTAGATCGGGATTAATCATTTTCTGGTAAGGTTATATACTATACTCTAATGGTCAACAATGCTATATGATTTTCCGGCAAGGTTATATCTTTTTCCGGTAAGGTTTTCCGATATGGTTTTATATTGATTTTAATTATTATATGTTGTAATAATCTCTTAGCATATCAAAATCCAAGATTGAATTAATATTTTTGAAGTTATTACGGATTTCTGGTAAGGTTGTCCGGTAAAGTTTCCAGTAAGATTTTTGTTTTCCGTTTTTGTTTGTATTTATATTAATTATTATATGATTTTCTTATAATATCTTTAGGTTATATATCAAAATCGAAGATACAATGGAGATTATCCCTATTTCGTTTTTCCGGTAACGCGATTCAAATATTCTGGTTATCAATTAGAACATCAATTTTACATTTGTTTACATAATTCAAATCTTCCATAACTGATAATCTTTTTATTATTTGATATTAATATTAATATTAATATTTAATTTTCTCATTTAAGGTTATGTTCCCAACTTGATATAGCTAATTTGGTGGATTGAAGATTTGTTGATAAAATATCTTATTTTTTGTTTAATATTGATGTATATTTTTGTTATTATTCATGTATTTATTTATTTTTCGAAATTCATGTAATTTATTTGATTTTTATATAATCAACCATATATTGTCGTTGGTCAAAGTCCATTTAATATATTTTAATCAGAACCGATGTATTAAAGAAAAAGTTATTTGTATCTTATATTTATCTATTTGTTTATGATAATCTCTATAATTTATAATAATTATTATAAGTTTATTAATTTTGTTATTATTAATTTATTATATTTTCTAATTAGTTGTTACATCTTATTTTGACAGAAATAATAACATTTACACCTTACTATTTTTATATTTCAATATCTTTGACTTAAATATTATTCTGTTATTATATTGTAAGATACATTATATTTTCTATATATAACCAATTACGTTATATGTGGAAAACCCAATAAATAAGTTATAAAGTTTTCATGATTTTAATTACAAGATTTGCAATATAATAATCTATTACATATTAGCATTTACATTATATTTTCTATATGCAATGTATTTCCATGATTTTCACTTGTTTTCACATTTCCATGATTTTGATTATTGGTCAAATTCTATTTAAAAATTTCTTTACAAGTTACTTGTATTAAGTGAAGTTCTTTTGGTGATTCACAATTTTATATTATCTATATATTATTTCTGATTAATATTAACAAGCGACGATCTGCGACGGGAAGACGGGAGAGTGTTGAGATGGAAACAAACTGTATTCAGTGGCTGTTTCCCTCTCAAACCCTCCCTTCCTAGAGCTGCTTTAGAACGAAGAGGCCCTCGGCTATGTGTCTTCCAAATGTATTTTATTCATATAATCGTTTATTAAATATTAGTTTTTATTTGGTAAATTTTTGGGTATGGTAATCATTATTAAATTAAAAATATAATAACCAACATTTAAGTTCACGTAAATCATTGCAAATTAATTACTTTTAATTCAATTTATGACAGTTGATTGTTGTTTTAAATATATTTAAGGTAATTAATTAATTTACAATTTGATTTCCATTTACTTAATTGTAGAAGTCAAATTAAATTACTTAACTTTAGAAGTCAAATTATTAACGCTTTCCAAAAGACCCGAGTAATTATGGAAGTCAAATTAAATTATTTAAACTCAAATTTATTTTAATTACACTAATAATATTGTTACAAAGATTTATGTATTTTAAGAATGATTTCAAATATTGTGATAACTAACTATCGTTTGACCAATATGATATAACTATAATTAATGATATTATATTTTGCCAACTTCAAAACAAGTTATACTTTTTATATATCTAAATCGTTTTGAATATATGTTTTTGAAATATATGTTGACAACTAATTAATTTATTAGTTATGATGTCTTTGACCATAACACTTTCTTTGTTTTACAAATAAAATTATTTGATAAATATATATGATCCATGTGATAGCTAAAAATTAATCAAATAGAAAATAGTTTAATACTAAGTTTATAACCAATAATGTCTATATAAACGTAGGAATGAATGAATGTATACTAATTACGTTGTTCTGTTAGATAAATTTATAAATGTTACTTTTATGTTTACTTGCATATTATATATGTAGATTATGAAATATGACAAGGTTTTGTTGTCAAACTCATAGTATAGGTAAATATGTATGTTTATTTAAACTTTTGCAATTGTTTATAACATATGAATTCATTTTGTTTATAACATATTAATTGTATTAGAGTTGTACTTTTAATTTCAAATGATGCAGTTATCATTTAATTAATATTCGAATAATTTTTAATTACGCATAAATATCAAGATTAATGTATACAATTAAAAAAATATAATGAAATTGATTTTAATAAAGTAATGCTGTTAACAATTACTTTATGTTTTTTTCTTCCTATATATTTTTATTAATATTTTTCAATATGTTACTTTTATTTAATAGCAATATTTGTCATTTGTAGTATGTCTGGATTGCTAAATGGCAATGTCATTTGTAGTATGTTGGTTTTATTTTTTAAAGTTTCTTATTAATATCTTATACCCTATTGTATTAAGATTTATAATTAGTTTATTACTTTTGTCAGTCGAAAAGTATCATCTTGCTCGAAACATATTTGTGTTGGTTGATTATGTTGTCTATATTTATATGATTTGTTGATATGTTTTTCCACCCGTGTGTAATACGGGCTATACCCTAGTTATTATAATAATTAATTCAATTTTATTCCTGGTAAATCAAAAAGTTGTTAGGCGTTTTCCATACGTGTTTTTAGATATTAATTTAGTATGTGTGTAAATCTACATATCTTAAAAAAAACGTGATCTCTGCTATTCTCGTAACACATATTTCACGTTTTTATTTATATGCATTTACAACTTAATTTGTTGTTTATTTATATAAAATTCTAGAATTAATATTAATATATCCTTCTATAAGTGATGAGACCAAAATACTAAGAAAATATTTTTTTATTGAAGAATAGTGTTTAGAAAGTAGACGTCGGCGAGATTTTATTCTTGTTGATAATTCGGTTTATTCTATGTTGATACGTTTATGATTTTAATAAATGGCTTTGCTTATTACTATGATTATTTGGTTTCTAAAATTCAATCATATATGATTAATATATAAGATTTTATCACCACGTTTATAATATTTATATTAGACTACAATTGGATTGACTATTACAATCGTTTTAAACTTTTATTGATATATATTTGTATTTAAATGTTTGGTTAACCAAATATACCTTCGCAAGTTTAATATACTTGACTTGCATGGTTAATAATTTAGTATCAAACCAATTGAAGTCAAGAAAATTATGGCTCCAAAGTTTCTTTAGATATAAAATTTAATAAATATACTAATATAGTAAAGGTGATACAATAGTTGGTTAGCGAGGTTAGATCTTGTATTGTATCATATATAAATGTTTACAATCATGAATGTGATATAGTTATTTTTGGAGCTTAACATGTTTGTTTCGCTATACACAATGCAACATAGTGAGGCAAATTGTAGATGTGTTTGTATGCATGTAATATAAGTTGTGTTATATATAACACCGTAGTATTTTTGTCATAACAAGTTACATTGTAGATTGACTTGATGATATAAATTTTTTCTAGATATTTTAGTCTCTTTATATGAATAGCGTTGAATAGATCAAGTAAATCAAAGTTATGATATATTATCTATCACTCTCATGAAAGTGTAAATGTGATTAAAAATGACACATGAAGTGTCATGCTCCCTAATCTCATTAGCGAAGGTTATAAATAGTAGCTTCGATATCATATGTGAATCAAACATTTAGTTAATTCTCCATCGATGTTATGAGAAGATTATTTTTGAGGAAAAGCTGGATAAGACAATTTGTTTGTCGTTCCTCAATAATGCTCCTGAAGTAGCAATACTATTAAAAGAGTATAACATGTTTGATGAGAGTGTGAAAGATTCAATGATTTTATATATGTACGTCCGAGAAAGTAATGGTAAGCTATGACATCTGTATGGTTATACTCCATTCCCTGAAGTGAATGTAATTATATAATGATCATGGACGTAACTGAGAACATCGTAATGACGATCATGTTAAGGATGAGATTGTCTATAAGAATTATAATGATGGTCATGCTAATAATGAGTTCAACCACGAGAACTTTAATTATATTCATGTTAATTTTGAGATCGACCACCATAAGTGGCAAAGAGATTGATCATATATGAGAACACAATCTGGAAATACAAAAGTGAAATCACTGATCGTTTGAAACAATAATACAATGTTCAATCATATTTACAATCTCGTACTAAAGAAGCATGATACATATACGATCATAAACCTGAAGTTTATGGATCATGAGTATCTTATGGCGTGACCACACCGAGTCAATGATGTGAAATTTATTGAGGAACCAAAAGATTCTTCATTATACATGTAATATTACTCTTAAGGGAAATCATTTATTTACCAATTGAGGAGGGTGTGAATCCCTCGATGTTATTGAATTGAGAAAAGGATATACATATCCTATCATGATACCATTTAGTGTTTTGAAAATCGATGCATCGTCTAAATGGTTATCAAGATCGCAACTTCATGTTTGCATGATCTATGGCTTAGCTAATAAGTTAGCAAGCATATTATTCCAGATTGGTATGTTATATTCGGTTTAATAATGAATTTGATTTCCAAGTTAATAATGATCATTGGAATAAGTGTTGAACTTCATAACAGAGTATGTTATTTAATAAATTCTTTTGTTAAAAACGCTTACTCAGCGTCTATAATTAGTTATAAAGGCAATTATCACAAGAACAAAGGTTCATGTTTGTATTTGAGTACATATGATTTTACATGTCTTTAAAACTAATTCACATCAAGCCAAGAAGTTATAATACTTCCTCCCCATTGTAATTGGTTTTGGTCAGTAACCATGTATTTCTCATATAATGTGTGTTATATTGAAGTTAATCCACCATAAGACACAAATATGAGGCCACAAAGGAAGTTGGGAATTTATGTCGATATCTAAGATTATATACTTAGAGCCGTTAATGTAATTTTTGTTTATAGCTCGTTAGTTTTCACTTCAGTGAATCAGCATTCCCAACATTAGGGGTATATAAAACAGTTGGAAAAAGAATTTAGTTGGAATGAATTATCATTGATCCTCATACTAGATTATATGAACTAAAAGTTCAAAGGATAATTCATGTATAAAGATTAGCGAATCAATTACCGGACGATTCACTGACCAAAAGAGAGTGTCTAGCTAAGACACCTATACAAACTGCTAATGCTCCAATTAATAAATGTCCCAGAAGGACAAACGCATATTAATAATAAGTATAATGCACGCGTGTGGCATGGTAGACCGGTCAGTTCTAAAGGTAAAATTTTCTCGAAAATTGGATCAAGTAATAAATATAGTCAAGTCGAGGTGTAGTAAAGGTCTCTTGAAAGACATTAGACATGATGTTTAGTGAAGAACCTCAGGTACCTGAAAATAAAGAGCTCTCAGTAAATTATATTTTATCATGTCTACAAGATATATGGAATCGAAATAAAGTCGACGCCTTAACAATTATAGCGCTGAAAATGATGAGGATCAAGATTTAAGATCTGCCTATCAAACATAATTGGCCAAAGTGGAAAGACGCAAACAGGCAGAGTTGAATTCTCTAAATAACGGAAAGTTTGTTGTACTAGTAGTTCGTACAACTAAAGTTGTAAAACGTATTAAATACAAACGGGTATTTTATATAAGTTATGAAAATTCAATTAAGTGATATAAGGCAAAATTGGTGGCACAAGGATTTTGCAAAGACCCATGATTGATTATAAGGAGACGCATTCTCCAATGGTGGAATCATTGACGATACATAAATAGTCTGGTAATATAAAGAGAGAATTTATATGCATTTAATAAAATGTTATGATTCAATTGATATTGAAAGTTTACAAGAAAGTCTCTAAAGGATTTGAATTATCAAATCATGTAAAGTAAGTTCTCGAGAACACAATGGTTGTTGTGTATAGAGTTATATTTGAATATGTTACGATTATTGAATATGTTGAACATAAATGGAACTCCTGAAGAGTTTCTAAGATAGTTGAATACTTGAAAGGTTAATTGATACATCTTAATGATTGAATTCTTGTGCATCAATAAACATACACATAGAAGAGAATGTACATAATGAGTACAATATCTCAATAAACAAAGGAATTGTACAATAAGGATTTTTGATACAAAATGACGTTTTAATGAGCAAGTTTATGCAACAAAAATCCTAAAAAAGTGAATGTGTATGCATAATTTATTAATTTGAAAAGAAGTCCATGATGGATTGGTAAATGCATGGATTTATGATTATTACGTATAGACTAAACAATTTGAATTGAGGTTGGCACAAATCAAGAGATATTTTGATAAAGAGGGAGGTAAGTTGGATATAATTAGCCATACTTTTATCAAAATTTCACTCTTAAAAGGTCCATTATAATCATAGTTTACAATGATGCACATATCACCAAGAGAAACTTATGAGCTTTTAAAGAGAAAATTCTTTTTGAAAGACCTTGACAATGTGTAATTATTACTTGACTTATAGTTCGAGTATATGTGTAATTATATATTTATATGTTAATAAATCCATCAAAGATCTATGAAATGATGAGACATTTTACCATGGATAAATTTAATTCTTTTACCACGTTAAAGGATGTCACACAATGACTCTTTATCATTTCCTATCTAAATATGAAATATTATTGGTTCGAAAATACTATAATTAAATGCATATATGCATTATGTTGTACTATTAGCTATATATGATTATTATTTTCTTTATTTATGTTTATCGGCATGTGTCTTGCTAGGAGAAATCAGAATAGGTTAAAACATGTATTTCAGGTATGAACGATATGTGTTTATATTTTACTAACCCATCAAAACAAGTTTGGTTAGTCTTGTTGATGCAGAGAAACACAACAGGATCATAGTGTTTACCAGATGAAGCAATAGAAGTTTTCACGTGAAGATAATACAACATTATCCAACTTGAGGATTCAAATGTCTAGGGAAGAAGACGCAAATGATTGACTACAAAAGTTTTGAGTAACTTTCACAGAAGATCGATATTTACCATTTTAAATGATATATAAATCAAGGGGAGACAATACGCGCTGCACTCTTTTTCCCTTAGCTATGGTTTTGTCCCACTGGGTTTTCCTAGCAAGGTTTTTAATTAGGCAGCTTATCCAAGCGTAATGAGTTGATAACCAAGGGGAAGTGTTATAAATATATATTATTATGGTATCAAAACCTAATATAGATTAGGCTTTTTCTCCAAGTTATCTTTTCCTATATATAAATATAATTGTATTTTTTTGTAATACACACCAAATTAATGAAATCTCCATCTTCCTCCATACATCTTTCTTTAACATGTTTGGCTATTAGGTTTGTTTTACAACAGTGTGCCCCTTTTTGTTGGATTTATTATTGAATTTGGCGTTGCTGGAAGTCGAGTTGTGGGTTTTTATGTCTTCCAAATCCAAAACCAAAACCGAATCAAACCAAACCAAACCCAACCAAAATCACTGATATTTAAAAAAAATAGAAAATAAATAACCAGATGTAACAAATTTGGTGCGTTTTTCTCATTTCGATTGATTGGGTTTTGGTTCGATTAATTTGGTTTTATGCACACTCCGAAGTTGAGGTTATAATTAAGGCTGACATTCTTAAAAATTCAAAGGACTACTTGAATGCAACTTGAAGTACTTAAGAAAAACTAAAGTTTAGTACCTGAATTCACAATAAAAAAGAATTTAAAAAACTATTGTGAAATTCAATAGTGAAATAAGTTGTTTTTAAGTAATCCTCTATTTTTTATTATTGTTTTCAAGTAATCATCTTGCATAAAACATCTATGAAGAAGTCCTAATCGCAATACCGTTATCTGCCCGTGTTCTGCATCAATATAAAATTTTTGACTTTGGTCAATACGGTTTAATAATTTGTATCCAATATTAAAAATAATACATATCATAAGTTTAATAGCATTACCTGTAAATAGCAAGATATGGTAATCATTTGGTTTAATAATTCGTATGTAATTTGAAAACGTGTTAAGCGGTTAAATCATATAACCGAACAACCAGCCTTAAAAGATTACATATCCGAAATTCGAATATGCAATTCAAATTCGATTAATAACCGAACCGGAAACCGAGCTCACAATTCAAATCGATTTTTTGGTTATATATACAAATTGATTAACATATTTTGTTTGGTTTTCGGTTTTCTTTGGCCACCCGTAATTGTTTTTATGTGAAGTTAAATGAAATCAAAACACAAACAATTGCATACAAATGAAATTAAAACCATAACATATATATATCCTTATCATTATTCAAAATCAAGGAGTGTCACGAAACACTTAAAACTAAGGGCTTTTTATCCTTGTTCAAGTTCAAAGCATACACTAAATAATAAGTGAACTGGTTCATACGAAACACACACACTACACAAATAATAAGCGAAATAAACATTCTTTATACCTCTAGTGTCTTAGTCATTAGTAAGAAAGAGATCCACGCCTACTTTTGCAGCAACTAAACCAGATAGTGATGTTAAGTGGAAAATTTAACATTATGTTATGATGTTAACTTTAAGTAACTGATAGCTGCAAATGTTGGATTTATGGACTGGTTCGGGTCAAGTCAACGCGGGCCGACCCGGTAATGACCCGTGAGAGTTACACCGGGGATAAGTAACATCGAGCTCGCTTAATTAGTTAACCAGGCCAGACACAATTAAACAAGACTAAGTTGGTGGACAAGGCTATTAGTGCTAGTAATTGGGCTTAAGGCCCATTGGGTTTTGTTAATGACTAAACCTGATTGCTCCCTATAAATACATGACATATTATGAGATAATATCCATAAAAAAACACACAAGTCTCTTACCACACTAAACCCTAGCCGCCGCCTGAACCACCGCCGCCGCCGCCGGTCACCACCGCCGTCGCCGGTCACCACCGCCGCACCTTCGCCGCCATCGCTGCTGCTGTTGTCGGAACCTCCGCCGCCTGCCACCGCCGCCGGAATTTTGGTTCAATCACCATCGGTCTTGTGTTGTCACCTAGCATCGTTCTTTACTCCTCCGTGTCTCAAACGGTTATTCATAATCGAGGTACACTTAAAGACAGTCATTTACGTTTATGGTTGTTTGGTTGTTTAGATCTCGTACTCGTATTGATTGTAACCGGATCCTGCTTGGTTTCGTTATGGTGGTTACTCGTTTTGTTTTTCCGCTGCGTTTTGTTTACTTATTAATATGATTAATAACTTTGAAACAAATCTTAAAATCGGGTTTAAGCCGTTAAACCGTTCTTTGACCACCGTTGAAACCCAACAGTGGTATCAGAGCCGTGGTTACAACGTACGAGTCGATTCTAGTCTTTTTATCGGATCTACATCATAAACTTTAATTGGTTAAAGTTTTTGATCTAGATATTATTTGGGTAATCTTGATTAGGTCAAAGTTTTATTTATTTTATTTGACCAAAATATTACCCGGTCTTTTGTTATGAATATGTAAATCCGGCCGACCTTGGTGTGTTTGGATGTTTGAGCTTGATTTTTTTCCATATGGATGGTTCAAAGTTGTATTTATATTCGGTTATATTTTTATGGTTTTCTTTTGGTATGGATGGTTCAAAATTGTAATAGGAAAAATTGTTAGTATTTTATATTTTGTAATAAAGAAGACCCGAAGATAATCGAGGACAAGATCACGGGATCGTTGGTGTTAGTGGGAGTCTTGACAAGATGACAGGATGCACCAAGAGTCCATCCTTGTGGTTGTTTGTGTTGTGACCCCTTGACCCGATCGGCCTTGTTAATAGGCTCTAGCAAGACCGATCACCTCTATTGGCTATTTGGGATTTACATATTCTTATTTGCTATTGTGGTTGCTTGCTTGGCTATATAGGTTATAATATTATCAACCTAGTACCAAATAATTTTAAAATAAATATTTTAACCAATTATGTTTTTGCAAATTAAAGGCTATTTAATTTCAAAAGCTCATTAATTAATAGATTTTCTATTAACTTAAAATTGGTTAGTAATTTCGCGATAAACTTAGTTTTCATAGGTTATTTAAAACTAAGTGTCATGCGAGACGAAAGGGTTCATCTTGTTGTCCTGATATATACAATAAAATTTGACTTTTACTCTATTCGGTAATTCTAAAATTAATCCCAATTAGAAATCAACAGTCTGTGCCATCATACTATAAGTCACACTTGAAGCATACTGCGAAATTTCAAGTGTTTGGAGCTACATCACCGCTCTTGATTTCTAGCCTATCCCATCAAGGTGAAAGCGTTCGTTGACACATCCGACCCTTTCGCATGTGACTGTACTAGGACGACTATTACTTTACTCTTCTTTTACGTGCTACAGTTGTCTGAAGAAACTTAAAGTGGGTATAGATGAGGCTAAACGTATCTATTTAGACAATCGTTGTCTCAATATGCCTCATAACCGGGAGTTGTGCTCTATTCACAATGGGCAATCGTTGTCAGTCTGCCTAACCTTATTAATGTTGTGTGCTACAGCTGCCATTAATAATCGGAAGCCAGATTCTCAAGTTCCTATTTTATTAATGTTAATTGGGTCATTAATAATATGATTACACAATCGAAAATACTAATAAACTTTACTTTTGCTTTATTAATTAGATATCAACTAACAAAAACTCGTCCTACGCCCTTAAGTCTATCCTTAAGAAGGAAAAACTGAATGGCACCAACTTCATCGAATAACACCTCAACTTGAGACTTGTTCTCACCATGGAAAAGAGACTGTATGTTCTCGATGGACTTGTTCCAACCGAACCTGAAGACATTACAGTCGCTTCTCGAAAAGTTCTTGAGAAGCATAGGGATGACTCGTCTGAGTTCTTCAGCATTATGCTAGCCACCATGACATCCGAGCTTGCTAAATGTTTGGAAGACTTTGGTGCCTATGAGATGCTTGAGCAACTCAAGGGCATGTTTCAGAAACAAGCCCGTCAAGAACGTTTCGACACCATGAAACAACTCATTAGCTGCATGATGGAAGAGGGGTATTCTGTCAGTGCGCATGTCGATAAGATGAAAGGGCACATCGATCAACTCAAGAAAATTGATTATCTCCTGCCAGATGAGATGGCAGCGGACTTCATCTTGAACTCTCTCCCCAGCTCTTGCGACCAGTTCGTAATGAATTTCAACATGAATGCCTGGATGAAGACATTGCCGGAGCTTCACAGCATGCTCAAGATGGCTGAAAAGAACATTCCCTCTGTCACACCCCGACCAAAGGCGGCGGAACATGCTGGGGTGCAACCGATTGCCCAAATACACAAGACACTATTTAAAGTGACAATATTTAATCAACTAATTTTATTTCAAAAATCAATAAACAATACATTTCGTTCATATATGTGACATTCGTCAATTTCGGGTCTCGTTTTATATTCGTTTTGTAATCATTTTGTAACATGTCGATTTTTCGCGTTTTATTTAATAAATTATACATCGTAGTTTTGGTTAAGCTTGTAAACCCGAATCGACATTTTATCAAATTATTGATGTTATAACTCTAGCGTGTGTGGGGTTTGTCAAATACAATTATTTATAATTTATAAGCTCGGTTAAGTAAACGTTAGGGATTAAAGTGGATTTCTTTAAAGTTATACAAGTTTTAAATCAGTATAAACTAAATACCTAACTTGAGGGGCCAAAGTGTAACATTATAAACCACCTATATAACAAAAAACCCTAACCCTAATATATATTATACTACCAGCCACCCCATCTTCTTCCACTCTCCATCTCTGGCGCTGTTTTCCGGCAGGCCTCTATCTCCGGCGAGCCCTCCCTCCGGCCATTCCCCCTCTTCCCTTCTCATTCTCCGGTAACCTCACCTCCCCTCCCTCGGCTTTTCCGGCGACACCCTCACCCTCAACCTTTTACTCTCCGGTCGCTTTTTCGATGACCGGAAAACCGTGCCTCACCTCTCTCTCTATCTATCTCCGGCTCCCTCTGTCTCTCTGCCTCTCTGCTCTCACTCCGTCTCGCTCTCCCTCTCTCTCTCTTGAATCTCTCTTACTCCGTCTCACTCTCTCTCTCTTATACGCTTTTCCGGCGCGCCTCCGGTTGCCGGAACGGGATCTGGCGACAGTTTATGAAGCATAGTGGTGGTGACCCACCACGTCTTCGGCAGCCTTCACCTCCGACGGCCCAGGCTCTGCCCCGGCAATTGTTCTCGGCCAAACATTGTATGTTAAGCATGAGATTTAGAGTTTTAATAGTTTTTGTGTCTAAATCAAAAATCGGTAATCGAGTCACAAGTTCGTTTCCTCCTTGGACCGACTTTGGAGTGTATTTTTGGTATCATTATTATTAATATCATAAATAATTATAAAACTCATTTTATTATTATTATTATTATTATTAATAAGATAGTTATTATTATGATTATTAGGTAATATTATTAAAACCTATCATTGTTAATATTATCCACTTGTTTTACTAAACCGAAACCAATGTCGGGCCTAGTTTGCCATTTAACATCATCGTCACTCAAATTATATTCTTATCACTAATACAACTATTATTAAAATGTGACAAGTATTAGTTATTATTAATTTGACACATATAATTACTTATATAAAAATAATTATTAATAGTAAAATTCATAAAATCTGTTAATAATGTATTCAATAACAAAAGTAATTATTATGATATTTATTATTATTATTATTATTACTATTATTAGTTTTAACAACAATTCTCGATTTGTAGCATACTTATATATTGTTATCATCATTTTCTTATATATATATATATATATATATATATAACATATTTTTAAAGTCATTATTATCCTTACTATCTTTATCATTAATAATATTATTATAAGCTTTATTATCTATTCATTTTTATAAAACCGAACTTTTGATTTAAACCAGTCTTGTTTCTATTCAATATTTGGTTAGTTATTTAAAAGCCCAATAAAATAATATTATTTTTTTTAAATTACCAATTAAGTTCGAGTCTCTAATCGTTAACAAATTAACCGGTAACCCGATTAATAACCGAACCTTCTCGTCCAATGTTTCAAATGTAGTTTCAACTAAAGTTCAAGTTCATTAATATATTTTATTTATTAGTTTTCAATTAGCTTTCAAGTCGGATTCGTTCGTTTCGTTTACAAGCTTTCTATATGTCAATCACTTATTAGTTTCTCAATTCGTCAATCGAGGTGAGTACTTTCATACCCCTTTTTTCATCTTTCGTTTTGGGGTGACATTTCATACTTATCAAACTAAATGCTTTATTTACTTGAATCTTTAAACCCACAACCGTGATTGTATACTTTACTTAAATAATTGCTCGATTTGGTGTTCTATGCTTACGATTTGGCATCCCCTTATAGCTAGGTGTCGCTAACTTGTTTAGCGATAACTATTTTATCCAAGTTTATAGCTTTTATTTATTGTTTTGTATACAAGTTTTGTGGTTTTTTATTACTATATACTTATATCCTCAAACTTATGAATTGCTCACTAACCTTTGTGTTGACAAACTTTATTTTATTAAATGTTATAGGTTTGACTTTTGTTGACTCGAGGACTTGATGAAAAACGTTACCAAGACTATTAGGGTATTAGTAAAACGAACAATATGATTACTACTTGTTTCCAAATTCGTTTATATGAAAGAGATGTGTTTGTTTATTGATTTATGAAATAAAATAGGTTGATTAAATATTGTCACTTAAATAGTGTCTTGTGTATTTGGGCAATCGGTTGCACCCCGGCATGTTCCGCCGCTTTTGGTTGGGGTGTGACAGATTGGTATCAGAGCCACAAGACTATAGGATAGGTGGTTAGATGTAACGACCTAGTATAGTATTTACTTTAGGGTCCTTATATGTGTTGTCTATACGTGATTACCCTACTTGATTGTTCAATACATTTTTTATTTATATACATATTTATTTCATCAAATAATAAATATACACGTACACACACTTTCATAGTACTCCAAGGTATCCTTACCTTAAAATGCAAAAACATTAGTTTTTTTTACCGTTTTTTATGGATCACGAGCTTAACTTGGATCCCGTTGTTTCAAATCTCCTTAAAGATTGTCTCATATGAGATGACCACTTTAAGTAGTCGAATGCGAGCGTCCCGCTCGCCATCCTAATTTTCGATGTCAAAACAATAGAACTGCGGTGGTACGTGGACTAGCGTTTAGACATGACGTTGTATTCTGATTTATTATTTGTGTTACAATCGTTATTTGAGTCGAAGACATGAAAAAGATGCGGTGGTACGTTGTAAGGCCCCAAACCCGGTAGCCCTACGTTAGCATCGGATTTACTCATAAACACAGTTCTTACAAATCAGAGTTCATTAAAACTTTCGCGGAATATAAAAACTTTCATAAAACATTTCATAACAAAACACGTCTTGTCTTAAAACATCTTTTTGTCTTTCAAAATAAACGTCAATTACAATAAAACATCTTGAGTCTTCAAATGCCAGTCTCCTATTCGCCCACCATGTGCCCGCTCAAGCTAGCTGTCTCATTCTACCCACCTGCGTGCATATTAAAAGTCAGCTACGCTGAGTGAGTTCTAGTTAATCGGACGCCATACAATACATATACATACATACATATCCGAAGATACATATCCATACTTAACTAGTTACCCTTTTGTTCTACATACATACTTACTACAATCCCTAACCTCAGTCCACCGAGAGTACGTTCATAGTCCGCCGTCTATACCTGTACTCAAGGTCGTGAACACGCAAAAGGTCCGCAGTCCTTACCTATGTTCACCATTCATGGCACGTGCAAGGTCCGCAGTCCTTCCCTATACCATCCTACATCCACAACACGTACAAGGTCCACAGTCCTTCCCTATGTTGCAACCTAATTCATAGCACGTACGAGCTCCGCAATCCACCCCTATGCTACAAATATAGCACGTATAAGGTCCACAGTCCTTTCCTATGCTGATGCCTACGTATAAGGTCCGCAGTCCTTAACTACGTTGTCTTCTATTATCTGCAACACGTATAAGGCCCACCGTCCCTATCTACGTTTACATCTATCATCTACGTTACGTATAAGGCCCGCAGTCCTTAACTACGCCATCACCAGCCGAGTCTATGTCTGACAGAAGCTAGAGGGACTTGCCATCCTAACTTACTATGTCGAACGTAGAACTCACATACCATTCGTGTACCTGTATACACATACTTCACATATACAATAATTACATTATAGCATAAGAACACTCTAGGCGTTCTTTACATCATTCATTTAACAACCATACCCCTTGTCGATACGTGCAATATCCGAAGATCGTTCACGCCCCGACAAGTATTCATTTGTAATGTTCATACATCTTCGATATATAACATTCGTACCTTTATTTTTAACCTGACAGTACGCGCAATATCCGAAGATCGTTCGCGTACCGACAAGCAATCATTCATATCCATCACATATATCACATATGGCATACACTTATCACTTAGGATAAATGTATTAACAACACATCGAGTATGCACACAGCCCCGAAAACATAACAAGGAATGGGGCTAGAAACTCACCTGAACACGGTTACGTTCACCGTTAATCGTAATCCCTTTCCTCAGTTGTGCACGGCTGACTGTATAACAAGTATACATATCAATTAACTATCACTACTTATATCATCTTTCTAATCTTAATTACTACCCACAACGAACGGGGGTCCGGGGGCAGTCATCAGGCGAACTTAGCTTTAGGAGAAGTTAAACCTTAGGCGAACTTAGCTTTGCAGGTGAAGTTGTCATCAGGCGAACTTAGTCGTAAGCGAAGTTATCAATTAGGCAAACTTGGCCTCAGGCGAAGTTACCAGTTAGGCGAACTTGGCCGCGAAGTTATCAATTAGGCGAACTTGGCCTCAGGTGAAGTTACCAGTTAGGCGAACTTGGCCGTAAGCGAAGTTATCAATTAGGCGAACTTGGCCTCAGGCGAAGTTACCAGTTAGGCGAACTTGGCCGTAAGTGAAGTTATCAATTAGGCGAACTTGGCCTCAGGCGAGGTTATCGCTTTGAAGGCGAAGTTATCGCTTTGAAGGCGAAGTTACCCAGTTCGCGGCGAAGTTGCCCAGTTCAGCCACTGTTTGGTTTCTATCAACCATTTTGGCGATTTTAGCACCCTTGTTATGGTTCGACATCACCCACTACGTTCCCCAACCGTTTTCGGTCGTATATATACTATAAAGCTTGGATCTTTAAACTTTAAAGATCAAGAATCATACCTTTTTGTGCTCGTTTGGATCTCGTTTAACTTGTTAGTCACAACTAATCGCTCACTCTCTCTCGGATCTTGTTCGTTCCTCTCCCTCGGCCGCCGGCGGTGCGTGTGGCGTGTGGTGTGTGTGTTTTGGAGTGTTAGAGGATAAGATGGAATGAATGATAGTTTAGGGTTTAGGGGATATTTATATCTCTTAAAGCCCATGGACCTAAGGCCCATTCTCATTTAACCAATCTCAATTAATCTAAGTCCATGATCCGCTCCTTACTAGATATTAAATAATTAATAACGCGAAATCACTAAACGTAACTTTCTTCATTTAACATTATAAATTTTAGGATGTTACATATGTGCACATGTTTAGACTCCAACATGGTATTTTTGTAATAAAGGTTTTTAGCATCGGAATATCAAGTCATGGTGGTTCATGCACGATTTTCCGCCTTAAAATCTTAAAACATTATTATTACATTTCAAGAATTTAAACCATTTTCCCTTTATTTTGTTATAAATTCTTATCACAAGTCTTCATTTATAAATGTTATATTTTTTTATATTGTTAATAATTATTTTATAATTCGATTTTATATGGTAAAGTTTTACAACAATTTTCTCATTTTGATTTTACGATGATTTCTATTACAAATTTCGTTCATTATGATCTCTCCGATATAAGTTAAATATATATATATATATATATATATATATATAATCATATTAAGAAGGTTTTATGGTAAATTTCACTTCAACTTTTCAAGTAAATTTCCTATTAAATAAACTTTAAATTGTCTTTAAAGTCCCCGTACAAAAAATGTTTTTATAAAAATTTTATTTTTATAACTATTCCGTTTATTTTGGAATGATCACTTCAAAAATTTTAATTATTTAAACCTCTCACGTCATGTTTAATTATATATAATACACGTGGTAAAAATTTTCGCTACCCAAATTTATTTTCATAACAACTTTCATCATGCAATCTTTGGTTCGTTATAAATTCCGCAAATAAAAATTTACATCATACGATTCTCCGCGTTTTAAAATTCTTATAAAACATGATTTCTCAAGAAAGTCACAATCTTATAGCTTGTAATCTTCTTGAAACTCTCATGCAAAACTTCATAGAAATTTTATTTTAAAGACCAAAAATCGTTACTTGTGATCTCTCGATTTGCAATGCCAGACATTTTAAGTTACCATGATTCTTCATTACATGATTTTAAATAAGGAACTTGGTAAAAAAATTTTCTTTTCGCAACTTTATTCCCAAAACGACATTCATCATTCATATGGATACCTCATAACGATTTTCGACATTTAATTCACATATTCTTTTTATATTTAACTTCCTCATAAGCAAGAGATTTTTGTTTTGACCATCATAAAAAAAATTCATTTAACTTCCTCATGACAATTAACTTTTATTTTTGCAATAAACCTTATTATCATGGTTACTATTATATTTTCAACTACTAAATGTTACGTATTTCAAGAACGATTTACGTTACGCGGATTTGGTTTATAAAAATAATAATAATAATAATAATAACAATAACAAAAAAAAGAAAAATTCTCATAAATTATTTTACGACTTAAGCTGACCCGACGTGTCGTAACAACTCTCACTTTTAGTGAAAAAGAAAATTAATTTAGCAAAAAAAAAAAAAATAATTTATAATTGTTATACTACAAGCTTGAATATCAATATTTTATTTATCATATATATTAACTTATGATTTAATTATCAAAGGTTTCATAAACGTTTAAATCACTATTTATATATTTGACATTTTTAATTTAAAAAAAAATTATTATTACTCACAATTTAAAGAAAAATTGGTTCAACCAAAATTTTAATAGTCAAGATTTTACCTAATCGCAACCACGAGCCTCCAAACACCCGTATTCCATCTCAAACTACCGCCTTAAATTAAACCACCCTTCCACTTCAAAAGTTTCCCGAGCATTCAAATCTTTCCTCAACATGAACGAAACCTAACACATCAACGTTATATCCTCACCTACCCAAACCCCATGTAGGTCCAAGATATATGAAATCAACCCAACAAAAGGCTCTAACTACCAACACATCTACGCTACGAAAACCTATCAAACCCACTATCCTAATGCTTCAAAGACACCGACGAACACACTCACGAATGCCTTGGACTTATACGAACCAAAGTTTACCCGACTATGACTCGATCGTTCGATTCTTGCTAGGTCAAATCACAAACCATATCGCCACAGCGTTCCCATCCAACATAGAGTTTGATATAAAAATAGCAACCCAAACACTCCCTACTAAATACATGCATAAAGCAAATCTCAACCCTAACTAGCCAAGATCAAAATTATCCAACCCATCAACTTAACCCAGCTCAAATAAGCCAAACCTCACCTATTAGCCCAACCACTACTCACACAAGTCATCCAAGCCTAACCCACTCAAAAGACCTAGACTCAACAACCTCATCGATTCAACTCAAGGAAACTCAACTACCCAAGCCGACCTAAACACTCCCACTTACTACTAAATTTCCAAACCATTCACCGTACGAAGCCTGAAACCCCTCCCTACGCACACAAGCTTCGTTTTTCCCAAAAAAATAAAAAATATTATATATATATATTTAAAAGTCTTGGTAACGTTTTTCGTCAAGTCCTATTGTCAACAAATTTGAAAACAAGTAGCAATCATATTGTTCGTTTTACTAATAACCTAATACTCTTGGTAACGTTTTTCATCAAGTCCTATTGTCAACAAAAGTCAAACGTGTAACATTTCATAAAATAAAGTTTATCAACACAAATGTTGGCGAGCAATTCATAAGTTTGAGCATATAAGTATATAGTAATAAAAAGCCACAAAACCTGTATACGAAATAATAAATAAAAGCTATAAACTTGGATAAAATAGTTATCGCTAAACAAGTTAGCGACACCTAGCTATAAGGGGATGCCAAATAGCCTAGGATTTTATAGTTATCGTTAATTGCATTACGTTAACGACACCTTGCCATAAGGGGTTGTCAAATGGTCTAGGATTTTATAGTTCCACCATCCAAAAGCGATAAACACATAAGAATGTAAGCATAGAACACCAAATCAAGCAATTATTTAAGTAAATTATACAATCAGGTTTGTGGGTTTAAGATTCAAGTAAATAAAGCATTTAGTTTGATAAGTATGAAATGTCACCCCAAAACGAAAGATGGAAAACGGGGTATGAAAGTACTCACCTCGATTGACGAATCGAGAACTAATACTTGATCGAAATATTGAAAGCTTGCGAACGAAACAAACGAATCCGACTTGAAAGCTAATTGAAAACGAATAAATAATATATTAATGAACTTGAACTTTAGTTGAAACTACATTTGAAACATTGAACGAGAAGGTTCGGTTGATAGTCAGGTTACCGTTTAATTTGTTAACAATTAGGGACTCATATTTAATTGAGAATTTAAAATAAAAAAATAATTTTATTTTAGTAGGCTTTTAAATAACTAACCCAATATTAAAAAGTAAAAAGACGGGTTTAAATCAAGAGTTCGGTTTTATAGAAATGGATTGATAATAAAGCTTATAATTATATTATTAATGATAAAGATAGTAATGATAATAATAATTCTTACATATATATATATATATATATATAGATATATATATATATATATATATATAAGATTATGATGATAATAATACATAATAATACTACCAATTGAGAATTGTTGTTAAAACTAATAATAGTAGTAGTAATAATAAATATATAATAATTACTTTTGTTATTGAATACATTATTAATAGATTTATGAATTTTAATAATAATAATTATAATAATTATATGTGTCTTATTAATAATAACTATTACTTATAACATTTTAATAATAGTAGTATTAGTGATAAAAATATAACTCGAGTGACGACGACGTTAAATGACAACTAGGCCCGACATGAGTTTCGGTTCAATAAACAAGTGGATAATATTCACAATAATAGAATTTAATAATATTACATAATAATCATAATAATAATGATAATAATAATCATAATAATAATAATCTATTAATTATGAAGATAATGATAATAATAATTGTTTTGTTAATAATAATAATAATGATAATAATAATAATAATAACTATCTTATTAATGATGATAATGATAATAATAATAATAATAATAATAATAATAATAATAATAATAATAATAATAATAATAATAAGTTTTGTAATGAGTTATGATATTAATAATAATGATACCAAAATACACTCGAAAGTCGGTTCAAGGAGGAATCGAACTTGTGACTCGATTACCGATTATTAACAATTTAAATGATAATCGATATATGCAAATTGATAGCATCAAAACCTAAATTAGTTTACCTTTTAGATGTTTATACGTCCATGGCTCTACACCGGGAAGAACCCGAGCCGAAGCCGCCGGAGACGAAGGATGGAAGCCGGAGGGAGATACAGAGAGAGAGAGAGATGGAGAGAGAGTGAGAGACGTTGAGAGTGAGAGACGAAGAAAGAGAGAGAGAAAGATGAAGAGAATGAGATACGAAGAGAGAGAGAGGGTTTTCTGAAGAAGGGGGCTCGCCAGAAAAACGAGGGATGGGAGGAGAAGATGGTCTGAGCCGATTCCGGCCGCCGGATAATAATGAACTAGAGAGGGAGGAGGGTTTGAGGTCACCGGAATCTCTATATCAGAAGGAAATACGAACGGACAAGGGAAAATGGGGTCGATGGTGGTGCGTCGGAGATCGCCGGTGTCGCCGGTTTTTTGCTGGAAACTCGAGTTCGCCGGAAAACGACAGAGGGGGGGGGGGGGGTGGCGACTGGGTTAAAGTTGTTAGGGTTAGGGTTTTTTAGTTAGATTTATATATATATATATATATATATATATATATATGTATGTATATATTTTAGTTATTTACAGAAAGGTCCTCCAAGTTCTAAATGTTATACGAAAGGGTATTAGACCTAAGAAATGTTAATGTAGATTCGAAAATGGCAAGAATTACCTCTTACAATGTATAAACTAATTTTATGTTAAATGAACTACGATTAGTACACGCCTACATGGCGAATTTGATGAACTAAGTACGTGAAAAATTTAAAGATCGACTTAAATGATTTATAAAATTACCGGGTCGGGTTTACAATACAATACGAGTTCGAAGTATAATTTATCAAAATAAAACGTGAAAGAAAATCGAAACCCGAATTTGACGAATGTCACAGTATCTCCAACTTTTTGGAAATTTCATCCCGAAATTAAGATAAACTAGAAAAATAATTACTAACGATATTGCCTTTAGTAAAATAATTGCAAGAAAATTTTTTTGACAAAAGAATAACGTCAAATCCTTGGATGACTCTAAAACGCCACAAATGAGAACATAATAAAGGCACTTATATATAGGGTGTACCAGCAGCGTATACACAATGCCCTTATCACAACTCGCATTTCTACCGTTTTTCCGCTATCATTCTTGGGTCTGAGTTATTGCACACAAGTGTACTTACTATGGCTTCCATATGGGAATTTCGATAATTAAGTGTGCACCCATAATTATTTAGATCGTCGTATGGTCCACATGGTTCATTCCATTGTGTGGTTTAAGAGACATATTTATTTTGAAATCTTTAAATAATAAATGTGTAAATAAATTTATTGGAATTTTTACCAATGTGGACAAGCCAACACCAGTGGTTGATTTTTTTTATGTTATTTATTTATTTATTTATTTTTTGGATTGAATTTTAAATAAGTGGGAAAAATGGGATACATAATTGAAGCAACAAAATTCGACGGTATAAATCAAGGTGAAAATAACAGTTCGATTTAAGTACGTAAAGACGATCGATTAACTAAATAAAAAAAATATTTTAGGGTAAACAATATGAAATGAGATTTGAAGTCAAATGTCATCAAGATAATTGTCAAGGCTATAAATCAAGGAACTAAACAACACCGATAAATGAAATCCGATAAGTGAAAAAAAATGAGAAGGTCAATAAATGAACACATAAAGTTGGGATAAACAACGATACGGTTAATAATAACATTGTACTACGAGTTTCACACGTGAACAAATTTGAGGTTATAAGTATTTGAGGATATAATTACATGAATTGTGATAACACGAGAATGAGGTGAGTTTCTTTGGGGTGACGCATACGTGTTTCAACATAAATAAAATAGCATTTGATTAACAACCAAAACAATCGATAAAATGTGATAAAACGTGAATACAGCCACTATTGGGAAACTATTTATAAAATCATCATTATAATAACGGTTTCTAATAGCACCAAAACTTGCGGACAACCACACATAGTCCGCTTAATAGATTAGATGAAATGATGTAGAATAATACATAGAAGCGTGTTTACATAAATGCTCAAATATAAATAACACAGCCATGAAAATATCGTTTAAAAGATGAGCGAGATTTTTGGCGAAATTAAGGCTTTGAAAGTATTGCACAAATTGTTATTGAATAACTTGAATTCGGTCATAATCAAAAACATCAAAATGAAATTTCATGTGCATAATATTGTCATCGAAACGTCCCATCAAATGAAAAGAAATTCTAAAAATCAGTGAGACTCGAATAAACGACGACATATATAAGTAGCGTGTCATATAGAAAGGAATTGAAAAATGAAGTCTTTAAGTAAGCCCTTCATTCGTTCCCGTAAAATGAATATAATAATAATATAGCCTCGCAGTAACGCGTAGCTAGAGAAAAGTTTTGCTCATTATCGAAAGTAAATCTTGTAAGTCAATTGTTAAAGGGATTTTTATACCTAAAGTTGTGATAAAATCGTAAAGGAGTGGTGCTTGTGATAATATGAGGTAGTAATTCGAATAAATCGTTGTCGAACGAAAATTTGTGTCACAATATCTAGTATATAAAGTATTTGTAAATGCGTCCAAAAAAGATTTGCAAGGCCATGGTCATTGAGTTTATGCAAGATGGTGAAAAGTTGTAAATTGTTATTGAATAAATCTCAAAATTGACATTCAAAATAAAACCTCATATTTATAAAGTTGTTATGGGATTATCACCTTAGATGACAATATTTATAATCTTGAAAACACGTATATATTCGTTTAATAATCTCCTCGAAAACAAATCCTCATAATAGAAGTTTTTGTTGTCATGACAATCTTAGATATTTTTAAAAGATGATTTATAAGATTTGGACAATATGTAAATCGTTAATCTTGAAAGAGTTTATAATCTAAAAGTGTTTATTTGAACACATAGGGTTGTTATAAGTACACTAGTTGTATATATATATATATATATATATACAAAAAATAAAGGGTAAAATGAAGCTTGCGTGTGTAGGGAGGGGTTTTAGGCTTCGAACAGTAAAAGTTTGAAAATTTGGTAAAAGGGTGAGTTTGTTTCGGTTGGCTTGCATAGTTGGGTTTTCTTGAGTTGGATTGATAAGGTTTGTTGAGTTTAGGTCGTTTGAGTGGGTTAAGCTTGAATGATTTGTGTGAGTAGTGGTTGGGCTAATAGTGGGTTTTTGCTTATTTGAGCTCGGGTTAAGTTGATGGGTTGGATAATTCGATCTTGGCTAGTTTGGGTTGAGATTTGGTTTATACATGTATTTTGTAAGGAGTGTTCAGGGTTGTTACTTTTGATATCAAACACTATGGTTGGATGAGAATGGCATGGCGACATGGTTTGTGATTTGACATAGCATGGGTCGAAGGATTGAGTCATAGTTGGGTAAGCTTTGGTTTAGTTATGTCTAAGGCATTTGATGAATGTGTTTGTCGTGTCTTTGAAGCATTTGGATGGTAAGTTTGATAGGTTTTCGTGGCGTAAAAGTGTCGGTATTTAGGCTTTTTGTTGAGTTAATGTTGTACATATTGGATTTTGCTTGGGGCTTGAGTTGGTGAGGGTATACTTTTGGATGTTTAGGTTTCGTTCATATTGAGGAAAAACTTGAGCACGTGGGAAAGCTTTTGTAGTGGAAGGATGGTTTGATTTGAGGCGGTAGTTTGAGAGGGAATACGGGTGTTTGGAAACTTGGGGTTGCGTCGCGGGAATTTTTTGACCAGTAATAAGTATTAACTTGGAAATATCATAAGAAACTATAATCACGAGGTTTGCTAAGTTTGAAGTTTATTGTAAAATAAAAGCAGATTGTCATGAGTAAGCAAAACATTTTTTTTCTTTTTTAAATATTAAAATATTTTTTTTGTTTATGAGGAAATTTAAAATACATAAATTGAATGTCAAAATTTGTTATGAGGTATCAAACATTGAATGATGTGTCTCTTTTGGGAATATAAAGCTGCGAAATGAAATTTTTTACCAATTTCGTTATTTAATATCGTGTAATGAAGAATATCATGGTAAGTTAAAATGACCGGCATTGTAAATCGAGAAATCACAAGTTAACGATTTTTTGTCTTTAAGGTAAAATTTCTATGAAGTTTTGTATGAGGATTTCAAGAAAATTACAAGCTATAAGTTTGTGAATTTCTTGAATAATCATTGCAAAAATATCATGAGAATCTTTTTTTTTAAATGCGGAAAATCATATGATGTAAATTTTTATTTGTGAAAATTTATAATGAACCAAAGATTGCATGATGAAAGTTGTTATGAAAATAAATTTGGGTACCGAAAATTCTATCACGTGCATTATATATGTAGTATAATTGAAAATGTCGCGAGAAGTTTAAATAATTAAAATTTTGAAGTGATCGTCCAAAATAAACGGAATACTTCTAAAAATAAAATTTTTATAAAATGTTTGTACAAGGACTTTAAAGACAATTTAAAGTTTATACAATAGGAAGTTTACCTGAAAAGTTGAGGTGAAATTTATCATAAAACCCTCTTAATATGATGAAATTCATATAATAAGATTTTTGTTTGTAAATAGTCTTAATGGAAATAAATGGCACATTAAAATCATTATGAATAGATCAAACTATATATATATATACATATATTTATTTATTTATTTTTTACTTATATCGAAGAGATTTTAATGAACGAAGTCTGCAATAAAAAAAGTCCTTGTGAAATCAAAATGAGAAAAATTAGTGTAAAACTTTACCATATAAAATCGCGATATAAAAGAATTATTAACAATAATATATATATATATATATATATATATATATATATAACATTTATAAATGAAGACTTGTGATAAGAATTTATAACTAAATAAAGGAAAAATGGTTTAAATTCTTGAAACGCAATAATAATGTTTTAAGGTTTAAAGGTGGAAAAATCGTGCATGAACAACCATGACTTGATATTCCGACACTAAAAACCGTTTTACAAAACTACCATGTTGGGGTCTAACATGTGCACGTACCACTGCGTCTTTTTCATGTTTACGACTTAAATAACGATTGTAACAAAAATAATAAATCGGAATACAACGTCATGTCAAAACACTAGTCCACGAACCACCGTGGTTCTATTGTTTCAACACCGAAAATTATGATGGCGAGCGGAACGCTCGCATTCGACTACTTAAAGTGGTCATCTCATAAGAGACAATCTTAAAGGAGATTTGAAACAACGGGATCCAAGTTAAGCTTGTGATCCATAACACACAATAAAAACTAAAGTTTTTGCGTTTTAAGGTAAGGATACCTTGGAGTACTATGAAAGTGTGTGTATGTGTATATTTATGATTTGATGAAATAAATAAGTATATAAATAAACAAGTTGTTAGTGCACGGTTTTGGTGTCCGTAGCGATCGAATAAGTTATAGGCGGTTTAGTCTTTGTATTTAATGCATATTGTAAAATGGCCTATAAATAGGTAGATTATGTCATAATTTAGGTAGAGAACTTGTACATAGATCTAAGTTATCCTCTCCATAACTTATTATTCTCTCTAATGTATTCATCCATATCTATCAATAAAGTATATATTTAAAGTATCGATTTCGTGTTGATGTATCGTTTTTGCGGCTAGATGTTGGACTCTATGACGTTCTCTACTCGTATCAGAGCAGGAGCTGCTCTCGATGCATCAATAAGGTAAATATGAGTTTTCGTGTTTTTCGTGTTCTTTGGGTTTTGGTCAGATCTTGAGTAAATTAGTGTGTTATTGGTGGATTTGAGGGTGAATTCGTGTTTATTGATGGAAGATGTAACTTCCTGTGTAATTTGGTGTTAAGTTATGGTGTATTGAGTGATTCACCATGGAAGAGCATGTTAACTTTTGATTCGGGTTATGATGATTTAGTGATTGTTAAGTTAATTGGATGATGGATTTGTGTTTATTATTGAAATCCGCATGTTTCTGTGGATTTTGGTGGTTAATTATGGTGTATTGAAGGTTTTGCCATGAAAGAGCATGGTTTCGGGTTGAGTTATTTGGTGATGAATAAGTAATCGTTAAGTTATTTGGACGATGGATTCGGAATCGTGGTGAAAAACCGAGTGCTCGGGTAGATTTTCATGGTTAATTATGTGTTTATGATGGATCTTCCATGGATACAGCTTGAAAATGCAGTTTCCGGCCAGATCTGAGTTTTTCCGGCGAGATAACCACTTTTTCCGGCGAAATTCGTTTTTCCGACGAACAGTTACAGATCCAACAACCTGATTCGTTGTTACTGTAGCTAATTCGTTAAGGAGTCTAACAAATCTACTGTAGCAATTCGTTAAGGCATATTTAACGAATTAAAAGTTAATTCGTTAAGGTAAACATAACGAATTAAGGTAATTCTTGAAGCTGATTCGTTAAGTTAAATGTAACGAATCAAGAAGATTCATTAAGTTAATTCGTTAAGTTAAAGGTAACGAATTAAGGCAATTCGTTAAGTTATTTCGTGAAGGTGATTCGTTAAGGTATTTGTAACGAATTAAGGTGATTCGTTAACTGTTATAACGAAGTGAAATCTTAACGAATGGGAGGCCATTCGTGTAACTGTTATAAAGAATTGGAGTTGGTAATTTATAACGAATTGAGTTGATTCGTTAAGTGTATAACGAATGGTGATTAAGTTAATGATTTGGAGAGCACAATCTAAGTTAACGAATGGGGTGTATATTAATAACGAATTAGAGAGGCAATTCGTTAAAAAAAAATGGCGGAAAAAATTTTCTTGCGTGAATTTTTTCCTGAATACTCCTCGTAAGTGAGTTTTCATTCTTGAAAATTTTGGCGTTAAAATTTATTTTTCGAAAATTTTCGGTGAATTTTTTGCGGAAAAATCGGGAAAAATTTTCTTAATCGAAAATTTTCTGGGATGTTCCTAATGTATTGGGTACTATTCTCTCAAATTTTGGTAATATATTTTTCAGCTGACTGTTTATGCGTTTCGACTGGCCGAGGGAGAGATCTCGTGTAATTTAAGGTATTTAATGCATATTAAAGGATAAAGTATTCAAGGATAAAGTATTCGATAGCTACGGAAAAAGGGGAGTCTGTTAGTGCACGATTTCGGTGTCCGTAGCGATCGAATAAGTTATAGGAGGTTTAGTCTTTGTATTTAATGCATATTGTAAAATGGCCTATAAATAGGTAGATTATGTCATAATTTAGGTAGAGAACTTTTACATAGATCTAAGTTATCCTCTCCATAACTTATTATTCTCTCTAATGTATTCATCCATATCTATCAATAAAGTATATATTTAAAGTATCGATTTTGTGTTGTATCGTATTTGCGGCTAGATCTTGGACTCTATGATGTTCTCTCACAAGTGTAATGAACAATTAAGTAGGGTAAACACGTATAGCCAACATATATTAGGACCCTAAAGTAAAGACTATACTAGTTCGTTACGTCTAACCACCTATCCTATAGTCTTGTGGCTCTGATACCAATCTGTCACACCCCGACCAAAGGCGGCAGAACATGCCGAGGTGCAACCGATTTCCCAAATACACATGACACTATTTAAAGTGACAATATTTAATCAACTCATTTTATTTCATAAATCAATAAACAATACGTCTCGTTCATATAAACAAATTTGAAAACAAGTAGCAATCATATTGTTCGTTTTACTAATACCCTAATAGTCTTGGTAACGTTTTTCGTCAAGTCCTCGAGTCAACAAAGTCAAACCTGTAACATTTCATAAAATAAAGTTTATCAACAAAGGTTAGTGAGCAATTCATAAGTTTGGGCACATAAGTATATAGTAATAAAAAGCCACAAAACTTGTATATGAAACAATAAATAAAAGCAATAAACTTGGATAGAATAGTTATCGCTAAACAAGTTAGCGACACCTAGCTATAAGGGCATGCCAAATAGTCTAGGATTTTATAGTTATCGTTAATTGCATTACATTAACGACACCTTGCCATAAGGGTTACCAAATGGTCTAGGATTTTATAGTTCCACCATCCAAAAGCGATAAACACATAAGCATGTAAGCATAGAACACCAAATCAAGAAATTATTTAAGTAAAGTATACAATCACGTTTGTGGGTTTAAGATTCAAGTAAATAAAGCATTTAGTTTAATAAGTATGAAATGTCACCCCAAAACGAAAGATGGAAAACGGGGTATGATAGTACTCACCTCGATTGACGAATCGAGAACTAATACTTGATCGAAATATAGAAAGCTTGCGAACGAAATAAACGAATCCAACTTGTAAGCTAATTGAAAATGAATAAATAATATATTAATGAACTTGAACTTTAGTTGAAACTACATTTGAAACATTGAACGAGAAGGTTCGGTTGTTAGTCAGGTTACCAGTTAATTTGTTAACAATTATGGACTCATATATAATTGATAATTTAAAATAAAATAATGTTATTTTATTAGGCTTTTAAATAACTAACCCAATATTAAAAAGAAACAAGATGGGTTTAAATCAGAGAGTTCGGTTTTATAGAAATGGATTGATAATAAAGCTTATAATTATATTATTAATAATAAAGATAGTAATGATAATAATAATTCTAAAATATGTTATATATATATATAGATATAGATATAGATATTGATATAGATATAGATATATAAGATTATGATGATAATAATACATAATAATACTACCAATTGAGAATTTTTGTTAAAACTAATAATAGTAGCAGTAATAATAAATATATAATAATTACTTTTGTTATTGAATACATTATTAATAGATTTATGAATTTTAATAATAATAATAATAATTATAATAATTATAATAATAATTATATGTGTCATATTAATAATAACTAATATTTATAATATTTTAATAATAGTGGTATTAGTGATAAAAATATAACTCGAGTGATGACAATATTAAATGGCAACTAGGCCCGACATGGGTTTCGGTTCAATAAACAAGTGAATAATATTCACAATAATAGAATTTAATAATATTACTTAATAATCATAATAATAATGATAATAATAATCATAATAGTAATAATCTATTAACTATGAAGATAATGATAATAATAATTGTTTTGTTAATGATAATAATAATAATAATCATAAAATTAATTATGAGTTTTATAATGAGTTATGATATTAATAATAATGATACCAAAAATACACTCCAAAGTCGGTTCAAGGGGGAATCGAACTTGTGACTCGATTACCGATTATTAACAATTTAAATATGATAATCGATATATGCAAATTGATAGCACCAAAGCCAAAATTAGTTTACCTTTTAGATGTTCATATGGCCGTGGCTCTAAACCGGGAAGAACCCGAGCCGAAGCCGCCGGAGACAAAGGATGGATGCCGGAGGGAGATTGAGAGAGAGAGAGACGGAGAGAGAGTGAGAGACTGAGAGAGTGAGAGAGGGATAGAGAGAGAGACGGAGAGAGAGAGAGAGAGACGGAGATAGTGAGAGAGAGAGAGAGAGATGGTTTTCCGGAGAAGGGGGCTCGCCGGAAAAACAAGCGAGGGGAGGAGAAGATGGATGGAGCCGATTCCGGCCGCCGGATAATAACGAACCAGGGAGGGAGGAGGGTTTGAGGTCGCCGGTGTCGCTGCTGCTGCCGAAATTTCTATATCGGAAGGAAAAACAAACGGACAACGGAAAATGGGGTCGGTGGTGGTGCGTCGGAGATCGCCGGTGTCGCCGGTTTCTTGCCGGAAACTCAAGTTCGCAGGAAAACGGCACCGGTGGGGGGGGGGGTGGCGGCTGGGTTAAAGTTGTTAGGGTTAGGGTTAGGGTTTTTTTTGTTAGAGTTATATATATATATATATATGTACATATTTTAGTTATTTACAAAAAGGTCCTCCAAGTTCTAAATGTTATATGAAAGGGTATTAAACCTAAGAAATATTAATATATATTCAAAAATGGCAAGAATTACCTCTTACAGTATATAAACTAATTTTATGTTAAATGAACTATGATTAGTACACGCCTACATGACGAATTTGATGAACTAAGTACGTGAAAAATTTAAAGATTGACTTAAATGATTTATAAAACTATCGGGTCGGGTTTACAATACAATATGGGTTGGAAGTATAATTTATTAAAATAAAACGTGAAAGAAAATCGAAACCCAAATTTGACGAATGTTAAAACCAATCAAGTTCTGATGATCCGATCTGCTGGTATCAAGAAGCCTAAACCCAAGAGTCGGGGTTGTAAAGGCAAAGACAAGAAGAAGGTTACCATTGCTGCCCCTCGTGCCAACAATGCTGACAAAGGGGTTCCAAAGATACCACCGCCGCCCCCTGAGGAGCGCCAGTGCTACCGATGCAACCAAATGGGACACTGGAACCGCAATTGTCCCGAGTATCTTACTTAGATCAGAAAGAAGATGGACAATGGTGAAGGCTCCTCTAGAGGTATTTCTTTATACGTTATTGAACTTTTCACTTTCTCTAGCAACACATGGGTATTTGATACCTGATGTGGTTTCCACATCGTTAATGTCTTGTAGGAGCCTGAGAATTGGAAGAAACTGAATAAAGTCAGCATGGAACTTATCGATGGGAAGAGAGTACCAGTTCTGGCAACTGGAGTATTTCATTTTACTTGTCCATCTGGCTTGGTTTTTTCTTTGAATAGTTGTTTGTATGCTCCTGGTTTGACCAAAACATCGTTTCAGTTTCTTTACTGTTTGAATAAGGTTTTAAGTATGTTTTTAATGGCATGGCTATTTCTGCTTACTTAAATAATATCTTTTATTTTGAGGCTAAACCTCGAAATGGTATTTATGAGATTGATGTTCAAACTTATAATAACGTATATAATCTTTCAAAACGTATCAGATCTGGCGTCAATGATACATTTCTATGGCATTGCCGACTTGGTCACATAAGTAAATAACGAGTTAAAAGACTCCAATCCGAAGGGATTCTTGAATCCACAGGAACAGACTCTTTTGAAAATTGTGAATCTTTCTTAGCTAGCAAACTCGCCAAGGACTCCTTCACCCATAAAAGTGAATGAGCAAAAGATCTGTTAAGACTCATACATACTAATGTGTGTGGACCTTTCAGAACATGTCTTGAATCCATGAAAGATACTTCGTTTTTTTTATCATCGATTATAGTCAATATGCTTATGTATATCTCATGAAACACAAGCATGAAACTTTTGAAAAGTTCAAAGAGTTTCAAAACGAAGTGGAAAACCAACTTGGGAAAACGATTAAGATACTTCAATCAGATCAAAGTGGAGAGTATCTCAGCTCAGAGTTCACCAGTCATCTAAAAGAGCGTGGAATTGTTCACAACCCACTCCACCCGGCACACCCCAACATAATGGCATGAGCGAGAGGAGAAATCGAACTTTGTAAAACATGGTTCTATCGATGATGTGTAGAACTAACTTTCCTCACTCCTTTTGGAGTTTCGCCCTTATGGCCGCTACCCGCATTGTCAATCTGGTTCCAACTAAGAAGGTAAACAAAACCCCATATGAGATACATCATGGGCGAAAGCCAGATTTGTCTTTTCTTAGAGTTGGGGATGTGATGCATATGTCACAAGTGAATCTGATGACAAACTCAATCCATGCGGCGTAAAAGTTGTTTTCATCGAATACTATAACCAAAGTGGTTATTACTTCTTTCGTCCTGATACAAACTCGATTTCTATCAAGAGGAAAGTCCACTTCCTCGAGAAAGAATTTCTCGATCGAGGAACTAGAGATAACATTGTCTATCTTGAACAAATTCAAGAACCACAAACAACCGTTGGGGAAATTAGAGCGTCTGATCACTAAGTTGTTGTTGCTGATACATCAGACGTGAACACGAGCATTTGCAGAAGTAGTAGGACTCTAGTACCAAATTCTAAATACTTATGGCATTTAGATGGTCTTGAGGTCTTATTAGTAGCCGAGTCTAACGACGAACCTACTAACTACAAATCTGCTATCTTGGATCCGGAATCTGAGAAATGGCAAGATCCCATGAACGCCGAGATGCAGTCTATGCATGATTAACAAGTTTGGAACTTGGTTGAGCTACCCCCCGATGGTCGGGAAGTAGGGAGAAAGTGGATTTTCAAAAGAAAAACCGACATGCATGGAAATGTACAAACCTATAAAGCACGGCTAGTCGCGAAAGGTTTTACTCAAACTCAAGGTGTTGACTATGATGAGACCTTTTCGCTTGTTTCTATGACTAAGTAAATAAGGATATTGCTTGCTATAGTCGCGTACAATGACTACGAGATATGGAAAATGGATATCAAAACTGCTTTTCTCAATGGACACCTTTCTGAAGATGTCTATATGGTTCAGCCTGAAGATTTTGTCGATCCCAAATATCCTAATAGGGTGTGCAAATTGAATAAGTCCATTTATGGACTTAAACAAGCATCTCGCAGCTGGAATCTTCATTTTGATGAGAAAATCAAAGAGTTTGGTTTTATCAAAAATGAAGATGAGCCTTGTGTTTACAGAAAGGCTAGTGGGAGAACTATATCATTCCTCATTTTGTATGTGGATGATATACTAATCATCGGAAACAACATTCCTATGCTTAAGGAAGTTAAGCATTGGTTGGAATCATGTTTTGCAATGAAGGATCTTGGAGAAGCCGCATACATTCTGGGAATAAAAATCTACATAGACAAAGTGATGGGACGCTTCTCAATGGAAAACTTCAAGAAAGGATCTGTTCCAATGACTAAAGGAACAATATTGAACAAATTGCAATCTCCGGCAACAGACATTGAAGCTAAACATATGCAAGCAATTCCATATGCTTCTGCGGTTGGTTCTATCATGTATGCTATGTTATGTACTAGACCTGACGCCTCATATGCCTTGAGCATGAGTAGTCGTTCTCAGCAAAGTCCTGGCATTTCCCAATGGACAGCAGTGAAGAACATTTTGAGGTACTTGAATAGGACCAAGGATATGTTCTTCGTGTTTGGAGGAGTGGAATAGGAGCTCACTGTAAGGTGTTACATCGATGCTAGCTTCCAGACTGACCGAGATGATTCTCGCTCATAGTCAGGATTCGTTTTCACTCTCAATGGAGGAGCTATTTATTGGAAGATCTCCAAGTAGAGTGTAGTGGCGGATTCAACCACTGAGTCTGAATATATAGCTGCATCAGATGCTACTAAGGAGGCTGCTTGGATGAAGAAGTTCATCACCAACCTTGATATGGTCCCGAGTATCAACAGACCAATCGAGGTAATCCGTGATAACACAAGTGCTATTGCTCAGGCCAAAGAGCCCAGATCTCATCACATAGCCAATTACATCCTAAGGAAATTCCACCTTATTCGAGATATACTGGAACGAGGTAACATCATAATAAGCAAAGTAGACGTAGATCAAAACCTAGCAGACCTGTTCACTAAGCCGATGACTCAGGATATGCTATCAGGCTTAGATTTGCTAGTGATTTATTTTTATTTAATATTTTGATGTATGAACATTTAATCAGTTGTACGTTTCAGTTCACTTTTGATTTAATGGTTAAATGGAAACATTGAATGATACAACTGTGTTCTTTTAATACGTTTAATATGTGAATATTATATTCTAAATTATCCGTAGTCGGCCAGATTTGTGGGAACGATTCTGAATTAAGACTATTCTGACTTTGGACTCAAGGATTGACTTCCAAACTCACAAACCACATTATGAATGACAATGGATGTAACTCGCATCAAATCATCTTCATGGATCTTGATCATAGGATGTTTTGATAATGGTATACTCATTAGTATCCTTAGACCTGTAATACATATTAGAACTTTCGTTTACCAAAGATTATTCTTTGATCATGTTAACCGCTTTTGCGTAACTGCTAGTCATAAAGGCATTAATTGGGAATATTCTAGAGTTTAGTGGGAGTTGTATGTAATCAAGATGGGATTCTGTACTCTTAAATGAAATGTAACAGTTAGACATCTTGGCGCCCTCGTTCATTCAAACTGGTAAAGTGTGAGGCCTCACCCAAACTTACTGTGTGTTTGATTGGACCACTTTGACTCAATATCGAGAACTACAATAATTTAACGCTATATGAGATTGATATGATCCATGTCTCATTGTTCAATTGATGTCTCATACAGAAAGGATAGATGACAACGATTACTATAATTTCATTATCTTGCAATAATGTTTTCCAAGATATTTTGGTTAATGAATTTAAAATGTCATAACAAGTTGGGACAACTATGTGTAGCTAGAGCACCTCTAGCTGTCAGCGTTGTACTACTTGATCCAAGACCGTCCAAGTGGAAGACTGTTGGATTTATGGACCGGTTCGGGTCAAGTCAACGCGGGCTGACCCGGTAATGACCTGTGGGAGTTACACAGGGGAAAAGGAACATTGAGCTCGCTTAATTAGTTAACCGGTACATGCACAATTAAACAAGACTAAGTTGGTGGACAGGCTATTAGCGCTAGTAATTGGGCTTATGGCCCATTGGGTTTTGTTAATGACTAAAGCTAATTGCCCCCTATAAATACATGGCATATTATGAGATAATATCCATAAAAAACACACAAGTCCCTTACAACACTAAACCCAAGTCGCCACCACCGCCGGCCATCACCTCCGGCCGTTAGAACCACCGCCGCCGCCGGTCACCACCGCCGTTTCCGGTCACCACTGATGCCGCCAGACCTGCGCCGCCGCCGCTGCTACTGGTGTCAGAACCTCCGTCGCCGCCGCCGAAATTTTGGTTCATTCACCATCGGTCTTGTGTTGTCACCTAGTATTGTTCTTTACTCCTCCGTGTCTCAACCGGTTATTCGTATCCGAGGTACACTTAAATACAGTCATTTACATTTATGGTTGTTTGGTTGTTTAGATCTCATACTCGTATTGATTGTAATCGGATCCTGCTTGGTTTCGTTATGGTGGTTACGTTTTTCCGCTGCGTTTTGGTTACTTATTAATATGATTAATAACTTTGAAAGAAATATTAAAATAGGGCTTAAACCGTTAAACAGTTCTTTGACCACCGTTGAAACCCAACAGCAAACACAATATATGATAACAAAATATTCATATTTATTCCCATATACCAGCATGCAAAATTTCAAGAAAACATAAATGGATAGGTCGCCGATATAAACCAGTGTAAGAAAGTTAAACAAACTACAGATTACACTTTCATGGACTCAAAATCACAAATATTGAAATACGAAATTCAATCAAATGTACCAAAAACACAAATACCCACACCTATAATCACCATATATGGAAGTGGCATTTTGACCACATGGTTTCCGTGATAACGGTTGTCCTTAGATCAAACTGGAATCAATAACACAACATAGAAAAGGTAATTAATTAGCAAAATAGGATTGAATACTTGTATTAGGATTACAAACCTGGACTGGTTGGAGGGATGATATGATTGCCTGGACTTAAGCATGTCGGCCGACAAGTAGTTTTGATTATAGTCGAGCATGAATCGACTGAAGAATCTAGGGAGCAAGATAGAGAATTGTGAATAGATGATTGAAACCATGTTTTGGGATTTCTGTTGAAACCGATCACATATAAAAGATGTTAACAAAAAACTGAAGTGGCAATTAAAACAATTGAAAGAACATTTAAAGTCATCGGAGGCTAATATGTAACTGACGGATTGACGGGATGAAGTCATCGGCGGTGAGGGAACAATTAATATTAAGGCGTCTTATGTAGGAATGTGAAGAGTTGCATATTTGTATTATAATGTTATATCTATATATATAACGATTATAAATATTAGTTCCGTCATAATTAAATTTATGTACTAGACAATTACATATATGTAATAGTATTCTTTAATCGTTTGAGATTACTGGTTAAACAAGTTAAGACACTTTATTGTTCGATAACCAAGGTGTAACTCTTACGAGTCATAGGCGGTCCACGTTAATTTGATCGTACAGGTCTGTTGGTGCATGATGCCAGTAGTTCATTTATCTCGTGCTTATCGTGTCTGTAATCGTTACATTGTTCTTATTTGGTTGAACTTGTTAGTTTGCTTTTGGTGTCAGGCGAACTTGTGGGATAGTGAAGTTAGGGACAACTTCGCCTAGCATGTTAGGCGAAGTTGTCGTTGTACATATTCCCTAACTTCGGCTCATTTGGTTTATCTCTCGACGGCTGTATTAGAGACATTTTGGTGTTACGTGTTTGGTGTCTTTGGTTATCGATATTGCAATACAACAAGTATTCCTTTATGTTTGTGTGTTTTGCGTGTCATTTACGTATTGCTCGTGTAAACACTCGTATCGTATATGTAGGGGATTCTGTACCCTCGTGTTACGAGATACTCCTGTGTAGATCCGGCTGGGAACCTACAATTGGTATCAGAGCATTTTGCTCGTGATTGTGCGGTTCAGGATTATCACATGAGTGTTAAAGCTGTTCCGTTAGACTTTTCACGGAATCGTTGTACGTTGAAACACCGTTCTTTTGTTCGTTTCTCTGCAATACACTTCAATCGCTCCCTCCTGCTACTCCGACAACCCTCCAAATCAACATAATTAGACTAAAAAATTAAGCCATCATCAGGCGAAGTTGCCTTCATCAAGCTTTGGGTTTCAACGAAGATCTAGGGTTTCAGCGAAGTTTTAAGGTCAGCGAAGATATAATTGTTAGCGAAGTTGGGAATACAGCGAAGTTGGGCCAAGGTGAAGTTGGGACCAAGGCGAAGTTCTGATAAGTTTGATGTTCATTGTTCACAGAATATTGTATTTGGATTCTAGGTCTCGTTTCTTTCAAGTATTACTTCGATAAACGTCACAGAACTGGTAAAGATGGAAGTTGAAGCTGGTTCAGCAACTAAAGCTCCAAAGCTACTTAAAGGAACTAATTTTGTTGCGTGGAAAGATAGGTTTGAGCAGTATGTGAAATATCAAGATGCAAAAATGTGGGTCTGCATTCAAGATGGGTACATCCCTCCAACAGCTATGTTTGAAGGTCGAGAGCAGCTTAAGAAGTACAATAAGATGGAGGATGATGAAAAGAAAATGTATGAGGCTGAAAGTAAAGCATTAGCTGCAATCACCATGGCACTACCTCAAGAGATTCTTCATACTTTCAGAAAGTACAAGTATGCCAGAGGATTATGGGAAGCATTAGAGAATCGCTATTAAGGTAATGTCGGGATTCCTAACTCAAAGTTGAAATTGTTGAAAACTCAATTCTCGGTGTTCAAAGGATTTAAGAATGAGTCACTTGATGACATCATCACAAGATACTATCACTTGATAACAGATTTGGATAACTACTCCTTGAAGTACACATAGCTTGAAATTGTGGAAAAGCTTCTGGATGCTCTTCCACTAAAATGGGATATATACACAGTTTTGATGAGAGAAGACAAAGAGTTTGAAACTTTTGATTTAGAAACGGTGGTAAATAAGTTACGTTATTTTGAGCTAAATATGATAAGGAAAGAGACCCCTACTGATCAGGTTCAGGATACGGGAATGTATGGTGCAAAAGGATCTCCAAACTCAAGCTCTAAATCAGAATCAACTGCGTATTATTCAGGAGGTGAACCAAACTCTACTCAAGATGGTCATATGGTGATGAATATAGATGGTGACATATGCTTTGTAGCTGGTAGAAATAGCTCGTCTAAACCTCAGTCCTCTGCTGGTAACTCCTCAGCCAGTGCCTCTAGTAAGATTTACTCACAGATGCCTATGAGTGTGAAATCAGTTGAACAATAATTTTCTCTTTATGCCTCTTTCATCGCCTCATATGAGAATTACATCAAAGGAAAGATAGTTGACCCTGCAACCTTAGATGAGGACTATGATCAGATAGATGCTAATGACATGGAAGAAATGGAACTTGCAGTGGCAAATGGCAATGATTGTAAGAAGGGTGAAAAGGTTTATGAAGAAGACTGGTAGAAAGTTCGTTGGAGAGAGACCGGGGTTCGACAAGTCAAAGGTTTGCTGCTACAACTGTCAACAGAATGGACACTTCGCTAGAGAGTGTACAAATGAAAGAGTCGAACGAAGTCAGAACAGGTCTACTCAACAGAATGGAAGTGGAAATAACGTCAAGGCCATGGTATCTCAACAGAACGGTGGGTATAATTGGAATATACAAGTTGAGGAGGTAATTGAACAAGAAAATTTGGTGAACATCGAGAGTGAAAGATGTGACAAAGAGTCAGTGAAGAATCAAGCATACATGGCAGAAGTGAACGATCAGCTCTCAGAGGTATGTTCGGAATCTCAGTGTGAACAATGTGAGAAATTGTCTGAACAATTAAATGCTTTAACTGATCAGTATGTTAACTTGGATAAAGAATTAAAAACGTTAAAAGAACAACATCACTATTCTAAAAATAAAGAAAATAGTTTCTCAGTAAAAATAAAAGCTAGTGAAAAAGATATAAGAAGCCTTAAGGCCCCACTTGCTGAGAAAATTCAAGTCATCGATTTGAGCTATGAAGTTGTGGAAGAAAAGACTAAAATTATAGCTGAAAAGGATAAACAGATAGCTGATTACCAAGTAAAAGTGGTGGAATTAAATAGGAAGCTTAAACAATTTAGGAATTCCTCCATGATGCTTAATCATGCCCTAAGTGTTCAACGTTCCCCCATCAACAAAGGGGGAATTGGATATAATGAGGTTCCACCACCTTTCAATAATAATTATACTTATAATCCTTGTAATCAGCCATCTGAGAGTCTTGAAACTGATCTGACTGTAACGGGTAATGTGAAAGTCAACAAGGTACCCGTTAAAGTCAATAAAGGCAATACTAACGAATCTGGTCAGACAAATTCTCCTGTCACAAGTCAAGGTTCAAACCCTGAAAAGTTAGTCGACTCTGTCAACATAGATGATGAAGTTGTGTTACTAAAACGGGGGGGGGGGGGGAGTTATGTTTTTAATGAAAAGAAATCTTCTTTAAATCCATTTGTCCCCCCCCCCCCATGTTAGACAACCTGTCAATAACACAGCCTCATCTTCTGCTACAACATCTGAAACAAACGTTCGTATGGACACTAGTTGTCCTAACAGGAGTTGATTTAGGTGTAACAAGATAGGACACCTTGTAAATGACTGTCCTCTGAAAAGGAAAAATTCTATAAATATGAGGCCAACAAAAACTGAGAATAAAATACACATTAAAACTGATGCTGGTAATAATACTAATGCCTCCAACTTTAAGCGTTGGACAATTTCAGGATTTCAAAGAAACCAACCTCAATTTTTCAAAAGAAACCACAGATCAGGTAATTTTGAATTCAAGAATGCTAGAAACTCAAGAATGTTTGGATGACCTCATAACCAATTCTCTAGATATCCTCCATTCAGCTCAAATAGAAACTTCCCTCAAAGGAAGTTTGGGTAGCCAAAGAGTTGGATACCGTTTAACAGATTTGATCAACCCAAGTCCAGCAGGTCTTGGGTCTGTCCTTTTTAATTCGTTTCTTTAATTGTGCAGGAACAGTCGAACAGGGTTGTAAACAACATGTGGGTTGTCGACAGTGGCTGTTCCCGACACATGGCTGGTAACAAGAAATTGTTACGTGATTGGAAAGCTGTTCAAGGAGGAAGGGTTAGTTTTGAAGGAGAAAGTAGATGAAAAATTATTGGAATTGGTATGGTTACAAATGGATGAATAAAGTTGGAGAAGGTAAATTTCGTGGAAGAGTTGAAGCACAATCTCTTGAGTGTCTCTCAAATGTGACAAAGAGTACACTGTACACTTTACGAAAGATGATGCACTCGTACTTTATCCTGGTTTTAAGATTACTGAAACTTGGATTGTGATGAAAGCTCCAAGAGAGAAGAACATATATGTAATGGACATGCGGTTAACCGAGATCGCAACGAAAGAATCATGTCTACTGTCAAAAGCATCGGAGTCTGAGTTGGAACTGTGGCACCAAAGGATGGGTCATATCCATCTTTGAAAGATGAATTATATCGTCAAGAATGGACTGGTACTTGGAGTTCCTTTAAAAAGTTTCAATTTTGAAGATCAATGTTTATCATGCAAGAAAGGAAAACAGCACAAGAAACCACATCACTCCAAAAGAGTCAACTCAATTATCATAACCCTAGATTTGCTTCACATGGATCTGTTTGGTCCCATAAATGTCCAAAGTCTAGGTGGAACATCTTACTTTTTGGTTGTGACGGATGATTACTCACGTTACTCATGGGTTTATTTTCTGAAGACAAAAGATGAAACAGTTCAGTTGGTAATCTACTTGATTACCAAAGTAGAAAATATTGTTGGGGGAAAGGTCAAGTTCATCAGGAGTGACAACGACACTGAATTCAAGAATTATCAAATGGAGATGTTCTGTTTGCAGAAAGGGTGAACATCAGTTTAGCGCACCATATACTCCGCAACAGAATGGGGTAGCTGAGAGGAAGAACAGAACTGTAATCGAAGGCGCCAGGACTATGCTGGCGGACGCTAAACTTCCCGTGGTGTTCTTGGCTGAGGCTGTTGCCACAGTATATCCTTAATCGTGTTTTAACTGTTAAAAAATTGAATAATACTTGCTATGAAATTATGCATGGTAGAAAGCCTAACCTAAAAGGTCTTGAACCTTTTGGGTCCCCATGTTCGATTTTAAAGACTAACTCAAAGTTTGGTGAGAAGGCTGACAAAGGTATTCTCGTAGGCAACGTTGTTGGGACACCCAACAGAAGAGTCTTTAACCTATCGAACAACAGGGTTGAGGTGGTCTGTAACACTGACATTACCAGTTATAAACCACCAAATCCCAGCATGGGACCAGCAGAGGCTTTCGACTATGATAAATTATTTAAATATTATAATTTTCCTTACTTGGATTTTGCAGGAACAGATGAAAGAATGGCCACTCAGATGCTATTCGATGAAGAAGAGACCATCATACATCGTCCAGAATGTAGAGAAAAACAAACTACCACTCCTAATGCCGTTGAATCGCCTGCTGCCTCAAATGAAGATGACTTTTTCAATCCGTTTCACACTCAACACAATTCAGATGAACTCTCTTCGAATCTTGAAGAACACTTACAAGTTGATCCCGTTCAAACTTCTAAGATCCACAAGAATCATCCCCTGGAGAATGTGATCGGTAACCCATCTGATGGTGTGCGAACCAGAAGAAGTGTGGAGGAAAACACCTGTGTGTATGCAAGCATTAGAGACACTGGTATTATGAATGAATGCTTGTATGCCTACTTCATCAGTCAGATCAAACCAAAGAACTATCATATGGCATTAAATGATAGCTCGTGGGTAGAAGCCATGCAAGAAGAACTGGCATAGTTTGAAAAAATGGAAGTATGGCGGTTGGTTGAAAAACCACGAGATGTGACTGCAATTGGTACTAAGTGGGGTTTCAAATGCAAGAGAGATGAGAAAGGGGTAATCATTCGTAACAAGGCAAGATTAGTTTTCAAAGGGTTTAACCAGAAGTAAGGGATAGACTACAATGAAGTATTTGCTCCTGTGGCAATATTGGAGGCAATCCGACTGTTCCTGGCCTTTGCTGCACATAAAGAGATGAAAGTGTATCAGTTGGATGTTAAAAGTGCGTTTCTAAATGGAAAAGTCGATGAAGTGGTGTATGTAGAGCAACCTCTGGGTTTTCCTGACCCAGACTTCCCTGATCATGTGTACAAGCTCAGTAAAGCATTATATGGCCTACATCAGGCCCCACGAGCTTGGTACGCAACTCTGTCAAATTTTTTGTTGGAAAATGGGTTTGAGAGAGGAAAGATCGACAGCACATTATTTGTAAAGAGGAATGGGAGTGACTTTCTTCTTGTCCAGGTCTATGTAGACGACATCATATTTGCTGCCTCAAAAATCTCTATGTGTCAGGAGTTTGAAACAGTCATGAAGAAAAGGTTTGAGATGAGCGTCATGGGGGAATTAACTTTCTTTTTGGGTTTACAGGTAGATCAGAAGAAGGATGGCATGTTCATTCATCAAACTAAATATGTTAACGATGTCCTTAAACGTTTTAAGATTGACGAGTCCACCCCATTTGACACTCCAATATGTGTCAATCACAAACTAGGTGCTGATTCAGAAAGTGATGAAGATGTGGATCCCACTCAGTATTGAGCAATTATAGGTTCTTTAATGTATTTAAGTGCGTAGACATGATATTATGTTTGCAGTTTGTCTTTGTGCTCGTTTTCAGGCCAACCCCAAGAAATCACACATGAAGGGAGTGAAGTGGATTTTGCGGTCTATTAAAGGGAAACCCGAGTTGGGTCTCTGGTACCCAAAAGGAGGAGATCTGTATCTGGTAGCATACACCGACTCCGACTATGGAGGATGCAATCAGAACAGGAAATCAACAACAGGTGGATGTCAGTTTCTTGGAGGAAGATTTGTGTCATGGCAGTGCAAGAAGCAGACCTCAGTAGCCATATCCACCTGCGAAGCAGAATACATGACAACATCAAACTGTTGCTCCCAGGTTTTATGGATACAACAACAAATGCGGAATTATGGTCTGAATTTCACTCAAACTCCTATTTACATTGATAACACTGCTGCAGTCTCAGTAACTAACAATCCCGTTAAACATAGTAAAACTAAACATATTGACATTCGTCATCATTTTATACGAGATTGTGCTGAGAAGAAATTAATTGTGCTTGAAAAGGTTGATTCATTGGATAATTTTGCCGATCTTTTTACAAAAGCGTTTGACCGATCCCGTTTTCAAAACCTTGTTGAGCTTAAAGGGATGATCAATCCCGAGTAACCTTGTTTTTCCTGTGTTTAAAAAAAAACATCACTATCGCTGAAAATTATGTCGGTAGCTTAAGTTTGATGGACATATTCTTGAATATGTTTGTTCCTTACATCTACTTGTAGAATATAACGATAGCCATTAACCTAATAACTGAAAGCAACCGGGGCGGTTATGATGAGTTTTTATTCCTTTGCTGAAAATTATGTCGATTATACTTAGTTGGAGGGACACATATTCGTATGTGGTTGGTCCTGCTGATCCAGTGGATCTTTTGGATAGCCGTTTACCTAAAGAATTCGAATTGATCGGGGTGTCTGAATATAAAATTTTTCTTTGGGAAATGATATACTTTTTCAGTCTACAACTTCGCAAGAAGTTTCAAAATTGATGTTAAATGTGAAAATTGATCCAACCTTGGAAATTGATAGATAAACTGATTTTGGGTGCCTAACTGGTGAAGTTATTAGGCCTAAAAGACTCTAGAACAGTCATTGTATGTGGATGTTTGATAGCTTTCTATGGTGCGTAAAAGTAGAAGTGATACAAACTAAACTACTCGATTTACTGTGGAGAGTCATTTTGAAATGTGCATGTCTCCACGTATATCTCTCCGAATGATAGGCAGAAAAGTGATTTCCCAGTCATACACGAGCCCGTGAGTGTCTTGATTCCCCGAGAAGATTGTGTTAGTTTTCTGCAGTGATCCAGATTCGGGACTTGCAGTCGTCTGTTATGATAAAAAAAAACCTAATATCGTTAAGTCTTACGAAGATTATTTGTTCACAAATATCAAGGAAGATGCATCGACTTAGTATAGGGAAAGCATATTCAAAGTATCAGAAAGATCAGAAAGTCGACACTTGAATATTGATTGATCAGACGCTATGGGTCAAAGTCAACTCGGGGTGATCTGGGGAAAGCCAAATACGCCTTGAGAATAGATAGGAGGTATCACAATTTCTCAAGTGATGTCAATATAAATTTTGAGCTTAATTGAACTTAATCCGTATCACAGAAGCAATTAAAATCATACTAAGTTTTACCTGCCTACAACCTGTTTCTCTATGTCATAATAACGCTGAACATTGATCTGTGTGACAGCCTTTTAATCCGTATGATTCCTGTTCGGATCTTTTCTAAAAACATGATGGGTTTCTGCAGACTGAAATTTGATCCCGTTCTTTTATTTAACCTTTGTTTTGTAGTTTGTCTTATGGTTTTTCTCATAAAAATCTTGGTTACTCATTTTAATCGACTTAACTAACTTCGCTGTGGCGAAGTTGTCTTTCTAGCGAACTTATATCCCTGGCGAACTTAACAATAGGGCGAAGTTAACTTAACTTCGCCACTGGGTTTTTTCAAAAACTATAAAAGGTGAACATAAGGTCAAAATCGGTCAAACCATTATTTCTTAAACCCTCAGCAAACTTACCCTTTGATTCAAACTTCTTTTTTTTCAGTTTCTCGTCTGATATTAAGGTCCGTCGGCCTCTGTTGTGTCATAATTCATATCTTTTGGTTGTTAATCTGTTCCACAATGTCATGTTTTAATCAGTCTTATTAACAATCCCTATTGACACTATTTCTGATTGATTAAAGATTGTTTTGAGGATAAATGGATGTTCGGAACCTGTATCGCATTATCCTATAAAAGCGATCAATGTCTGATTGTCCATTTTTTCATCAAACAGGGTCTGGATTTAAGCTGTTTAAGAAGTGAGGTTAGATCTGGTGAAGTTCACCCTAACTTCGTCGTTAAGACAACTTCGCTGCATGGTCACCTGCCCTTTAGTCTATCTTCGCTACTATGCTTGTGTTTTGAGGCCATAAGTAGTTTATTATCTGTTACCTGTCTATTATGATGTGTTGCATACAAGCGAAGATCTATCCCCAGCGAAGATAACAACTTTGCCAATGACACAACTTCACCCCTGTAAATTCAGCGAAGTTCTAAACTGTATGCACCAGTTACCTAACTTTGCTCGTTTTGTTGTTCAGGTATGGCTTTTGTGGCTGGTGCTGGTGGTGCAGGTGGTGACGAAGGTGACGGTGATAAGAGACAGTTCTTTCTGGGCCACAAAATGTATGTCACTTTGGATCCGGATAGTCGTGGAGCTGATGACTTTCGTGAGATCATCTCGTTTCTCATTCGTTCACGTATATTTCATGCCATTACAACTACTCTACCGATATCTTTACCAAACATTGAAGACTTCTGGAGAACGGTGGAATAAGACTACCGGGTTGAACCACCAGTGATGCGTGCTACTGTGAACAATCAAGTAGTGCAGTTCTCGGCAAATCAGATCAAGGAAGCTTTACAGTTCGGGGTTGAAACCACTCAGGATCCTACTGAGTTTTTAGCTTCTTTCAGGACTGGAGCGTTTCTTCGTATGGGGTATTCAGGTCTGTTGGACGATTCTCAAAGGAGAAAGGGTTTTCTATTGGACCAGTGGCATTTCTTGATGCATGTGATGATAGTGTGCATGTCTGGCCGCAAGGCTAGTTCTGATGATATGGGTGCGATGATGCAATCTGCAATGGCTGCATTGACTTACAATAAGCCTTATAGTTTCAGTTAGATGATAGTTTATGAGATTGATTGTCAGCGACGAGCAGTGGCACGGGAACGGTTCTTGATGTACCCAAGATTCTTACAGATGATTCTAAAATATGTTTCTCCCAATCTGCCACGACGTTGGCCTATCTCCTTTGTGGAAAGCATCAACAAGAGAATTTTTGCACAGTGTAGGTCATCTAGTGCTCGTAGCAAACCTGAACTTCGTCCAAGGCACACTGCCTTATTTGGGTATCATGTAAACCTTGCTTACGTTGCTCCGCCAGAGGATGAATTCAATGATCCGGCTCCGCAACAAGTTGATATTCCTCAACCACCTCCTGTGGTTTCACCACCACCGGTATTCAAGAAATTCCTATTGTTGATCCTGTTGCAGCTCCAGCAGAACAGGTTGATCTTGAGGTTGCCTTTGGAGGGCAAGGTTTCTTTGATATGGATAGGGTTGATCCTGCTGAAATTCAAGCCTCAGCGAGTGATGTTACTGCTATGCATGCTTCTATAATTGGTCCATCTGTAGGTCCGTCTATTGCCTCCGTGGAGGATTCAGAGGAAACTTTATCTGATTCTTCCACCGATGATGCTGTGGAAGCACATCGTGTTCTTGTTGCCCAAGAAAGAATCCAAGGAAAACGAAAGAAGGATTCTGATGATAGTGAGTCCGATTTTGAGGATGAGATGTATCGACTTGTACGTAGATTAAAGAGGGCCAGAGCTGGAGAGAGTTCAAGTGTTGTCCACTTTTCCCCACCATCGTTATCGGGTATGAATATGTTACATACGTCGTTGTCTGATCCATTGCCAGTAACCTCAACTGTACCAATGGTGGCCGTATCTGCACTATCTAGTATAGCCCCTTCTACGGTACAGATGTCAGCACCGGACATTGTTTCTCTACCACCTCCCGTTGTTACTCCATCGGAGGTGGTTGCAATGTTTATGGAGTCCACACTGGTAGCTACTGCTGGGGTATTTGGATCTGTTTCACCTATACTTACTACACCATCTACGTCTGCTATTCCAGTGAGTTTGGAAATTCCACCACCATATGCGCAGGATACTTCGCACATGTCTTTCGATTTTGACTCCACTTTGTCGGATTCTGAGAGGATTGCGGCTCTTGAAAGGGTGGTTGCTGAACAGTCAAGGGTGAATGTTATTCAGACTCAAGCTATTAATCGTCTGGTGGTAGGGAATCAACTTCAGATTGCACTTCTTGTTGAGCATGGTAAGTTGTTTGATAAGCTGAAGCAGTTCTTAGCGTCTCAGGGGGAGACAAGTTGCAAAGGTGATGAGCTGAGAACGAAGAAAAGACAGGATAGGGACGATGATCCCAATGCATCTAAAGATGCAGGTGGTGAGCTGCCAAAAACTGAACAAACTCTTGGGGCTTCCACATCTTAGGGGGAGTCTGCTGGTCCGTCAGGCAGTGCAGGTGGTGAGACAGTGGTTGTTGATGATGATGAGGATGAGTTGGGTGATGATGTGCTGACTATTTGTGAGTTTGAGAAAATTGGTGAACAGATAGAGATTGACAGTGTGTTAGAGGAAGGAGAGATAATTGATGATACTGTTGAGCGTGATATTCCAAGTGTTGATCAAGAAAATGTGGTTCAAAATGAAAATGTGTCGGGTGATTCTGAATGGGAAGAGCAGCCAAGATGGAAAGAAGGCTGTGCTCAATGGTTCGTCAAGACAAAGAAGCCAGTGGTAGCTGCAATGTTCAAGAAAAGTTACAATATCAAGGGTTATGCTGAATCGAAGAAAGGTATTATTTGCTGGTTGTATGATGAACAGTTAAAGTTGTTTGTGATAAAGCGATATGATGGGGTTCAGTATTTTGCTAAGGCATTGAGATCGCTTAACACTTTGCCTGAGTGTGAAGTGAAAGAATTGGCTTGGTTGAGATTGATAAATAGAAGTGATGATGATTTTGCGAGATGGGTTGGAAAGATAGTGTGGAAGGAGAGTATTAAGGAGAAAAAGTTTGAGCTTTTGAAGCCTCAAAAGGGGAAACTGATTGAAGATAAAGAACGAGGTATGCGGGGCTGATGGCAAGCCCTGGATGGTGATGAAGTACAAGCCGATTCGTTGTTTGAAAGAGGTTTCTATGAAGCTTATGCCCCAGGATGTGTTAAAGGATCTCAAGTGGTGGTATGATGATTGCCAAACTGCTGAAGCTGTGATGGAAGATGAAGATGAACAGAAGATCTTGAGAGTGTATGATCCAATGCACTTGGTTAATTTGTCTCAAACTGATTTGCAGGTACTCAATGATAAGAAGATTTTCTATATTCCTACATGGAAAGACGAAGCAAAGAAGTACCAGAGGGTGGTCTCTGTCTGCGTGAGACAGGGCGTTCATGCTTGAAGACGGTGGGTACGTGATTTTTGGGTTACCAGACACGAGAAAGATGTTAGAGATATGAAGCTACTGCCAAGGGGGAGTCTGTTGGTGCATGATGCTAGTAGTTCATTTATCTCGTGTTTATCGTGTCTGTAATCATTACACTGTTCTTATTTGGTTTAACTTGTTAGTTTGCTTTTGGTGTCAGGCGAACTTGTGGGATAGCGAAGTTAGGGACAACTTCACCTAACATGTTAGGCAAAGTTGTCGTTGTATATATTCCCTAACTTCGGCTCATTTGGTTTATCTCTTGACGGTTGTATTAGTGACATTTTGGCGTTACGTGTTTGGTGTCTTTGGTTATCGATATTGCAATACAACAAGTATTCCTTTTTGTTTGTGTGTTTTGCGTGTCATTTACCTATTGCTTGTGTAAACACTTGTATCGTATACGTAGGGGATTCTGTTTGAACCTATGAATTAATACTTAATAAAAAACATATCTCAGATCTGTATGTATACGGTTAATTCTTAACTCGGATCTAGCTCATAGTTACGTTTGATTATATGTTATATATATATATATATATAGATTATCAGTATTATGTGTATGTATGTATAAAATTAAGATGAAGATCGAGAGAGATTTTGACAGAACTTCGTTAATTAACTCTCAAAAGCTTAAATAACTTGTGAACAGAGTTCACTATAAATAGATGATGGAGTAGTTCGTTAACATCCCCTAACGAACTAATCTGCAATTCGTCATATACATTAAACAAACACAATCTACCTAACGAATCACCCCCTGATTCGTTAAACATCCTTAACGAATCAGGAGGGAATAAACTTAAGTCTTAGTTCGCTAAACAACCTTAGCGAACTAGACATTACTAATAACAAATTACAATATAACTTAATTGTTTAGTACATTAAACATAAACGACAAATACGTTAACATTAAATACAAAGACTCGAGACGCAAAACGGTGCACTAATAGACACCCCCTCGTCTTGAGCTCTTTGTCTTTGATCTTCACTTGAAACGCTTGGATTGCCAGTCTCTGCAACTATGAATTCCGTTTTCATAACAAGCACGCACAACACGTTGGAATTGGATAGCCAGGTTATAGTCTTCATTGCGCTCAATCAGAATCCTGTTCTTGTGTAGCACATCATTGTCGGTCTCGGTTAAATTCAACAACCATATCGGGTCAATGATCTTTATCAGCTCAGTCTTCAACCCTGTACCAAGAACAATGACGGCCTCGCCAGTACGATTATCGAAGTACCAGCGGTTGAAGGATAAATGCATGTGTTGGTTTAGTGTCTTCACTGGCACCCGCTTCATCGTCTTCGGTGGCTTTACTTTAAGAACCAACTTCTTCCAACCCGTTTTTGGATCAATCTCATTGAGACGCTTGCGAATAGGAATCTGTGGTTTAAAAAATTTGAACCCGTGGTTCACTTCAAACAACAGATGTTGGTGAAACCAACTTGCATGTTTATTCCCACCTCTATTAATGAATGGATGGTACGCCAGAGTACGTACGTCCCATCTCGTTAATGATAGAACATTAGACATCCTTTCGTAGTACTGGACGCCTTTCTCCCATTTGACAATACATACTTTAAGATCAGACTCAAACATCCAAGAAATAATATTACCTTGCACCTTTGACACGGCCTTAAATGAGGTCTTCTGGTTGGCTTTGGCTCGTGCAATAGCTTCTTCTTTTTGTTCTTGATCAACAAACCTGAATGCTCTGATAATCTTACTTGCTTGCTTGTGTCTGAACCAACTATTAATCTACTCAAGAGACGAGTCGATAAGCGAATCAGAATAGACATTCTTGCCTTTGAAATTTTTCTCAAGATGGTCTTCTGCTTCTTTAACCGTTTCTTCATTAAATACCGGAGCACCCTGATCAACATTGGTGTGTTGAAACAGATCAGGGTAATCCTCAGCAATCACATCTTCCACCTCAACCTCCTCGTTCTCATAAATAAAATCCGTCCTCATCTCCACAGTAGGATCATTTAAGATCTCATCATCATTAATTACTTCAGCATCAGGCTCAGTCTCTAACACTGTCATCTCCTCTTCATTCAGACCAAGAAAGATCGCAATCTGATCTCGTGTCAGCGACTTATCAAAAAACTGCCCCACTGCTATCTCATTAGCATTCACCATGCTCCTAATCACCCCCTTATCATCCATAAATATAACCGTATCGGCCTCGATCATCTCTATCGGTTTGGCAGCCGAATGATCATGATAAATAATGATCTGTTTGCCCGAATCATCAACAGAACTCGTACCCGCACCAGAAGCTGGGTCTTGAGTTTGTCTAGGCTCACCTGCAGCATCAGATTCATCTGGATCTTCCTCATCATTCTTGATCTTCTTTAAAGCATCATCTTTGCAAGTTAATTGCAAGATCAGATCCTCTTGTTCTTTAAGCTTCACCCCCTGAGAATCAACAATCTCACGTAGGGCTTTTGTTTCTTTTTGACAAAAAGAAACATAACTGATTAGCTTCTTCTGGTTCTCCATCAAGCGTTCTTGATTCATACGATCAGCAGACATTTGGTTTTTATACAAATGAAGAAGATTCAAAAGAATGTCTGTCTGACGGTTTTGGTGGCATAGCATACAACGATGGATGAACTGGTTGAATTGGTCCCTGAGGCCTTGTAATTCTCATAAATGAGACATCACTAGGTGGAGGAGGCCTCATAGACGGTGTTGGAGGAACAGTAGAAAGTGTAGCAAACGGCAATGGTATTTCAGTTAAGGCCGATTGTGGAATCATACCCAACTGCTCGTGAGGTACCATCGTCGTCGTCAAAGTCATCTCCGGAGTGCTAGTAGTAATTGGCACTACTGGGCGTTAAGGAGTTGTAGGACGAGAGGGTGGAACACCAATGATTACACCAGCTCCAGTAGATACACGTCTTTTTGCTGTAGCTTCAGAAGCTGGTGCTTTACCCTTACGTTTACGTTCACGTTGAGCTGCAATGGTAGCAGCCAACGCAGCTTCAACAGCAGCCTGTTGCTCTTTAAGAGCTGCATCACCATCACCACCATTTCCACCATCATTATCATCATCATCACCATCGTTCCCACCTTCTCCTCCCTCACTCTCGGAATCTAAGTCATCATGGATCCAGCGATCCTCGGGCGGACATACATAATCAGGGTTAATGATATGACCAATCATCCGTTTATCCCGTGGCCTCTCCTTACGATAAATCGTCATTCTACGCACCGTGTCAGCCTTCATGTGTTCTGGATCAAGGACATCGTCCACTAATGTTCGATCAATCACCTAGTTTGGGATAAGGTATTGAATTATCAACTTTAGAAATCGGGGATACATCAAGAACTTCTTCTTCTGAGCCGTCTGCTGAACTTGTTCTTTCAGATGATCGAAAACCATTTCTGAGTAGTTGAAAGGTTTATTGAGAATAAGAGCCACAAATGTCGATTGCAAACTTATACAGCACTCATCAAAACCACCTTTACGACCTCCCATGCAATGAATCAGTACGTGTAACAGATACTTGTAAGGTGGGCACTGTCCGTTCTTGTTAAACATAGAATCCTCAATATTTCTACCATAAAATACCCTTGTAAATAGGCCCTTGATTAACCTCTTATCAAACTCAATTGGGTTATCATCATTATCCCCAAACTGAAGTACCCTCCTAATCACATCAACATCCACAGTTATAGGAGTTTGATTGATTGTTGCTCGAATATGATTCTCGGTGTCAACGAACTCAGCAGTATTCCAAAACTGCCTAATAATATAGCATAATGTATCACCGAACGACGTAGAAATGCTAACATAACCGCAAACAGAGCTTCATCAGCAATGTCTGAATCAACATAATCACAGATGTTGTGCTTCTTGTCAAAGGATAGCAATTGGACTTCTTCTTGTTCCTGAGGTTGTTCTTGTTCTTGAGGAGCATGGATCTTGATCCATTTGATCGGCCATTATACTGAATAAACTTAAACGATTATAAGCAATGTGGAGATGTAACATACATTTAGCATTTATATATGTATCTATTTATAGATGGTGTATTTAATTTAATGTGTAATCGATGTATCGACGCGTTTAGAACTTTGGGATATTTGATTAATTTACAAAGATTTTGATGTGTTGTAAAACATACTTCTTTTCCGTACCTTTTTATTATGTTTTAAGTGCTTAATCGTATAATAAATAATAATTATGGCTTGTTTTTATATGATCTTACAAAGTTTATTATTTTGTGTAAGTGGCGAGTTTTAAAAGAGAAAAGGTTTGGGTTTTTGAAGATATTGGAGGCCTTTATGATCAAGTTAACAAGACCAAAGCTCAAAACCCGATCCAAGCCCGCTAGAGAAAGCCTTACATGTCTTAATATATAATATAACTTAAAGAAATTAAAACCCTAAGAAAGCATCCAAGCTTCTCTAATAATTGCCGATCGGAATATTAAGAAATCAAGTTTGTGTGGTTTTGTGAGTTTGGTCGGCTAGAACTTGGTTTCCTTAGTTTGTTTGCTTTAAGGAAACCAAGTTGAATTGGAGTTGGGTCTTGTGGCTGATTATATCTCACGAGTTGGTGGAATTGGTGGAAGGCTGGAGTTATTAGCATCACATATAAATAATATTTGCAATATAAAGGGCTGGAAAAAGAGAAAAAACGCAGCAGCAAACATCAAATAATTAAGACTCAACGTCAGCCCCTAAGTCCGATCGGGCCTGTTAGCAGCCAAAGGAAAAGAAAAAAAATATTTTTTGTGAGCATCTTGGCAGCTAGGTGAGGAAGGAAATCATCGAGGGTGACTTGGTACAGAAGCTACGGGTTATATTCATCCGGAAACTCAGCCCCAAATCGATAGTAAACTCTTATAAACTTTGTGTTTTTGTTCAAGATACTTAACTAGTTAATTTGATCTTTTACTTTGGATTGTTTTGCAAGTCTTGAAGATTGACTTGTGTTTGATTGTTATTGAATCTTGAATGAGTTTACTTAAGTTTATATTGATGTTTATGATGTTTAAATCAATTGTTTACTGCTGTCCAAAACCAATGTTAGGCTAAAGTAGTTAGTTCTACCTAGGTTAGATGATTATTGTTAGGTTTTAGTAAGTAGTTTGTATTGTTGACGATCATGGCTTAAATTGTTAATGTAAAGTTTGGTTTAACATTGAATTAGGTTGTGTTTAGTGGCTGTGAATTTGTTAATTACACTTATAAACCTCTTGCTTTAATTAATTGAACGAGTTTTGATTGATTGTTGCTTGTTAGGACTCTTTACTTAGTGTTTAGGGTTTGTTTGCGGGGTGATCAACCGTAGGGTTTAAGTGAGTGTATTAATTGAATATCATTATCGGGTGAACACCTTCTTAGAGACCGAGAGGTGATAGGAAGTAAGGTCGTCTCATATCTTTTACTTGTTAGGATTAGGATCGCGCGAGAGCGGGTTCGGTTCTTGTCGGGTTTGGGTTTTTGAGCGATTAGTTGACCTAGTTTAAGTTAAACTTAATTGTTCCTCTATCCTTGGTTGCGTAGTATTCGTCTCCATTAGGGTAGTGTGTCGGTGAGACCGAGAGGAGAGTCGGCATTAGATCACGTTAACAATTTGTCACCCGGTTTTTTCTTAAAATCAACTAAGTGTAGGTTAGGGCTTATTAGTGAGACCGAGAGGTAATCTAGCTTCCTGAGTGAACCTTAGTTGTGTCATTCCTTAGGAACCGGTGCCGTGAGATTCTACAATCCAATAGCTTACTATACCTTCAATAGGATTCTTACCTAGGTAGACGTTTTTCCCATTGATAAATCGTATTTTCACACTTTCGTTCAGTTTTTATTAAATTAAGTCTTTTAAGTTAATTAAATTAAGTTAGGTTAAATAGTTAATAATATAAAAATCATTTAAAATATATTCTTCTTAGGTGAGTCTTATTTAGGGTTAAGTATTAGATACCTTTTCTCGTGTCCTTGTGTTCGACACTCGGACTTCCTTAGTTCTATACTGTTAGTGATCGGTACACTTGCCGATTTTGTGTGGCTTCTTTAGGAATTTCGTTTACTAAATTTAAAGCTTATTTGTGAGAGCACCGTTTTACACACATCAGATTTATTAATTACAATAGTTGGTGAAATTAAATAAATAAGATAAAATTGAAATTTCATTCGTTAACAACATCAAACTGATTCGTTAATGAAATATAACGAATCAATTGATTCGCTATAATGTAAATAAGTTAACGAATGATACTTAGCGAATTAACTTGTAGTTCGTGTCAAATTGACGAATCTTAGGCTGATTGGTTAAAATACTTTATTCGCTAATCTAGTTCGTGTATTATCCTTAACGAATTGGACACGGAAGAGTTCCAGTTCGCTAGGGTTAACGAATGGTCAATAATTAGACTTAATCTTTGACAATCCTGGTCAAAGTCAAAATAAATATGAACACTAAAAGTCAACATGCTGAATCCAGGTTCGATTATCCCATAATAAACGTTGAATAACCGAATCAACATTTTTAACACTCTCGGAAACACAATATAAATCAAATGGTGTTGATTTTGAGTGCAATCAACATGAAATAAGGTAGGTTAATAGGGGTTTTTAACAGAGTATAAACACCCGAAACCATAAACAATCAATTGACTTGGCAAACAATAATCAAACACTAATTAAAGTCCACCAAGGGTCTCGGAATCACATTCCGATCATAATGAAACCAAAATACACTATAATAACACAGTATGATATCGATTAAGCAGAGTTTCAAAACTCGTAAAACCCTTATAACAAAATTGCATAATTAGCCTATCAATACAGTGTCTTTTTTGACAAAAATCACAAAGAAGTAATAATCTATACCTTACGAACACAGTGATATACTCAAAAATATGAATTTCGAAGGTCAAAAAATTAGAGAAAATTTGAACAGGGTAGCTTTAGGTATAAGGAAGATGAGTGAATAGTGAAGGACGGTTTGTTTCACCTGTCCTTTATAAACTTACACGCTTCCCAATGTACCCTATGTATGAATTAAGAGATTCGTTTGAATTTTAAAACTAACGAATCAATCAATTCGTTATAGCAGAGTAACGAATCAATCAATCAACAGTTTTATGAAATAAAGTGCAGTCGACAGTCCCTCGTTTGAAGCCGTTATCAGTCAGATGGTCGGCGAGCGTGCCATACCAAGCTCTCGGGGCTTGATGTAGACCATACAGGACCTTTTTTAATCGGTAAACTCGGTCCGGATAATCAAGATCTTCAAAAACAGGAGGTTGTAGAACAAACACTTCCTCGTGTAGTTCACCATTGAGAAAAGCACTTTTAACATTCATTTGATAGACCTTGATATTCTTATAAGCAGCATATGCCAGGAAGATTCGAATCGACTCTAATCTTGTAACTGGAGAATATACTTCTGTGTAATCAACACCCTCTTGCTGATGAAAACCTTGCACCACTAGACGTGCTTTGTTTCTGACAATCACCCCTCGATCATCTTTCTTACATTTAAATACCCACTTAGTCGGAATCGCTTTCTTGACTCTAGCAGGCTTGTCGATTAAATCCCAAACACCTACACGTGCAAATTGCTGTAATTCTTCTTGCATAGCTTCTACCCAAGAAGGATCTTCAAGTGCATTACGAGCCGTCGTTGGCTTAACTTGAGATAGAAAGCAAGTGAATTTTGCAAGATTTACAATTCCCGATGAATGTAAATCAGCATATGCACACAATACGTTATTATCACTTGACGAAGCAACTTGATGACGTGTACGAACGCCCACATCAAGTTCTCCAATGATGTTTTCCTGTGGATGATAACCATGAATCCGAATAGTAGGATTCTCAGGACAACAACATTTTCAAATAAATTAGTATAATGTTCACCAAGTTCAGGAGATGAAACATTATCACTGTCAAGTGTAATAACTTGATCTTCAGCTTGATCATCATCAGAAGAAGAAGATAAATTATCAACATTAACTGGAGATGAAACATGTGATTCTTCAGTTGGAGCATCAGGTCGAGCTTCAACATCATTAGAACTTGAAAATCTTGGAATGGCCAAATGATCTTTAAAGTATGCTCGAACCAGATCTTTGTCTATGTGTTCAGTCGATGGAGTAAATGAATTAAATAAACTATCATAGTCAAACATCCAGTCGGGACCTTTCCCTTGAGAAGGAGTTTTGTACTTTTGACAGTCCACATGGTACCATTCCTCAACACAACCAGACGTGAAGTTAAATACCCTTTTCTTTGGAGATGCATATCCCAAGAAATACCCTTCGATAGCTTTTTTTTCAAATTTACCCGCATCCTTCTTCAACATTGTACACGGACACCCAAAAGGTTCCAGGTACTTTAAGTTAGGCTTTCGATTGTTTAAAAGCTTGTAACTTGTCTTCTTGAGTCGTTTTATTGTTAAAACCTGATTAAGCGTATAGCAAGCTGTATTCACTGCCTTATTCCAAAATTGGACGGGAAGCTTAGAATCAGCAAGCATAGTTCTTGCAGCTTCAATCAAAGTTCTTTTCTTTCGTTCAGCAACACCATTTTGTTGAGGTACATAAGGTGCACTGTATTCTCGATGAATTCCTTTTTGAATACAAAAGAAATCCAATACAGTGTTTTTGAATCAGTACCATTATCACTTCGAATTCTCCTCACCTTTTGTTTGTATAGTGATTTGATCTTAGTGATAAGGTTTTGTACCAAACTGGCGTTTGATCTTTCGAACTCATAAATAACACCCATGAGTATCTTGAATAATCATCAGTGACAAAAAGACAATACCAATCCCTAGAAATACTCGCATGATTCACAGGACCATACAAATCCATATGAAGTCGTTCAAGAGGAGTATTAATGGAATTTAAAAACTTAGAAGGATGTGACTTCTTCTTCTGATTGCCTTTTTTGCATGTAATGCAGTGATCGGATAACTTAAAGTTCTTCAATGAGACACCCTCAAATAAGTCATTAGCCATTAAATAATTCATCTTTCGAACATGTATGTGACCCATTCTACGATGCCATAGACTAGAGTCTTTCTCTGTTGCTTTAGAGACAAAACATGTTTCGACAGACGTTGATACTTTAGAGTTCATATTTAAGACATAAATATCATTTGATCGTGGTGATCGCATGACAACCATGTCCTCGGGAATCACATAATCAAGTTTTAAGATAAGACATTCTTTGTCAGTAAATATCATAGTGTACTTTTATCGCAAATCTGCGACACACTCAATAAGTTATGGTACACCTTGTCACAATAATTGACCTTTTCAAAAGTAATGCGACCATTTGAAACTTCACCTTATTGTGTGATCATGCCCCCAGAATTCCTAGCAAACGCTACATAACCCCCTTGAATATTTCTCACGTTGGTTAATAGGTCGAGATTCCCAGTGATATGACGAGAACAACCGCTATCCATTATCCAGTGTTCACCAGGCACAGTCTTGGATGTACCCTACACACAAAGTAAAGATGATTAGTTCAAAAAGGCAGCCCATGCCTCAGTCTTGGGCACCTTTTGGTTTTCTCTTTGATCATTAATTTTAACAGACTTGAACTGTTGTTCAACAACTTGAGAATATTTTGCCGGCTTTTTAGACTTTCGTCGTAAATAAGCAGCTTGAACAATATTTGAATTCATGTTCCTACATATGGGCTCAGTTGGAACGAATTTTGGTTTCACCTGCCATGAGTTTCATGCACGTGAATTACCTTACGAGGATTCACGTTAGAAAACATGATATGTGTATCATCCTCACACGACATTGGTCGTTTCAAGATATCCTTTATCACAGGAACCGGTTTTGAATGGTCCTTGACAAAAGGATGGAGATTTTGAGATCTTTGTTGACCACAGTTTCTCACTACATGACCTTGTTGACCGCATAAGAAGCAACTTCGCATGTCAACATGACCATGTTGAGGTTTAGTAGAAACATAGGAAACCGATGGTTGATAACTTACATGTTCAGTGAATCCTTTGGCCAAATCATCAGAAGTAACAGACTTCTTTTTCATATAAAAATCAAGATTATTAAAATTGGAAAAACTTTTCAATGTATCTGTTCCAGTTGATTTGACAAACTGAACCTTTTTAGCTTGTTTTAACAAATGTTTTGCTTTAAGTATTGGGTCTGAAGACTTTGATGTCTTGGCACAAACATATTGACGTTCCAAATCTTTCAACTAATCAGTTTCATTGTAAAAGACACTCTCAATTAGTTCTGGTTTAATGATACTAATCGGGATATCTTTTTCAGTGAACATAGTATTCATTCCTTTTAACTTAAAAACTCTAGCAGATGATGGCTTAGAACTAGGAGGATTAATGAAACGCATCAAGTCCTCATCAGAAATCTTTGGTTTACCTGACTTCTTTGCCTTCACTGGTTTAGTTTTCACAGTTTCTTCCTTTTTCACTTGAGACTTGAATGAACCATACACAGCTTCCTCAAATTCTTGAGGCTCGCAAAGAATATGATTAGAACTTGGGATGTTCTTATTCTTGTGTATTACCTCAGGTTCAAACACGTCCTCGATAATCACTTTGTCAACATTCTCAACAAAGACTTTGTTGCTTTCAACATGAGGTTTTTGAGGAGCAACTTGGGTTTTAACAGTTTCTGTTTTAACCGGTTTAGATTTTTTTGAAATCACAGATTCTTTTTCAATCAAATCCTCTTATTTTCTAGCAAAAGGATTAATTTTATAATCCTTATGAAACGGTGGCGGAATTTCAACAAAACCGATGCCTTTCTTTGAATCCTTTTGTTTTCCAGATACTTCAAGAATTTCATTCAACAGAAAAGAAGAATTTCTAAATTTACCCAATTTGCTCTTCAAATCAAGAACCTCATTCTCAAGCTCGGTTATCTTTGATCTATGTTTCAAAATTTCTTGAAACTTTTGGTCATTAATTGTCATTTTCACAGATAACTCAGCCTTGAGATCGTGGTTACTTGTCGACAATGATTCAATCTTTTCTCGAGATCGCATTTGAGATTCAAGAGATTGTCGATAAGTATCCTTCAGAGAAGCAATTTCTCATACTAGATTATCATTATGAGTTTTCAAAGCTTCTAACTTAGGTTTGTTAGATTCACAGTCAACACATGATATTTTAACAGATGAAGTAGCAGAGATAGAATGACTAACCTCATTGATCTTAGCCATGCAAGCAAATACAGTTGGAGACTTGTCACATGAATCAGATGTAGAATCAGATTCAGAATCATTATCAGAAGACAACTCACTTTCACTTGCATCTTGACAGTCTTTAGTTAACCCAAACATAGCCAAATTTTCTTGAGTGTCATTACATAGTAACCATTGTGACCAATCATTTCCATCTGCCAACAAAGCTTGTGATGTAGAAGTAGATGGTTTCTTTTCAGCATCACTACCTCGTGGTATAGAAGAATTTTGATGTTGACCATGAGGACTAGTATACTCTTTCTTCGGTTTGTCACATTCCTTTGCAAAATGCCCGAACTCTTGACAATTATAGCATTTCACTTTCAACTTGTTAAATCCCAATTTCTTGTTTAAGGCCAGAAGATCTTTTCCAGTCCTTTGCATGAATCTTTTAACTTTACGGACGATCACAGCCACGTTCCACTTTAAATCCATGATTTCCAAATAATTTGGATCAATCTGATCATAATCCTCATCAGTTAGATCACTTGTGGCAATCTTACTACTTACCAAGTTTTCATATGAAGACATAAAGGCTGTTAGAAAGGCAAAATTCTGTTCAGCTTCCTTCATATTGATACTAGGTGGTGAAGCAAATGGATTAGTAGTACTTGAACTTCCAGAACCACCAGATGATTCAGAATTACCAACAGTGTAAAAACATGCTTTTGGATCATTAAAGATATTTGATTCTTTTTCACATGCAGTTTGGGTAAGAAAAACAGTTATCGGAGAGATAGTTGAACGTAGAGGCATACTACCACCATAAATAGCAGGATCTTGGCTATCCTTGGAGGATTTCTGACACTTAAGATCATATTCTCTTGCTTCAATCTTTTGCAAGAATTCAATGGCAGTTAAATCTTCATTCAAGAAATAGTTATTTTCTTTCAGAACCATTAAAAATGTGGAGTAAGAACTTGGCAGTACACTCTTAATAGTGTCAATCTTATCCATCTCGGAAACTTCCAATTTCATCTTGTCTATTTCAGCAATTAAGTGATTAAACCATGTAATCATCTCTTCAACTGTTTCACCCTTCAATAGATTAAAGTTTCAAAACTGAAACTTGAGCATTACTTTCTTACTCTCAGCTGTGTTCCCCATACTTCTCATACTAAGATGTTGGAATAAGGAAGCACATCTCTTTATGCTACCCACTTGATGAAAGATATTTTCGGGTAACGCCATAGTAAGAGTAGAATAAGCCTTTATATCGATCTCTAAGGCTTTCTTCTCTTCTTGTGAGTATTGAGAAATAGCTTTAGGAGTATAACCAATAGTGTCATCACCAATCATTGGTGCAATATATACCTCATCTAGGCAATACAAGCAGTCAGGGTGAACGGAACCCAAGTGAGCATGAAAACGGGGTTCCCATTTTGCAAAATCGCTAAATTTCATCAACCTTGGACATTTCGAATGTGAACCTATCTCGGTATCAAGTTGCAACATTTGTTGCATCAACATGTTTTGAGAAGCTAGTGCATACATACCAGCCATTTTTGTAAAGTTTGAAACTTTAAGGATTAAAATAAAAAGAGTTTAACGAACTGTAAACAGTATAACGAACTGTGAACAGTTGTAGCGAATTGTAAATAGTAAACAACGAATTAAACCTTAACGAAGTTGAGGTTTATCAGGTAACGAATCAGATTTGAATTAAGTAACGAATGTGATGGTTAACGTATCAGATGGTCAACGAATGAGTCCAACTAACGAATTAACTAAGCGAATCATAAAGTACAGGCTTAGCGAATTAGAGATTATTCTCTAATGAACCACTAAGATAAACTTAGCGAATAAGATGATGAACCAGCTACAGTTGATAGCGAATCAACCTATAGCGAATCAGGTTGTTACAACCGTTTGTAACAAACTTTGGCACCTAATGCCACGTGGCAAAGGTTGTTATAACACAAATTCCAAGGTAGACACGTGTCACATGAATCTGTTGGAAACGAATCAGATTAAGTATGTCAGGTCCCTTCATATGGTCGATTCGGCTCGGATCTTAATCAATCATGTCATAACTCACACAAAATTAATCGTGTTGACAAGAGAGTTAGGTTACTATATTTAGAAAGATAACCGTTTGTTAAAGGCGGAATCAATAACAAATATACGGTTGCAATAAATATTCAAAGATAGATGGCACACACAGGATTCACTCAAAAGATTTCCATTTATATAATGTTAATCATACAAATGGGGTAATCGATTTAGGGTTTTATAAGGAATCCTAGGACAGCCGGCACACACAAAATATTCTCATTTAATGTGTCGGTCTTATCCGTATCATGTGTCCATCTGCCTCTCCTTGGCGGCGTGCCCTAAATATTCTATTTATAGGCCTGCCAACCTAGGACAGCTGTCATTCCTTCTAGAAACCCTAAATATAATCATACGTATTCAAATTACATATTCAAAATAAGCTAAGTGTAAAACAAGTCTTCCGGGTAGGCTTTTCATTAATCTTCAGTCTCCGAGTACGCAGTGTACTCGGCCTTCCTTCAGACTTGGTAAACATAGAAGTGTACTCGGGATCAGTTTCCGGGTAGACTTTACTTAAAGAATATTTTACCAAGTAAAATATTCACCGAGTAGACTTCAATCTTCTTGAACTTATCAAACTTTGCCCGACAAATCCTTACGAGCAACCTTGTTCTTCTATGGTCCTGTTCGGCTCATTGTCATTGAATAACTTGTTGATAAGGCGTACACGGGAGTACATACCTTATTTGAGCAGAACCTTACTCGATATAACTTAGAGATATTCCATTAACTCATCAAGTATACTCGGACCATAATTATTAAAGAATACCTTGCCCGGTCTTCCAATCACTTGGCTTCATGGACTTGGTTAACCAAACCTTACTCAGATGAGTAAAATACTTGGTCTTGAAGAACAACCCTGCTTGACAAAGTGAACCTTGCTCGGAGATGCCAAATCAGTGATCCTTACTCGGGAAATCACTAAAAAACATACCTTGCTCGGATATCCACTTAAGAAGACTATTTGAAGTAAACCTTGCCCGGAAGGCAAAATCTCGTACTCGTCTAAGTAAAAGCTTGCTCGGAGTTCCAAGGTGTGCTCGGATTCAAAACTTAGCAGTTTCTGAGGAGGTTGAGAAGATTCCAATCTTCCATATTCTTCGTTTAGGTCAAATCTCCTCATTTGAGTCAAACTCTTGACCCAACAATCTCCCCCTAGATTGGAACACCTCAGCTGATCCAAAACATTCTATGGTTACTTACACTTAGCAAAATACACATCAAATTAAAAGTCAAATTTCATAATCAAATTACAAAAACAAAATTACATAATCAAAAGTTGTCCGAAGACACTTCAAAGCAAAGCCTATTCTATCTATTATGTCTTTTCCTTTCATTGTAGGCTGCTTGTCTTCTTAACTGTATTACTGATGCAGCTCTTTCTCTGAAGATATTGAGCACTTGGTAGTGAGTGTGTCCTTCTGGTATCACCAAGTCTCTTATATCTGTAAGATCATCATTGTGTAAGCATGTCAGATCTGCATCCTTCTTGATTATTGCCAAAACTTTTCCATCAGAGTTCCTCAGCACATAGTGACCTGTGTCTTCTTTGTATTCCACTTCAGCAATGACACCGTTCTTCTGTACTGTATAGTTTGGCCTTCTCATTCTTCTTCCCAAGTTTATACACGTATTCATGTTGGACAGTGGATTCTGATCTCGGACACTTATTTAGTAGTTCAGTTCAGCCCTGTCCGTTCTCTTTAGCTTTTCTGACCTTTTTGATATGTGGAGTTGAATCATTCTCCAACTTCTCTTTTCTTTCAAAAATCTAAATCCATCACCAGCATGTTCATGAAGGTATTTTGATAAGTCATTAATTTGCCTTTTTGCAGACTGGTCCCTGTTTCGGAAATCATACAGGTGAAGAGACTCCATTCTTCTTAGCTGTTCTTCATTATACTCCCTGAAGTCAATTCTGACCACAATCTTTTTTAACAACCTGCTCTCCATAATCACTTTGAGGGAATCAGTGACTGAATCATAATACAGCTCTCTGGGTAGATCCACATCAGATTGTGGTCTTGTTCTGTGTTGTACTGAGCTGCTTGATTCACCTCTTCCACCTTGACCTCTTCCTCTAGGAAATCTTTGATAAAATCGAGGTCTGAAGGGAATTGACTTCTTGGGCTTTTGAGGTCCCAAGTTGAAGAGCTTTACATACATAGCTTCCACCATCTCAGTAGGAAGATTAACAATTTCATCAATATTGCATCCTGCCTCGTACATTTCTTCCAGCATTTTGGCCATTCCAGGGGTGTTTGCTGATCTAGGAGGTACAAACCTGCCATCTGCATAGTATCTTGGATTTTCACCCTCCCTTAAAGCCTTCTCCCATTCTGCCTTCTGGATATAAAACAAGTTTTTCAAATCCACCTTTTTCAGGGCATTGAAATCTGCTTCAGTCATTCCTCTTTGATTTACCATTATGTTCCTGAGAATGTTTATCATTTCCTCATTCTCCCAAGGCATGAATGGTTCATCTTCTGGTTCAGGTTTCACTTCTTCTTGAATAATAGGGATTTCAACATGTTTGACTTTTTCTTTTTCTTTTTCCCTTATTGACTGAATTCTTCCTTTCTTCTTTGGTGGCTCATCAGTTGTTTCAATTTTAATTGTGCTTTCAGCTTGGACCCTTGTAGATTTTTCTTTTCTTTTCCTTCTGTTATATTGATCCACAACAGTCATTTTATCCCAATTCTTCACAATTTCAAGCTTCATTCCTTTCTCCAACAAATATCCACACATACCATTGAATTTTCTTTTCAACTCTTCTAACTCAATTTCCTCATTTTCTTTAACACATTTTTCCACTACTTTCCCTTTTTCACTGATGTATAAATCTTGTAATTCATCAAAAGAGAAATGTGCCAAATCTTTCTTAGAGTAACCATGTCTTCTCAGATAATCTTTGTATTTCTTGGCATCTTTGTTCTTCTGTTCCATCAGTCTTTTGGCTTCCAACATACTCAGCTTAATGTTTGCCCTGTGTTCATCAGTCATTTCAACTTGTGGGGACATAACATTAGCTGTTGTTCCAATTTTCCCTTCATCATTCTCAGGTTTGTCATTATTGTCATCATCAGAGTTCTCAGAGTCATCCTCTTTTTCTGTCAGATCATTCATAGCATCTATCTTTGGTTCATCTGGAGCTGGATGGTCTGCTTCATCTCTAGTTGTTACATCAGGGACACCTTGCATATGTTCATCAGGTCTTAGACTTTGCAAAGGTGTAGCCCTAATTGGACTTTGTTTAAATGTTCTTTTTCTTCTCTCATAAGTCTTTTCAAATCTTCTTTCTGGCCAGTTATCAGTAGGGTTCTTTCTTAAATCCTCTTTCACTTGTTCAGCCCATTTCTTGGCAGCCTTTGAAGCAATTGACTCGCCAATCTCCTCTTCAGGAATCATGCCAGTTGCTTGTTCATCAGCAGTTTCAGGTGTTTGACTTTTAGGTTGAAACATGCTGACTACCAAAGCCAAAGAGTTGTCTACTTCCTCAACTCTTCTCATCTTAATCAATTCTTCTATAACTTCTTGTTCAGCCTCATCTACAGCCAGTTCTTTTTCAATGTTGGCTTTTCTGATCAGATCTTCCTGCTCTGCAATCTCTTCTGAAGTCAGTGATAGGGCTATTTTCTCCCTTTCCATAGTTTCTTTGATTATTCTTTCTTGCTCTTCAAGAGCAGCAGCAGCAGTATCATCTTTGAAAGTTACATCTTTCTCAGCATACATAACAGGTTCTTCCTCTGTTGCTGTTCCTTTACCTTTTTCTTTCCTCCTTCTCAACTGCTCTTCATCTTCTTCTTCATTAGAAGTTTCATACTCATCAATTTATTTGAGCAGTTGATCTAGTTCAGAATCATGCTCTGCTCTCTTGGAACTAGCCTCTTGATCATCTTCTGGCTCAGTGTATACCAGTTCCTCAGTAGTAGCATTCAAACCAGTATTCTCAACAGTCATTTCCTCATCCACAATCTCAGTCAGTTCTTCTGTAAGCACAACCTCTTCATCATCAATGGTTTCCTCTCCTCTCACTTCCCTTTCAGTCTCATCGCTATCATCATAATTGTTCATTATCATCTTCAAAGCATCAACATTATCAACACTTTCAGCATCATCCATGCTCACATCAGTATCATCCATATTCTCCCCCTGTTTTGGGGCAGCTGAGGTCTTCTCAACCTCCTGCACCAGGGTTCGAATCATCATTTCAGCCTCAACCAACTTTCTCAATAACATTTCATTTTTGTTAGTTATCTCTTCATTCTTTCTTCTCAACTCAACATTCTCACCCCTAACCTCCTCAACTTGTCTTTTCAACTCATCATTTTCCAACATCAACTCAAGATTTCATTGGAATATATCAACATGTGGACTTGTAGGTTCTGATGTAGTAAATGGTTCGAATTCAGGTTGGTTGGTGGTAGGTGTTTGTGGTGTTGGTGATTGATGTGTGTATTGATGTGTGGATGTTTCAGGTTGGTCTAGGGTAAGGGTTTGAGGTGGTCTTTGATGTGGTGAGGTTGGTGGTGGTGAGTGTGGTAGTGTAGGGATAGGTTGTTCAAGTTCTTCTCTATGTTCCCCCTGTTCAGGTGCCATGATCTCCATTTGTAAACCATCTCCCCCTTCATCTCCATCGGCATTGTCATCATCAGAATTACCTTCATCACTCTCATCATCACCCCCTGCTTCCTCCTCTAAGCTCAGCTCAGGCACTGGCATTATAGCCAAATCATGGTTTAACAACCAAGGTAAAATTTCAAATGGAGCATTTGCATTAAAGGTATTAGAGACACCAGGATTCTTGATTCTTTTGTAAGCATTAGGGTCTTGCAATTTATGTGTGTCTCCAATTGTTGGTAAGTCTTGTAATACACTATTGAATATGATCTGCAGGAATCTTGGGTACTGTAAAAATCTTTTCCTTTCTGGTTTCTTCAGATTCCCCACTAACCCCTCAAAAATCATCTTGGAAAAGTTAAAGGGCAAATCAAAGATTGTTCCAACTGTGGCATTTGCTAGATCATGACTCATCAGAGTCCATGATCCCTTCCTCGGAGCAAATCCATGAATAATATGATGAATAAGAAATCTGTATAGCATCGGAAACAGACCCTTCTGAAACTGTCCTTCATGAACATTTCCTTGATACCCCATCGTTTCTTTAAAAATCTTCAATAAGTGCTTTGTATTGAAGTTTATGTGATTGTGATCATCGTCATTCAGTCTCAAACACCTTCTGATCATACTTTCTGTGATCTGAATCTCCTGTCTGGCCACGGTTGCTTCTATTCGTTTTCCATTCACATCTTCAACCAACTCTGCAGATCTCCAGAAATCCAAGGAGTGATTTCTGTAAATTATAGGGCTTTCAGTGAGTGCAAAGCTGATGTTTGACCGTGCCATCCATAATATCATTCGAGCCATAGGTTCATTCTCTGGTGTCACTTGTAGTAACGCGCACATATTGTGCTTCGGCTCAAAAAAATACTTTGGCTCGTTGTCTGCCATATCTGTTATACATAAACAAACACATTCAAAGTGAAATTAGACATAAAGTTTAATACTTTAGACAATTTCAGTGTATAAAGAAAGAAGAAGATAGGGAGAAATCTTCAAGAACCTGTTCTTCGACAAATTTATAACCTATACACATAAACAGAGTGTCAGTACTCAAATACATAATTAAGTCTCATTACAGTCTAATCGTGATCGGAAAACATATTATTAATGCTTACCGAGTCGGAATTAGAAAGCTGATAAAAATTAGGGTTTGGATTAATGTTGAATTCGATAAGTTGGTTATGTTTCTTAGTGAGTAGGAATTTGCAGTGGAAGGAGAGAGAGGGAAATAATGTTGAAAAATTTTCTTAAGTCCCTCTTTTATACCCTTTTGAAAATGGGTTTTAAATTGTTTTTGTCCTCTTGTGCATTACTAGCTGTTAACCAGTAACATTATCCACTTGATACATTAAAAACGTTTAATTTCATTTAAGTTTATTAGACCTTACTTGAAAGATTAATATGTCCAAAGTCTACTCGGTATATCTCCACTTACAAACCTTACTCTGTCAAACTTTGCTCAGAATACTTTTCAATTTGGAATATACAAAGTTTGCCCGAATATGCCCATTTACAAATCTTGCTCAATTAAGTAAATTAATTTAAAGTTAAGACATAATGAAGAAAGCTTACCCGAAATACTCGATTTCTTGAGAAATTAATCACAAGACAAATAATCAAATATAACCATCAAATAAACATTCTTACTAAGAATCAATTAAGATCCTCATAAAGATTTCTCAATTTCAAATTAAAACTTATCTAGCATGAACCCTAATAAGAATCATAATCAATTTTATCATACTAACTAACATATTCAATCAACGCATTCATTCAAGTATGAATCACGAAACAATTTTATCATACTAACTCACATATTCAATCGACGCATTCATTCAAGTATGCTTGAACACATAGTGTGCTCGAGCACTCTTTCAGATGTAAAGTGTGCTCGGACAACAAACTTATGCAAAGTATACCCGAATAACCTTCATATAGTACAAAGTGTGCCTGGAAAGAAATTCTGACAGACAGTGTACTCGGAAAGTCAAGTTTTTTTTTTTTTTTAGAAATTACCAAGTATATTGAAGGAACACAAGTGTACCCGAAATATAAAGTGTGCTCGGAAAACAAAGTTTGCCCGAAAACACTTGTAATTTCAAAGAAATCATAAACTCACATATCACAGAGCATGCTCGGAATGAAATTAAACACATAAACATTTAAGTGTGCTATAGTCTAAAATTTCATAGATCTTGCCCGAAAATCCTAAGTTAGCACTAAGCTTGCTAGGATAAACACATTCAATCATCAGGTTTGCCCTTGCTCGAGGGAACTCAACATATCAAACCATACCCGAAAAATGACAAACTTAAACAGTAACATCTAAGCGTGCCCGGAAAGATTAACAAGCCTTTCCTAACAACATATTCACACAAAGCTTACTCGGTATACTCACTTAAGTTCACAAAGTTTGCTTTGAAACACAATCAACATATAACATGCATAGCTTACTTGAAACTAGCATATAACATGCATAGCTTGCTCGAAACAAGAATTTCTTGTTAAAAGACAGCTATAACAACACATAATCATCTCAAGACTTCAAGCTTACTCGGGAAAATGAGTGCAACAGTGTACTCAACCCGGAAAGTGTAAACACTTCAAAGCATGCCCGAAAATCATAAAGTTAGTCAGAAATGACTAAACTTACTCGGAAAGTTTGAAAATTATCAAACCTTACCCGAAACAACATATTCACATATAATCAACTGTTTTGTACTCGGAAAGGTTATAAATCATTAACCTTACCCGAAACAACATATTCACATATAATCAACTGTTTTGTACTCGGAAAGGTTATAAATCATTAACCTTACCCGAAGATACATCTTTAAACAGTTTGTGCTCGAGAAGGTTATAAAGCATCAAACCTTACTCGAACTTACATATTCAACCTATTTTAGGCAAAATGCAACACTTTTTGACTTAAACCACTTGTCAAAGACATTTCTAAGTTATGTATTATTTCAGAACATAGTTTAAGAACAAATGGTTCATTTAGAGATCAAATTTCAGTTATAATTCATTTCAAAACAATATCTTTGATAAACTGAAAAGATCTCAGGAATGGGATCATATTGACGAAGTAGCTATCTCATTACATCACTCTCAGCATTATTATGACAACTTAGATAGGTTAACAGCAGGTATACACTTAGCATGATTTTCATCTTTTTGGTGATATGATTAAAGTTCAATTTGAGCATAATTCAATAATGGTCAACACTGTGCTATGATGCCTCATATCTCTTCTCAAAGCTTATTTGGCTTTCCCCAGATCACCCCAATTTGACTCCAACCTCCTGTATTTGGTCAAAATAGTTTTTGTATGACAGAACTTATTGTATTTTTTTTTTGATTCAAACATATATAGAGGTTGAACGTTGGACTTACAGTTAGCAACATGCCTTTCATTCAAGATGAGACAGATTTTGCCAACATCTTTGTAGTTCTTGTTGTAACCCTCTTGTTTGATAAAATATTTAAAACACTTATCAACTTTTGGTTGATTTATTCATTCTTCCCCTTGTTTTTGATATTTTCTAAAATTTTCTTAAAGCATGTTCTTTGTCATATTTAAAGATGTTTCATTTTGGTTGACCAAATAACAACAGGCTCGTGTATGACTGGGTAATCACTTTTCTGCCATATCATTCGGGGAGATCTATCTTGAGACATGCAAAACAACTATGCATCTCCACATAAAGATTAACATATTCATTATGTTTATATCACCTTAGATTTTACATCATCATGGGTAAGCAACCATACATGTTAATGACTATACTAAGGTCTTTTTAGCCTATTAATTCCATATGATCAGCTAAGTAGTCAATGTACTATCATTTCTCATAAAAATACAGTTTAATATTCAATCACTCCAATATCTCTTCATTATCAGGTTAATGGCTATCCTGTTTGACCAAAAATGGTCAACAGGACCAAACATACATGTGAGTGTATGTCCTATCAAAGTCAGAGTTATTGACATAGTTTTAAGTGAAGGAAGAAGAAACAAGTCATAATTGCCCCAAATGCATTCAGTTTTCAGGTTAATGGCTATCCTTTGAATCTATAGAGATTTAAGGACCAAACATACACAAGTATATGTCCTTCCAACTGGGCAAATGACATAATTTTCAGCAAAAACAACTACTTGAGACTTTTCTTTAAAAATCCTTCTTTTAAGTTTCTTAAAAGCTTAAATTGAATAATCTTATCATATCTCTACACCATTAATCAACTTGCTCATGTTTTGACCAAATATAGTATTTATGCAAAAATTCATTATAAAAATTCATTGAATCACTTAATTTTGACATAAAACACATTTTGACAAAAACAGTTGCATCACACACTCAAATCTTAATCATTCTTAACATCATCAAGAAAACAGACTGTACCAACATTCAATGTCTATCCTATCTTGACATCATCAGAAGATCAGATTAAGAATATATTCAAGTAACCATAAACATGTGATTACTCATGACATCATATAAGCATTCAATTTCACCTAAATAGATCAAACTACTTATCATAACATCAGATCAGTTAACATGATAGTTAAGAATTATCATCAATTTCAAACAAATTGCACAGATAGTTACTTAAGCACCTATCAGTTAACTTCAAGCTTGTGACATAATCGAAACATATTCAATCAACATTCAGTTGAAACATATTCAATATATGTAATCTCTAATAAAATAATTAGTTATCACAGAGAGACACACATAGAAACAGTTAAGTCACATAACATTTAACATACTCAGTAACATATTCAGCAACATATTCAGCAAGTGTAACCTCTTCTAAAATATTCAAGTAGCACATAGAGGTACCCAACCAAGCACACATCCTTAATTAGATTTCATCAGAGTTGATCATCCCCAGGGCTTTCAAAAGAAAGTTGAACCTGGTTCTATCAAGTGGTTTGGTGAATAAGTCTGCCAAATTATCACTTGTATCAACTCTTTGCATTTCAATAAAACCTTTTTGTTGGTGCATAGATGTCAGTAGTTCATATGTCTAAAGTCTGTAATCGAGTCTGTAATATTGTTTATGTAATTGTTTGTTTAGAAGCGAAGTTGTTGACAAGTTCGCTTAGGCGAACTTGTTAACCAAGCGAAGTTGTTGACAAGTTCGCCTAGGCGAACTTGTTGAACGAGCGAAGTTATAGACAACTTCGCCTGAGGCGAAGTTGTCGTGTATTTAAGTAGTTTACTGTTTACGGTTTAAGGTTAATCAGTTAATCGGTTGGTCAGTTAGAGTTTTGGTTGATCGAGTTCAGTTTACGTGTAAGTCTATTGACGTGAGTCTGTAAGCATCTCGGTTTAAGTTATCAATATAACGTGTGGTTGTTCGTATTGTGTGTACGTGTGTTCGTGAGCTAATATTCTACGTCCGTAATGATCTACACAGGGATTCCGCACCTGTGTATATCGGGATATCTCGTGTGATCCGTCCAGGGAACCTACAATTGGTATCAGAGCTTTTGCTCGATTGTGTGGTTCGGGATATTCACGCGGGTGTAGAATTCGTTCCATTTCGGGTATTACCGGGACGAGTTTTTGGTGTTGTTGCTCATTCTAGCCTCCTACAAGTGTGTTCAAGCCTTCAAACCGTCAAAATCGTCGTTAAAATTCGATTTTCAGATCTGCAGAAAGTTTCAGTTCGTCAGGCGAAGTTGCTGTTCATCAGGCGAAGTTGCCGTCAGGATTCGTAGGGTTTCAGCGAAGATATAAGGAGAAGCGAAGTTATTCACAACTTCGCCTACCTCCTCAAATTCGCCTAACTCAGCGAAGTTCTTCTCAAGTTCGCCTAGTTCAGCGAGGTTCTCTTCAAGTTCGCTTACTTTCTAAGTTCGCTTATCCTAAGCGAAGTTATTCTCAACTTCGCCCAGTTACGTGAATTTAAGAAGGATCCAGCGAAGTTATTACTTAAGCGAAGTTATACTTAACTTCGCCTACAGTACTGTTTCGAAGAAATTTTTCTAACTTCGCCCATTTCAGAATTTTTTCGGGTTTCTTAGTCTTCAAGAAGGATGTCGTCAATCAATATTTCAGAGCTTGTCAAGATGGAAGTTGAAGCGGGGTCAGCTACAAAGGCCCCAAGGCTGCTGAAGGGAACCGACTTTGTTGCGTGGAAGGATCGGTTCATACAGTATGTTAAGTACCAGGATGCAAAAATGTGGGTATGCATCCAAGATGGATATATTCCACCGATCATGGAGTATGAGGGTCGAGACCAAATAAAGAAATACAGTAAAATGGAAGAAGAGGAGAAGAAAATGTATGAAGCCGAAAGCAAGGCTCATGCTGCAATCACAATGGCTCTTCCACAGGAGATCCTCCATACATTCAGAAAGTATACATCAGCTAGAGAGCTTTGGGAAGCTCTTGAGAGTAGATTCGAAGGAAATGTAGGCATTCGGGCCTCAAAGATAAAGCTGCTGAAAACTCAATTTTCAGTCTTTAAGTACTTAAAGAACGAATCTCTTGATGATATTATCACTCGATATTATCATCTCATGACTGAATTGAGTAACTACTCCATTTCCTACAGAGAAGAAGAGATTGTAGAAAAACTTCTCGATGCTCTCCCACCAAAATGGGAGATGTATACGGTACTGATGAGGGAAGACAAGGACTTCTCTACTTATGATCTTGAAACCGCGGTCAACAAGCTCAGAACTTTTGAGCTTAATATGGTAAGAAAGGAAACATCTATGGATCAGGTTCAAGATCCGAGCATGTACGGTGCTAAAGTGAACTCCAATACAAGTTCAAAGACTGACTCTGCCGCCTACTACTCGAAAGGTGAGTCGGGTGCCAATTCTTCACAGGAGGGGCATGTGTCAGTAAACACAAATGGGGATGTTTGCTTTGTTGCGGGTGGATCAAGTGGTACTCAGCAGACAGCAAGCCAGAGTAGTGGATCTTCAAGTTCCTCAAGCAATAATTACTCAAAGATGCCAATGAGCGTCAAATCTGCTGAAGAGCAGTTTGGCCTCTATGCTTCATTTATTGCTTCTTATGAAAACTACATTCAAGGAAAGGTGGTTGATCCAGCGATGCTAGATGAAGACTACGACCAGATCGATGCTGATGATCTGGAGGAGATGGATTTACAATGGCAGATGGCCATGATAGTGAGGAGAGTGAAGAAGTTCATGAGAAAGACGGGGAGAAAGTTTGTTGGTGGCAGGCCAGGGTTTGACAAGTCCAAAGTGAGGTGCTATAACTGTCAACAAAACGGGCACTTTGCCAAGGATTGCAGAAACGAGAGAGTTGAACGTGGTCAAGGCAGGCCTGCACAGCACACTGGGAATAATAAGGAAATCAATGCCATGCTGTCTAGAGAAGCAGGTGAATACAACTGGAACCTGCATTTGAATGAAAATGGTGAACAGGCAAATATGGCTAAGGTTGAGAGTGAAGAACGTGAGAAGACTACCGGAGAAGAGAAAGCTGCTGGTAAGGAAAAAGCTTTCATGGCAGATAACGATGATCAACGCTCCGAGGTAAGTTCTAAATCTTTTTGTACTAAATGTGAGAATTTGTCTGAGCAACTTGCTACCATAACTGATCAGTATGTTCGTTTAGATACTGAATTTAAAACTCTTAAAGAAGATCATCACTTCACAAAAGCAAGAGAAAACAGTTACAAAGTTAAAATTAAAGCATGTGAAAAAGATGTTAAAAGCTTAAAAACTAAACTTGCTGAAAAAATTGAAGTTATTGATCTTAGTTATGAGGTTTTAGAAGAAAAGACTAAACTGATTGCTGAACGAGAAAAGCAGATTGCTGACCACCAGGTGAAAGTGGTGGAACTAAACCGAAAACTGGAGCACTTCCGAAATTCCTCAGCTATTCTTGATCACCTTGTCAGTGATCAAGGTACCTCTACAAAGAGAGGAGGAATTGGTTATCACGAGGTTCCACCACCGTATAACCACAATTACACTTTTAACCCTAGTGTTCAGAAATCTGCTGATTTTGAAGGTCCTCAGACAGTTCCTATCAAGGTTACAAGTAAAGAACCGAGTGTTAGTAGTGGCGAAACGAGTTCGCCTGTTTCAAGTGTGAATATTTCTGTTACGAGTCCAGTCTCATCGGATTCGGATAAGTTGTCCGAATCAGGTAAGACAAATGAGAAGGTAGTGTTACCCACTGGTGGAGAAAAAGATAAATCTCCTAAAAAGAATACTCCACTCAACCCGTACGTCCCACCTTATGTGAGACGAACGGCCGGTAACACTGCCTCGACATCCAAAACAACCTTTGAGAAGAAAATAGAGTATAGGTGTTGTTTTAGATGTAATAAGTTAGGACATCTTGTTGCAGATTGTCCTCTGACACCGAAATTCAGAGGCGTGAGGCCTATTAAAACTGAGCATAAGCTTAATGGTAATTTTAAAAATGAAAACCCTTCAAAGTTTCAAAATGTAACTAATTCAGGTTTTCAGAGAAACAAACCTCAGTTTTACAATGCTAATCACCAAACCGTAAGATATAATACTTTCAATACGCATAGGTTTGGAAGGCCTCACACTCAATCTCCAAGGAGATTTCCTAATTGGACTGATAGGAATTATCCAAATGCTAACTTTGGAAAGCAGAAGTACGGGATGTATAGATCCAAGACCAATTGGTCTTGGGTCCCTAGATTCTAATCATTTGCTTTATTGTGCAGGAACAGTTGAACAGGGCTGCCCACAGTCTTTGGATTGTAGATAGCGGCTGTTCCCGGCACATGACGGGCAACAAATACTTGTTGCACGACTTAAAACCTGTTCAGGGAGCGAGAGTTAGTTTTGCTGGTGAAAGTGGAGGAAGGATTACGGAAAAGGAACGGTGTCCAATGGGAAGATGACACTTGAGAATGTGAATTTTGTGGAAGAGCTGAAGCACAATCTGCTGAGTGTGTCGCAGATTTGTGATAAGGAGTATACTGTTCACTTCACGAAGAATGAGGCGATCGTGTTGAAGCCTGGTTTTCAGATACCAGAAGAGTGGATAGTGATGACAGCTCCACGTGATACAAATACGTATGTGATGGATATGAGGTCTACTGAAATGGCCACGGGAGAATCATGTTTGATGACAAAAGCAAGCGAATCAGAATCCGAACTATGGCACAGGAGTATGGGGCACATTCATCTTCGGAAGATGAACCACATTGTCAAAAATGGGCTTGTGATGGGCGTTCCCTTGAAAAGTTTTAACTTTGAAGACAAATGTATTGCATGCAAGAAGGGAAAGCAACACAAGAAATCCCATCTCACCAAGAAGGTCAACTCAATTGCCAGTACTCTTGAACTGCTTCACATGGATCTTTTCGGTCCAGTGAATGTAAAAAGTCTAGGAGGTACTTCTTACTGCTTGGTGATCACTGATGACTACTCGCGATACTCGTGGGTATATTTTCTGAAATCGAAAGATGAGACGGCTCAAATGGTGAAGAGTTTGATTACTAAAGTTGAGAACATCATGAGTAAAACAGTTAAGTTCATCAGAAGTGACAATGGTACGGAGTTCAAGAACTTTGAAATGGAGATCTTCTGTCTTCAGAAAGGAATTGAACATCAATACAGCGCTCCGTATACTCCACAACAGAATGGAGTGGCTGAAAGGAAGAACCGAACTTTAATTGAAGGAGCCAGGACTATGCTGGCAGATTCAAAGCTTCCTGTGATGTTCTGGGCTGAAGCAGTTGCTACAGCCTGCTATGTTCTGAATAGAGTGTTAACCGTTAAGAGACTTGGCAAAACTTGCTACGAGCTTATGCATGGAAGGAAGCCCAACTTGAGTTGTCTTGAACCATTCGGGTCCCCTTGTTCGATCTTGAAGACAAATTCGAAATTTGGAGAAGTAGCCGATGAAGGAATATTAGTCGGTTATGTTGTTGGTACTCCCAACAGACGGGTCTTCAATACTTCGACTTGCAAGGTGGAGGTGGTGTGTAACACTGACATCACAAGTTACCAACCGCCAAAACCTAGCAATGGACCTGCTGAGCTTTTCGACTATGTTAAGCTTTTTAAGTCATTTAACGTACCGGATTTGGAGATTTCTGAAGAAGAAGAAAGAGCTGCGACGAAGATGGTACTCGATGAGGAAGAAAATTTATTGCAAAGACAGCTGATTGAAAAATGTCAACCTTCCTCATCAAACACTATCGGTACCCCTGCTGCCTCAACTGAAGAAGAATTTATCAATCCTTTTCACTCTCAGCATGAAACAACCATTGATGAGATCTCTTATAATTTGGAAGATAATTTGCATGTCGGTTCTGTTCCGACCACGAGAATTCATAAAGATACCCTCTGGATAATGTGATTGGTGATGTGTCCTCAGGTGTACAAACGAGAAATAGCTTGAATGAACATACCTGTGTTTATACAAGCATTAAGGAGACAGGAATAATCAATGAATGCCTGTATACCTGCTTTATAAGCCAGATCGAACCGAAGAATTATCAAATGGCTTTAAAGGACAGCTCGTGGGTCGAGGCCATGCAAGAAGAGTTGGCTCAATTCGAGAAGATGGAAGTTTGGACTTTGGTTGAAAAACCAAAGAATGTGCATGCGATAGGCACAAAATGGGTGTTCAAGTGCAAGAGAGATGATAAGGGGATTATTATAAGAAACAAGGCGAGGCTTGTCGTGAAAGGTTTTTATCAACAAGAGGGGATTGATTATAACGAAGTGTTCGCTCCTGTCGCCAGATTGGAAGCCATAAGATTGTTTCTGGCGTTTGCTGCTCATGAAAAGATGAAGGTGTTTCAGCTAGATGTAAAGAGTGCATTTTTGAATGGGATAGTTGATGAGGTTGTGTATGTTGAGCAACCACTGGGTTTTCCTGACCCAGACTATCCAGATCACGTGTACAGGTTGAGCAAGGCGTTGTATGGTTTACATCAGGCACCTCTTGCCTGGTATGCAACTTTATCGGATTACTTGCTCGAGAATGGTTTTGAAAGAGGGAAAATTGATAGCACGTTGTTCTTCAAAAGAGATGGAAGCGACATCCTGCTGGTGCAAGTATTCGTGGATGACATTATTTTTGCTGCATCAAAAGTGTCCATGTGTCAGGAGTTTGAAGCTGTCATGAAGAAAAGGTTTGAAATGAGTGCTATGGGTGAACTAACTTTCTTTCTAGGATTGCAGGTTGATCAGAGGAAGGACGGGATGTTCATTCATCAGACAAAGTATGTTCATGATGTGCTCAAGCGCTTCAAGATGGAGGACAGTTCTCCATATGATACTCCAATCTGCGTCAATCACAAATTGGGTGCTGAAGTAGACGGTGATGCAGATGTGGACCCAACTCAATATCGGGCGATAATAGGTTCTTTAATGTACTTAAATGCATCTAGGCCTGATATAATGTTTGCTGTTTGTCTTTGTGCACGTTTTCAGGCAAATCCAAAAGAATCTCATTTGAAAGGTGCAAAGAGGATACTGCGGTATCTCAAGGGCAAGCTGAAACTGGGGTTGTGGTACACGAGAGGAGGTGACTTGGAGCTGGTCGCTTACACAGACTCTGATTATGGAGGGTGCAATCAGAGTCGGAAGTCAACAACTGGAGGTTGTCAGTTTCTTGGTGGCAGATTGGTGTCGTGGCAATGCAAGAAGCAGACTTCAGTCGCAATCTCAACCTGTGAGGCAGAATACATGGCAGCATCCAACTGCTGCTCTCAGGTTCTTTGGATACAACAACAGCTGCGCGACTATGGACTGAATTTCTTACTTACTCCGATTTGCATTGATAACACAGCTGCTATCTCAGTAACTAACAATCCCGTGAAACATAGTAAAACTAAACACATTGACATACGTCATCATTTCATACGGGATTGTGCTGAGAAGAAACTGATAATTCTGGAAAAGGTGGATACGCTTGATAATTTCGCTGATTTATACACTAAAGCTTTTGACAAATCCAGATTTCAAAACCTTATTGAACTGAATGGGATGATCAATCCCGAGTAACCATGTTTTTCTTGTTTATTTATTTAAAAAAAAAAAAAAACGTCACTAATCGCTTAAAATTATGTCGGTTACATTAGTTTGAAGGACTTGTCTTCGGATATGTTTTGGTCCTATTTTCTACTTGTACGTTTTGAGGATAGCCATTAACCAGATTACTGATAGTGACCGGGGCGGTTTATGATGAGTTTTTCTTTCTTTAGCTTAAAATTAGTCGATCATACTTAGTTAGAAGGACACATACTAGTATGTGGTCGGTCCAGCTGATCCATTGGATCTTCGGGACAGCCGTTTACCTGAAGACTTTGTTTTGGTCGGGGCGATTTTTGTTTAAATTTTGAAAGAGAAAAAGGGAAATGAAATTACTTTTCAAGTCTGTTACTTCGTAAGAAGATCGTTAGCTATGTTAAACGGAAAATTGATCCAACCTTGGAAAATGATAGATATACTAACTTTGTGTGCTTAACTAGTGAAGTTATTAGGCTTAAAAGGCTTTAGGACAATCATTGTATGTCAAGGTAACTTTTTATGGTGCGTAAAAGTAGAAGTGATACAAACTAATTTTACTTGATTTTACGTGGAAACTCCTTAAAAGTTTTGCGTGTCTTCATATATATCTTTTCGAATGATAGGCAGAAAAGCGATTACCCAGTCATACATGAGCCCATGTGTGTTCTGATTCCCGTGAAGATAGCGTTTCAAGATACTGCAGTGATCCAGATTCGGGACTTGCAGTTAATTTCTACTTTGAAGTCTATGTTGTTCATAAAAAAAAAAAAAAAAAAAAAAAAAAAAAAAAAAAAAAAAAATTTGGAGTTATTGAAACATATTAGTGATGATAAAATCAAGACTTCTCTATCTTAGAGTAAGAAGAAGACCGGGAACCAGAAGAAGAGAACATACATGTTTAATCAGACACTATGGGTCGAAGTCAATTCGGGGTGACTTGGGGAAAGCCAAATACGCTTTGAGGATAGATAGGAGGCATCAATATTTCTGAGTTGTTGCCCACTTAAATTTTAAGGATTAATTGAACCTAACTCGTATCACAGAAACGATGAAAACCACTTTAAGTTATACCTGCTTACAACCTGTCTCTAAATGTCATAATACAGCTAAACACGGATCTATGTGACAGTCACGTAGTTAGTATGATTCCTGTTCGGATCTTTTCTAAAACGTAGCAGTCCCTATCGAGACTGATATTTGATCCCTTATGCTTTGTATTTTTAAGTTTTTTGTACTTAGATAGTTTTATGATTTTTTAACTGGTTACTTAGAATTGATCATGTTATTTATTTCTTAAAGGACAATTTATAACTTAATTGACAACTGTTAAAATTTTAAGGGTTAATTTTTGAAATTTTAGGCGATGTTGTTGAACAGGCGAAGTTGTGAATAACTTCGCCTAGGCGAAGTTATCCTTAACTTCGCCTGTATAACAGAGCCTCTATATAAAGGATTTTAAGGGTCAAACTGTTCATAACTTTATCCACAGCGAACTTATTTCCGGCGAACTTATATCCACAGTTACACCATCTCCGGCGAACTTGATATTTAACCTCGATTACGTGTTCTTTAATTCCGTTTTTCACACCGATCAAAGGTTCGAGATGTTGTTTTCTCATATAGTACAAATCAAGGGTCGTTTCGACCCGGTTATTAACCTCGAACCAATCGGTTTTGAAACCGATTCTCTTAACTTGTGTTTTTACGTGTTAAACACTATACTGATCGTCAACATGTCCTTAAAACTTGTTTTTACGAGTGCTTAATCGTCTAAAACTAGCCGAATCATCAACTGCACGTTGTTCCATGAATCTCACTGTCGCCGATTCAGATTCAGGCGAAGTTAGGGTTTAGGCGAAGTTATCTGTAACTTCGCCTGGAGCTTAAGTTCGCCTGAGGCGAAGTTATCCGTAACTTCGCCCGAAGCTTAAGTTCGCCTGAGGCGATGTTATCCGTAACTTCGCCCAGAACTTAAATTCGCCTGAGGCGATGTTGTGATGAGGCGAAGTTAACTTTAACTTCGCCTAAGATCAATTTTACTTATTGTTAATTAGACGAACTTAAAGCTGAAGCGAAGTTGTTCCCAACTTCGCCTCAACTTTAACTTCGCCTATACAGAGTTTACCACAACTTCGCTCATGGTAACAAAGCGAACTTGTGCTACGTCTTTTTGTCGTTCTAACTTGGTTAGTTTGTTGCAGATATGGCTGCGGTAGCTGGTGATGGAGGTGCAGGAGGCGATGATGGTGACAATCAGAGACAGTTTTTCCCGGGTCACAATATGTACATCACTCTTGACCCGGAGGCGAGCGGTGTGGAAGACTACCGCGAGATTATCACATTCCTCCTGCGCTCGAGGACGAGTTCAGAGATCCTCAACCGCGACAGGCAAGAGCAACTCAAGCTGTTCCTGCTCCTGCTGTGCCTGTTGCGTCTACTGCAGAGGATATAGACCTTGACGCTGTTTTTGGAGGTCAAGGCTATTTTGACATGGATCATGTGGAAGAGGTGCAGGTCTCTGCTGCACAGAGTTTGGGTGTGAGTATGACTAGAGCAGCTACGTCGATGGCTGACTCCGATTTGGACGAGATTATGAATGAGGGGAGACGGTTGATGGTGTCTCGAGAGAGAACGATTGGGAAGAGGAAGAGAACAGAGGATGATGATGAGTCGGAAGAAGAAGAAGACATACATAAGCTGATTAGAAGATCAAGACGGGAGAGGACAGGTGCTGGTATGGGAGCTGGAGAGACATCAAGGACTGTACGATTTGCTCCGGCCGCACTGTCTGGTATGTCCATTGTTCCTTCTTCTGTACAGGTGACAAGTACAAGCGCTGCGGATGTTCCCGTGGTGGCTACATCAACGGCTGGCATTCCATCCACCACTATCATCCAGACGTCGACTCCGGAGATCGTGTCTCTACCGCCGCCAACGCTTACTCAGTCGGTGGTAGCAGCACGTTTTGTGGAGTCAACGGTTATTACTGCTGCAGGGTTATCAGGTATGATACCACCTGCGGTTACGCCTGCTTCTGGAGTCTCGCCTTCGCCAATGTCAGATTCAGAAAGAATAGCTTCACTAGAGCGGATCATGGCAGAACAATCAAAGACTATTCAAAGCCTAGTGGAAGCAAATCAACTACAGGCATCCCTCCTGGTCGAGCATGGGAAAATCATAGATGCCTTGAAGGAGTTCTTGGCATCTCAGGGGGAGATGAGCTGTAAAGGCGACAAGCTCAGAACGAAGAAGAGGAATGACCGAGATGATGATCCCAATGCATCGAAAGATGCAGGTGGTGAGCTGCCAAGAACTTCTGAAGCTCTTGGTACTTCCACAGCTGAGGGGGAGTCAACTGACGTGGCTGGTGTTTCTGGTGATGATGTGGTGTTAGTTGAAGATGATGTTATTGATGCGCTGAAAGAGCTTGATGACGACATGTTCAGTGACGATGTTCTGTTTGATGAAGATGTGCTGCCGAATGATATGATTGAGAAGATCGGTGAGCAGATTGTGATTGAAGATGGAATAGAAGAGGGGGAGATAGTAGAAGTAAACGTTGAACACGAGATACCTGAGGTTGAGAAAGCCGACGTGAGAGTTGAGATGGATGAGACTGAGTGGGAGGAGCAGCCTAGGTGGAAGGAAGGCTGTGCTCATTGGTTTATCAAGACCAAGAAGCCTGCTGTTCCAGCCATGTTCAAGAAGAGCTATAACATTAAAGGCTATGCTGAGTCTAAGAAGGGAATCATATGTTGGATTTATGATGAACAGATCAAGTTGTTTGTGGTGAAGCGTTATGATGGCATTCAATACTTCAAGAGAATGTTGAGATCTTTCAACACGTTGCCGGAATGCGAGGTGAAGGATTTGGCCAGGTTGGGCCTGATAAACAGAAGTGAAAACAATATGGCGAGAATGATTGAGAAGATAGTGTGGAAAGAAGGCATAAAAGAAAAGAAGTTTGAACTATTAAAGCCACAGAAGGGAATGCTCGTGGAGGATACAGAGAGGGGATTGAGAGTAGATGGCAAGCCATGGATGGTGATGAAGTACAAACCGATCCGATGCATCAAGGAGGTTTCGATGAAGAATATGCCTCAAGATGTGTTGAAGAATCTAAAATGGTGGTACGTTGACTGCCAGACTGCTGAAGCTGTGACGGAAGATGAGGATGAACAAGAGATCCTTAGAGTTTACGACCCGATGCATCTTGTAAACTTGTCACAAGCTGATCTGAAGATGCTCAACGAGAAAAAGATCTTTTATATTCCAGCTTGGAAGGATGAAGCAAGAAAGTATCAACGAGTTGTGACGGTATGTGTTAGAGAAGGAGTGCACGCATGAAGATACAAGATTACAAGACAAGAGCTGAAAGATCAAGATATGAAGCTACTGCCAAGGGGGAGTCTGTTGGTGCATAGATGTCAGTAGTTCATATGTCTAAAGTCTGTAATCGAGTCTGTAATATTGTTTATGTAATTGTTTGTTTAGAAGCGAAGTTGTTGACAAGTTCGCTTAGGCGAACTTGTTAACCAAGCGAAGTTGTTGACAAGTTCGCCTAGGCGAACTTGTTGAACGAGCGAAGTTATAGACAACTTCGCCTGAGGCGAAGTTGTCGTGTATTTAAGTAGTTTACTGTTTACGGTTTAAGGTTAATCAGTTAATCGGTTGGTCAGTTAGAGTTTTGGTTGATCGAGTTCAGTTTACGTGTAAGTCTATTGACGTGAGTCTGTAAGAATCTCGGTTTAAGTTATCAATATAACGTGTGGTTGTTCGTATTGTGTGTACGTGTGTTCGTGAGCTAATATTCTACGTCCGTAACGATCTACACAGGGATTCCGCACCTGTGTATATCGGGATATCTCGTGTGATCCGTCCAGGGAACCTACACTTTTTCACTGCAATCTCTGATGAAGTGATGTCTGATTTCAATGTGCTTAGTCTTAGAGTGTTTGCACAGGGTTCTTAACAGTAAAATATGCAGCAGTATTATCAATAAGAATAGGGGTGATGAGAAAATTCAAACCATAGTCCAGCATCTGATTTTGAATCCAGAGAACTTGTGCACAACAGGCAGATGCAGCAACATATTCAGCTTCTGCAGTGGAGATTGATACTGTAGTCTGTTTCTTGCATTGCCATGACACTAGCCTTTCTCCCAAAAACTGGCATTCCCCTGATGTTGACTTTCTACTCATATTGCATCCATCATAATCACTGTCTGTATATGCAATCAGATCAAATGATTGGTTATTTGGATACCGAATCCCTAAGTCTGGTCTTCCCTTCAAGTATCTGAATATTCTTTTAACAACATTCATGTGGGAGAATTTTGGATTTGACTGGAACCTAGCACACACACACACAGCAAACATGATATCTGGTCTTGTTGCAGTCAGATACGTCAGAGATCCAATCTTGGCTCTGTATTCATGCTCATCAACTGACTCCCCCTTTTCATCAGCTATCATTTTTTCTTTGGTGTCCATTGGAGTTGAAGCAGTCTTGTAATCATGACAGTTGAACTTATTCAAAATGACCTGCACATACTTAGTTTGGTGAATGAAGATCCCTTCAGCCTTTTGTTGAACTTGCAGCCCCAAAAAGAAGTTCATTTCACCCATGGAATTCATGCTGTACTTGAACTTCATCACCTCTTTAAACTCCAAACATATATTTTCATTTGTAGATCCAAAGATGATATCATCAACATAGACTTGTAAAAGCAACAAATCTGACCCTTTTCTTCTGTAGAAGAGTGTCTTGTTAATGGCCCCCCTTGTGAAACCATTTTCAAGTAAATGAGTTGATAGCTCATCATACCATGCTCTAGGAGCCTGATGCAATCCATAAAGAGCTTTGTTTAACTTATATACCCTGTTTGGATACATGGGATCCTCAAAACCTGGTGGTTGAGCCACGTACACTTCTTCATCAATATTTCCATTTAGGAATGCAGATTTAACATCAAGCTGGAATACTCTTATGTTCTTTGAGGCAGCATATGCAAGGAAAATTCTTATGGCTTCCAGTCTTGCAACTGGTGCAAACACTTCCTCAAAGTCTATCCATTCTTCTTGAAGACATCCCAGTGCTACAAGTCTTGCTTTGTTCTTAATCACCAAACCCCTTTCATCCCTTTTGTTTTTGAACACCCATTTGGTTCCAATTGCATATCTGTCATGTGGCTTGTCTACAAGATTCCACACATGTAAATCTCTAAACTGGGCCAATTCCTCTTGCATAGCTTCTACCCAACTATTGTCTTTTAATGCTTGAGCAATATTCTTTAGTTCTAATTGGGATAGAAAGCAAGAGTACAGACAGATGTTTGCTATCACAGAATGACTCCTTGTTACTCTTTCATGCAAGTCACCAATGATATTTTCAGCAGGATGATTCTTTTCAACAGTAGGAGTTTGTATTATCATATTTGTAGAAAAATTTGTGTCAAGATTTGATTCATTAAGTTCAGGTTCTTCAATGATCAAATCAGCTTCTGCATCATGAAACTCTGGTGCTTCATCATTGGTTTTTCCTGAAGTAGATGCACCATTGTTTCCCAGATTCAAGCTTTGAAACAAGTCTTGAAATCTTGCTGTGGAAGCATTCTCATCTTCATTTGATTGGTTGCATGTGTCACTCCCATTCTGAACATGATCATTTTATACATTTGGAATGTCCTAATTGTTTACTTCCTCATCTTCTTCAATGGCATTGCTTGAGGAGCTTTTCACAAAAGTATATTCATTTTCTTTTCTTGCAACCTTTTTCCACAACTCTTCCAAGTCCAGTTCTTTCTTTTTACTCTCTTCAACATGTGTACTGGTCTTGTAGAATGAATCATCAAAGTCTTTAGAATAAATATTGAATGACTTTATTAACTTTTCATGACCAAACAGCCATGTTGCACCACCGACTGTGTTGAATTGATTTTCATTAAAAATGATGTCAGATGACTCTATCACACTCATGTGATCTTTCACATAAACTCTGTATGCCTTTGAGTGAGTAGAATATCCAACAAAGAAACAATCTAGTGACTTAGTTTGAAACTTGTTCAAATAATCTCTAGTGTTCAACAGAAAACATTTGCAACCGAAGGGTTTGAAAAACTTGATGTAAGGCTTTCTATTATTGAAAATTTCATATGGAGTCTTGTTATGCCTTTTGTTTACAAGTACTCTGTTCTGAACATAACATGCTGTATTGATTGCTTCAGCCCAAAAAGTGACAGGCAGATTTGCATCAGCCATCATGGTTCTGGCAGCTTCTATCAAAGTTCTGTTTCTTCTTTCTGCCACACCATTTTGTTCAAGAGTTCTAGGAGCTGAGAATTGTTGAAATATTCCTTTCTTTGTGCAGAATTCTTCCATAACTCCATTTTTGAACTCTGTACCATTGTCACTTCTCATCATTTTGACTTTCTTATTCAGCTTGTTCTCAATCATTGTAACACAACCCATAATCAACTCAGCAGACTCATCCTTGGTACTTAGGAAATAGACCAAAGTATATCTAGAATAGTCATCAATGATCACCAGACAGTATCTTTTCTTTCCAATACTTGGCACACTCACAGGACCAAAAAGATCCATGTGAAGTAACTCAAGTGGTTGATCAATTGAATTGATGAGCTTTGTCTTATGAGTAGACTTGTGTTGTTTTCCCTTTTGACATGAGTCACAGTGATCATCAAACTTAAATTCTCTTGTAGGTAAACCAATCACATGTTCACCCTTGACTAGTCTATTCATGTTTTTTTATGTTTACATGACACAATTTCCTATGCCACAATTTTGATTCATTTTCAGTGGCTTTGGAGATAAAACATGCACCACCTCTTGAAATGACTTCTTTCATATTTAACTCATATAAGTTGCCATTTCTGGGTGCCATCATCATAATCATCTCAGGTGGAATTACAAACTCAGGTTTTAAGATGAAGCAATGGGAATCATCAAAACTAACTTTGTAACCTTTATCACACATCTGTGATATGCTCAGAAGATTGTATTGAAGTCCCTCAACATGAAACACATTATCAAATGACACCTTTCCATTTGTCAAGATTCCTTTTCCCACAATCTTTCAACCATTTTCTTCACTCCCGAAAGCAACAGGACCTTCATATTTCTCTTCATAGTTCACAAGTGACCTCTTGTCACAAGTCATGTGCCTAGAACAACCACTATCCATATACCATATATCATTCAATGGAGTGGCCTGTTCCTGCACAAAGAGAAATTTGATTAGTTCAGTGATGAGGTGCAAGCTTCATCTACTTGCAACTCATCAGTGTCATTTTCAGTGGTAGCTTGGGAAGTGAGTGTTGTAGGTTTAGGATCTGCATGAGTGATCTCCAGATTATCAGAATGATCAGTTTCATAGTCACATTCTCTAGGTGTTTTGAAAAGTGAAACTGAACATTGAGGCTCAACTGAGTCAGTGACATTCTCTTTCAAGACATAGTACTTTGTTTCTGAGTAGTCTCTTATATCAGTCACAGTTTCAGTTTCAGTTTCTGCTTTAGGTTTCCATGTGAAACCTTGTGGTTCATATCCATGTTTCTTCAAGAATTTTTCAACACCAGTCAGTTCATTTGGTTTTATTCTCAGATAAATTTCTTTCCTTCTTGTCTTCTCACTGTTTGATGATTCTTGAGACTCATCAGACTCAACTGATTGAATGTCTTGATTAATCTTCAATGACTGACTTTTCTTCTTTGTCACCTTCTTGTGCTTCTGTGGTGACTCACTTCTTCTTGCAGACTTAGTCATTTGTTTCTTTCCTTTGATTTCAGCATTTTTTTTGTTACTTGTCTCCTTTCCACACACATTTCCTTTTCCCAAATACATATCATACCTCTGTTTGTACAAAACAAAGTCTTGACCATACTTTGTTCCATTTGGGACATGAAATGGTTTGAGGTTGAATGTTTGATTACATGAATCTGTGTGGTGACCATATTCATCACACTTTTTGCACCAAACCCTGCTCTTGTGTCACACCCGGCCCTGAACGGCGGAAACAGCCGGGCGCGCGCGAGTGGGGATTGATAATTAAGCACGGGCCATTGCAAACATTCAAAGTAAGATTTTCATTGCGCATGAAATGTTTAATACAAATACATTACATTGTTTAAAGATTACATAAAAACATCCAAGTATAAAAACTGTTGAAGATTTCCACGCCATATCCCCTTTGCGTGGCGGGAACAACCGCGCGCATCGAAGGGATAGAACTAAAATCTTCCAAAAAGCTAGTTTTAGATGTTCAGCGTGAGGTGATCTAAGTGTGACTCCATGCGCTACCTAGTTATCTCCTGAAAGACACGTAAAACATTTGAATCAGTATAAACTGAGTGAGTTCACAAGTTTTAGTAACTTGATAAATCGTATTGCATCATAGTCTTGATAAAAATCATTCTAAAACATAATTCTGATAGCATCATTGAAACACATGCTTAGCAAAACATAGTTCTGATAACGTTTCCTTTGATAAATCCGTCCCGCGGGTTACGCGCGAACATTTCTGAGAACCGTGCTCGTCTGTGTAAGTGGCGCTGCCACTACGAGCGAATAATACCGTCCCGCGGGTTACGCGCGGACATTTCTGGGAACCGTGCTCGTCTGTGTAAGTGGCGCTGCCACTACGAGCGAATAATACCGTCCCGCGGGTTACGCGCGGACGTTGTGCCGGAAAACAAGGCGCTCGTCTGCGTAAGAGGAGTGACCTCTACGAGCGGGCTCAATCCCATAGTACTGCCCCGTGACATGCTAGGCACTCGTCTGTGTAAGAGGTGCGACCCCTACGAGTGGGCGGATCAAACCAGCAGTCCCTACCCTTAGAGTTCCAATGGTAAAGTGATCACTTACTCGAATCTGGTGCACTAACATCGAAAACCATAGATAACCGCTTGCATTGCTCATCATGAAACATAATTTAAACACATAATCGCTTGCATTGCTCATCATGAAACATAATTTAAACACATAATCGCTTGCATAGCTTGTAAGTATACCATGATAAAACATTATTTCAGTACGTGTCCCTCGCCCCGAAAACAGTTTAAAAATAGTGAAAACAGTGAAAATAGGGGCTGTGAGACTCACCTGTGGTTCTTGTTAAGGGATTAATCGAGATTCAGGTTTTCTTGGTGTGGCCTCGGAATTGAAGGTCTAGAATACGATTAAATAACAAGTATATATATATTAAGATCAAGAAATAGGAGAATATAAGGGTTGGAAAGTAGATCTCAGGGTTATAATCTCGGCTTACCTAGTAACAGGAACGGAATTGAAAATCAAACGGATGCTTGGACGATGATTAGTGCAATTTGCAGTTTTAAAAGAGAAGTTTGAAGTGTGTTTGGGTGATAATTTGGGTTACATATTTATAGGCAAGATTTAGGGAACACAATCCCTTGCTTTAGGGGATTGTAATCTTTTCATATCTAGGTGTAATGATGATAAAGTATGGAAATTATTATTATTTATTTAAAAGTGGAGGAGTGGATAAAAGATTCTGATTTGATTTGGACAGGACATGCAGGTCTGTGGTTGGTGAGAGTAGGGTGGCTGACAGTTGACTTTTCATGTTACAGTATGCTTTTTCAGGTGCTTTTGTCAGTGTACAGTTAAAAAGTAGAAATCTCTGAAACACGCAACTGTTTCCTTTTTGGGCGGGAATAATCCCCTTATATCTGGAGATTAGGCTAAGTGTTCTGCGCGTATAGCTTTGTGCGCATAGCTTTCGGCGTGAAGGACATTTCTTTGCTGCGGGTAGGTACGTAACCTTCTCGCAGTCAGGGACATTGAGTTTCATTTGTAGATTCTCCAGGTGGTCTTGGTATTTCAACATAGTGATCAGTTATGTTGAAGTCAATTCCATCTTGGAGCTTCAGACAAACTAACTCTCAATGTTCCCGCCATGCGGGGAGGTTAGTTCTCCTTCCGCACGCGCATAAACGATTTAGGATGCACCCGCCTTAGCATCATGCGGGACGGTCAACCCATCAGACAACATAAAGTTAAGTTACATGAAAACATAAAGCCAAAACATTCGCGCATGGCGCACATAACATATGCTCACGCTGGTTCTAACATAGCGCGCTCGCGCAGGGCGTTCATAACAATTGCCCGCGCTGATTCTAACATAGCGCGCTCGCACAGGGCGCACATAACGTGCCCGCGCTGAATCTAATTTAGCGCGCATAATATTCACAATCACCTAATTATTAGGTTGATTACTTGGTTTATAGGGTTGGGAGATTACCGGGTGTCACATTTTCCCCCTGTTAAGAGAATTTCGTCCCGAAATTTAGGAGACGTCGCTGGCAGAAGCCATGCTCTGAAAGAGGTGTGGGTATTTCTTGCGTATTTGATCTTCTCTTTCCCAAGTGAATTCAGGCCCACGCCTTGAGTTCCATTGAACCTTTACTAACTTGATTCTGCTTCTGCGTAACTTTTGTTCTTTCCAATCGGTTACTGCTATAGGTTCTTCTACGAAGTATAGTTGTTTGTCGATGTGAATCTCGTCCAACGGTAAAATTAACGTTTCGTCAGATAAACACTTTTTGAGGTTGGACACATGAAACGTATCATGAACTCCACTTAGTTCGGCGGGTAAACGGAGTTTATAAGCAACCGGACCGATCCTTTCCAGGATCTCAAATGGTCCAATGTAGCGCGGATTCAATTTTCCTCGCTTGCCGAAACGGGGGACTCCTTTCCATGGAGAGACTTTCAAAAGTACTCTATCCCCTTCTTGAAACTCCAACGGTTTCCTTCGCACATCTGCGTAGCTCTTCTGTCTGTCGCGCGCTGTCTTAAGGCGATCCCGTATCTGAAAAATCTTGTCTGTTGTTTCTTGGATCAATTCTGGACCAGTCATTTGCTTGTCACCCACTTCAGCCCAGCAAAGTGGGGATCTACACTTGCGCCCATACAAAGCTTCAAACGGCGCAGCCTTGAGGCTTGTGTGATAACTGTTGTTGTAAGAAAATTCAACCAATGGGAGATGAGTATCCCAGCTACCCCCGAAATCGATTGCGTACGCGCGCAACATATCTTCCAATGTCTGGATTGTTCGCTCGCTTTGTCCATCCGTTTGGGGATGATATGCCGTACTCATGTCAAGACGAGTACCTAAAGCCCCTTGTAACGATCTCCAAAACCTTGAGGTGAACCGACTATCTCTATCAGAAATGATGGACACCGGGACTCCATGTTTTGAAACTACTTCTCGAATATACAATCGGGCTAACTTTTCCATCTTATCGGTTTCCTTGATCGGCAGAAAGTGCGCTGACTTAGTTAGCCGATCTACAATAACCCAGATCGTGTCGTAACCCCCAGGTGTCCTTGGCAGTTTGGTAATGAAGTCCATAGAGATTTGTTCCCACTTCCACATGGGAATTTCTGGCTGTTGAAGCAACCCTGATGGTTTCTGGTATTAAGCCTTCACCTTCGAACACGTCAGGCACTTACTGACATACGTCGCGATGGCGCCTTTAAGATTGGGCCACCAATACAGCACTTTAACATCTTGGTACATCTTGTCTGCGCCAGGATGTACGGAATACCGCGTCTTGTGAGCTTCGTTTAACACTTGCTCGCGCAATCCTCCCTTGAGAGGGACCCATATGCGGTTAGCAAAATATCGAGTGTCGTTCTCTTTGAGCTCCAAATCCTTAATCATACCCCCAAGGGATTCGTTTTTAACAAACTCTGGTTTCAAGGCTTCTTGTTGAGCTTCTCGGATGCGGGTGGTGAGATCTGCGCGAATGGTCAATCTTAGAGCCTTGACTCGTAGCGTTTTTATTCGCTCCTTCCAACTTAGCGCGTCTGCTACCACGTTCGCCTTTCCAGGGTGGTACTTAATTTCACAATCATAATCATTCAATAGTTCAACCCATCTTCGTTGCCTCATGTTTAAATCCTTTTGATCAAATATATGTTGAAGGCTCTTGTGATTCGTAAAGATTATACACTTTGTACCATAGAGGTAATGGCGCCAAATCTTTAACGCGAAGACAACCGCTCCAAGTTCCAGATCATGCGTTGTGTAGTTCTTTTCATTGGCCTTGAGTTGGCGCGAGGCATACGCTATGACTTTGTCTCGCTGCATAAGGACACATCCGAGTCCCTGATGTGAAGCGTCGCAGTAAACGACGATGTCATCCGTCCCCTCGGGCAGAGACAAAATTGGCGCACAACATAACTTCTGTTTCAACATTTGAAATGCCGCTTCCTGATTTTCGCCCCAAACAAACTTCTTGTCTTTCTGAGTTAGCGCGGTCAGAGGTAGAGCTATCTTGGAGAAGTTCTCAATGAAGCGTCGATAGTAGCCAGCTAGTCCTAGGAATTGCCTCACCTCAGTTGGGGTTTTTGGCGCTTCCCAGTTTTCGATGGCCTTGACTTTGGAAGGATCAACGTGTATTCCTTTCTCGTTTACAACGTGACCGAGAAAGTGAACTTCTCTAAGCCAAAACTCACACTTGGAAAACTTCGCGTACAACTTTTCCTTCCTCAAAAATTCCAAAATCAATCTTAGGTGTCGCTCATGCTCGGCCTTGGTCCGAGAGTAAATCAGAATGTCATCTATAAATACAATCACAAACTTATCCAAGTATGGTTTGCACACGCGGTTCATCAGATCCATGAATACAGCCGGCGCATTAGTTAGCCCGAAAGGCATCACTAAGAACTCATAATGGCCGTATCTAGTTCGGAAGGCTGTTTTCGGCACATCTTCCTCATGGACCCTAAGTTGGTGGTATCCTGACCGTAGATCTATCTTCGAATAATAACTGGATCCCTGCAACTGGTTAAATAAGTCGTCAATCCTCGGTAAGGGGTACCGATTCTTGACTGTCAGCTTGTTCAGCTCCCTGTAGTCAATACACATCCGGAAGGAACCATCCTTCTTCTTTACAAACAGTACTGGAGCTCCCCAAGGTGAGAAGCTTGGGCGTATGAAACCCTTATCCAATAGTTCCTGTAGCTGATTGGATAGCTCTTGCATCTCAGATGGAGCTAATCGATAAGGCGCTCGAGCTACTGGCGCAGCTCCTGGGACTAAATCAATACGAAATTCGACTTGTCGCGGCGGCGGTAATCCGGGCAAATCTTCAGGAAAAACTTCTGGAAATTCGCGCACTACTGGTAAGTCTTCAATTCTTCGCTAATCTCCTTCCTTCTCTACTACATGCGCCAGGAAGGCGTAGCACCCTTTCCTTAGGCACTTGCGCGCCTTTAGGCACGAAATCAGTTTCGTCGCAACTCCCCTTCTTTCCCCTTGAATGGCCAAGGCCTACAGGCCATAAATGTCTTATAGGAGCACCCTTTGTCCAAGGCTCCTGATTCGGGTTCTGGGGTCTCGTTCTGACGACCCTGGCTAGATTCGGCCTTGCTGGCCTCATGTGTCGCGATCGCCTGCGCGATTATTTCCGCAAGTTCCTCGGGTGTCATGGTAATTCCCTTGGCTCGGGTTGGAGGCATTCTCGCTTTTCTTAAAAAAAGAGAATATAACAAACTTAGCGCATGTACCATGAGCACATAGTGTTTTTATCCTTAACGTTCACTAGACATTGTGTGACCCGTGTTCCTAAGTGTGTGTGTGGTTTCTTTCGAAAATATTTTCTTTGAAAAATACTTCATGCGATTCCCCGACGGTTATAGTCTAGGTTAAAACTTCTTTTCCTAGTTCGCTATAACCAGTGCTCTGATACCAATCTGTCACACCCGGCCCTGAACGGCGGAAACAGCCGGGCGCGCGCGAGTGGGGATTGATAATTAAGCACGGGCCATTGCAAACATTCAAAGTAAGATTTTCATTGCGCATGAAATGTTTAATACAAATACATTACATTGTTTAAAGATTACATAAAAACATCCAAGTATAAAAACTGTTGAAGATTTCCACGCCATATCCCCTTTGCGTGGCGGGAACAACCGCGCGCATCGAAGGGATAGAACTAAAATCTTCCAAAAAGCTAGTTTTAGATGTTCAGCGTGAGGTGCTCTAAGTGTGACTCCATGCGCTACCTAGTTATCTCCTGAAAGACACGTAAAACATTTGAATCAGTATAAACTGAGTGAGTTCACAAGTTTTAGTAACTTGATAAATCGTATTGCATCATAGTCTTGATAAAAATCATTCTAAAACATAATTCTGATAGCATCATTGAAACACATGCTTAGCAAAACATAGTTCTGATAACGTTTCCTTTGATAAATCCGTCCCGCGGGTTACGCGCGAACATTTCTGAGAACCGTGCTCGTCTGTGTAAGTGGCGCTGCCACTACGAGCGAATAATACCGTCCCGCGGGTTACGCGCGGACATTTCTGGGAACCGTGCTCGTCTGTGTAAGTGGCGCTGCCACTACGAGCGAATAATACCGTCCCGCGGGTTACGCGCGGACGTTGTGCCGGAAAACAAGGCGCTCGTCTGCGTAAGAGGAGCGACCTCTACGAGCGGGCTCAATCCCATAGTACTGCCCCGTGACATGCTAGGCACTCGTCTGTGTAAGAGGTGCGACCCCTACGAGTGGGCGGATCAAACCAGCAGTCCCTACCCTTAGAGTTCCAATGGTAAAGTGATCACTTACTCGAATCTGGTGCACTAACATCGAAAACCATAGATAACCGCTTGCATTGCTCATCATGAAACATAATTTAAACACATAATCGCTTGCATTGCTCATCATGAAACATAATTTAAACACATAATCGCTTGCATAGCTTGTAAGTATACCATGATAAAACATTATTTCAGTACGTGTCCCTCGCCCCGAAAACAGTTTAAAAATAGTGAAAACAGTGAAAATAGGGGCTGTGAGACTCACCTGTGGTTCTTGTTAAGGGATTAATCGAGATTCAGGTTTTCTTGGTGTGGCCTCGGAATTGAAGGTCTAGAATACGATTAAATAACAAGTATATATATATTAAGATCAAGAAATAGGAGAATATAAGGGTTGGAAAGTAGATCTCAGGGTTATAATCTCGGCTTACCTAGTAACAGGAACGGAATTGAAAATCAAACGGATGCTTGGACGATGATTAGTGCAATTTGCAGTTTTAAGAGAGAAGTTTGAAGTGTGTTTGGGTGATAATTTGGGTTACATATTTATAGGCAAGATTTAGGGAACACAATCCCTTGCTTTAGGGGATTGTAATCTTTTCATATCTAGGTGTAATGATGATAAAGTATGGAAATTATTATTATTTATTTAAAAGTGGAGGAGTGGATAAAAGATTCTGATTTGATTTGGACAGGACATGCAGGTCTGTTGTTGGTGAGAGTAGGGTGGCTGACAGTTGACTTTTCATGTTACAGTATGCTTTTTCAGGTGCTTTTGTCAGTGTACAGTTAAAAAGTAGAAATCTCTGAAACACGCAACTGTTTCCTTTTTGGGCGGGAATAATCCCCTTATATCTGGAGATTAGGCTAAGTGTTCTGCGCTGCGTGAAGGACATTTCTTTGCTGCGGGTAGGTACGTAACCTTCTCACAGTCAGGGACATTGAGTTTCATTTGTAGATTCTCCAGGTGGTCTTGGTATTTCAACATAGTGATCAGTTATGTTGAAGTCAATTCCATCTTGGAGCTTCAGACAAACTAACTCTCAATGTTCCCGCCATGCGGGGAGGTTAGTTCTCCTTCCGCACGCGCATAAACGATTTAGGATGCACCCGCCTTAGCATCATGCGGGACGGTCAACCCATCAGACAACATAAAGTTAAGTTACATGAAAACATAAAGCCAAAACATTCGCGCATGGCGCACATAACATATGCTCACGCTGGTTCTAACATAGCGCGCTCGCGCAGGGCGTTCATAACAATTGCCCGCGCTGATTCTAACATAGCGCGCTCGCGCAGGGCGCACATAACGTGCCCGCGCTGAATCTAATTTAGCGCGCATAATATTCACAATCACCTAATTATTAGGTTAATTACTTGGTTTATAGGGTTGGGAGATTACCGGGTGTCACATCTTGAAGGCTTCATGTTCTTTTGGTTTCTTGAATCTTTCACTTGGCTTAGGTGTATTGACTCCTAAAGTCTTCTGATTCTTTAGACCATCAAAATCAATTGAAAAAGGAACAAATTCCTCAATCTTGATGTCTTGTCTTGCAACTTTGCTTTTGACAAAAACAACTTTCTTCATAATCATAGGTTCCTCATCACTGCTTTCTCTAACCCTTGACTGTCTTTTCTTATATTCTTCCATAGTTTCCACTTCTCCAACATCCAACACCTCACGACTAGAAAATATTGGATAAACTGGGATAAAATTTTCTGTTTCAACCTTTTCAGTCACCATTTTCCTTTTGTTGTTCTGCTTTATTCTAGCCAATACAGCTTTGCTTGGTGGTCTGACAGCATTGTAGTTTATCTTCCTCCTTTCACAGATATCAAAAGAAACATGTTCACTTTTCATTTTATCATTTTGCTTCTTTAATCTTGGTAGGACTGGTGAATACTTTGGAAGTTTATCAACAGATTCAGGTTTCTTGTATTTTCTTCCTCTTTCAGCAGCTTTGATTTCCTTTTCAGTAATTTGATCACTCAAATCACTCAAATCATCTTGATCCAACTCATCTGAATCAAGGTCATCCTTAGAGACTTGAACTCCAATTGACTTTTTCTCCTTCACTTCTTTCTTAATCACAAACTCTCCATCTTCATTTACTTCTACTTTTTTGTACAAATCAACAAATTATTCCCTGTCTTGAAAGACATCTTTGAATTGTCGTAAGTATGCATCTCTTTTCTCTTTGTCAACTTTAGGCATAAAGTTGTTGTTGAATGGAGGTGGAACTGTCTTGTATTTGTCCTGTTCTTTCACTTGATTCAGTATTCCACATATGTTGCCAGTTGAGACCAAATTCTTCAGAAATTCAGTTTCAACCTTTAGTCTTGTGTTTTGCACCTTTTCTTCAACCAACATCTTCTTTAAACCATCAATCTCAGTGATGTATCTGGTTTGATTTCTGTAGATGATCATGCAATCATCTTCAAGGCTTTTAATCTTTTCATCACTAATCATTTCACTTGCCTCATACTCATTTATGATACTTTGCTTTCTAAAACACTCACCTTCCAGCTTGCCTACTTTTGTTTTTAGTTCTATGACAAGTTCATTTAAATCAACTGTAGGAGCAGAGTGTACCTGAGAAGATGATCCCTTTTCTTTCTCAATTATGGCCATGAATGCCACATTTGCTTTCCTGATATCATCTGCAATGTCCTCTTCATGACTGCTCCAATCAAAAATTCCTTCATGTTGTGTAGTCATTGCCACATTTCCTTGATTTCTGATCTGATTTTGATTTGCTGGAACAGTGTTGTTAGGAACATTTTAAACAACTTGAAGGTTTTGATTGTTATTCATTTGAAAACCTTGATTCTGTTGCATACTTTGTTGTTGATTATTCATTTGAGACTGAAAGTTGTTGAAGTTTGGGTTGTAGTTGTTGTTGTTGAAGTTGTTCATTTGATTGTTGTTGTTGTTGAATCTTGGCTGATTTTGTTGGTAATGCTGCTGACCTCTTGGTTGATTCTGTTGATATTGATGCTGACCTCTTGGTTGTTGATTCTGAAATTGATTTATCTGAAAATTTCTTGGTTGATTGCATTCTCTTGCAAAATGACCAGGTTGCTGACAATTATAACATATTGCTTTTGACTTGTCAAACCCAATCCTGTCATTAGGACCAGAGACAAGAGTTCTACCAGTTCTGTTATACAGCCTTCTACTTCTCAAACCTAACATGGTAGCTTGCCATTTCAATTCCATGTCTTCTAAGTCATCTGCATCAATTTGTTCTAAATCATCTTGAACCACACTTGTGTGAATCATGTTCTTTGCAACAAATGCATTATATGACTCAGTGAATATAGACAACAGAGCTTGTGTCTCATTGTTTTGAACATGTCCTGTTACAGGGTTAGTAACATTTCCACTAGACATAGAGGCAGAGTCAGAATCATCAATTAGTTGCACATTGAACCTCTGCTGATTTCCCTGAGTACTTGTGCTACCCCCAATGAAAGATTTAGGAGTCACAACATTATGTTCAGCTGGTTCTACTGTGATGGGAATATGTTGTTGGTTCTTTGTTGACAGGTTTCCCATAGGGGCAATCAATGCATTTGAAACATTGAAGCTTGGTCTATCTTCCTTAATCATTTCATTCTCAATCATTTCAAGTTCAGCAGCTTGAAGAAAACATACCACATCATCCAATTTCAATTCATTGAAATTCTGCTTTTGAAGGATGAATTTGCAAGCAGTATACCATTCTTTTGGCATTGAGTTGAGTAACTTTGTATTCGAATCAAAATCAATCATTACATAATCAGTTGTTCTCAACTCATTCACAATACTCAGAAAACATTCTAGTATTGATTTCAACCTTTCTCCATCCCTATATTTGAATCTTTCCAACTGTTGCTTCAATCTTTGCTTCTTTATGTTTTTCAGTTCAGAGTTCCCTTCATACATCTCAAGGATGGCATCATACATTTGTTTGGCAGTTGTGTGATTAGCCACCTTGGTCAGTATCTCCCACGACAAACCTAGCTTAATCATAACCAAGGCTTTGTCATCCACCTTTCTCATCTTTTCTCTTACAGCAGCAGTTGTAGTAGCATTTGTACCTTCTTCTACAGTAGTTTGTGGACCATTCTTGATGGAGTTCCACATGTCAAAGTCATTGTAGTATACTGCTGCTTCAAAGAGTACCTTCTATTTGATAAAGTTTTCCTGTCCATACAACCTTGGTATCTTGTTAGTAGACACCTCTTGTTCCTCATATCCAGACATTTTGAGAAATCAAAAATCAGTTTCTTTGATAAAAAAATAATCAGATCTGAAACCGAATGCTCAGATCTGATGTGTCTGATGTGATTAGAATAAGATTTAGATATAAAGATTAAAACTTTAATTTAAACAAGGAAAAGAAAACAACGAAAATTGTAGATCTGAAAGAAAAATGAAGAACAGGGTTGCTGATGTCACAAATCAATCGAACAGTGCCTGCTTACGTCATTCTTTTTCAAATCTTCAATCAGCAACACTCTTTCTAAAAATAGCAGTATTCAGCTCTGATACCACTTGTCAGGTCCCTTCATATGGTCGATTCGGCTCGGATCTTAATCAATCATGTCATAACTCACACAAAATTAATCGTGTTGACAAGAGAGTTAATGACGGGTTACTATATTTAGAAAGATAGCCGTTTGTTAAAGGCGGAATCAATAACAAACATACGGTTGCAATGAATATTCAAAGATAGATGGCACACACAGGATTCACTCAAAAGATTTCCATTTATATAATGTTAATCATACAAACGGGGTAATCGATTTAGGGTTTTATAAGGAATCCTAGGACAGCCGGAACACACAAAATATTCTCAATTAATGTGTCGGTCTTATCTGTATCATGTGTCCATCTGCCTCTCCTTGGCGGCTTGCCCTAAATATTCTATTTATTGGCCTGCCAACCTAGGACAACTGTCATTCCTTTTAGAAACCTAAATACAATCATACGTATTCAAATTACATATTCAAAATAAGCTAAGTGTAAAACAAGTCTTCCGGGTAGGCTTTTCATTAATCTTCAGTCTCCGAGTACGCAGTGTACTCGGCCTTCCTTCAGACTTGGTAAACATAGAAGTGTACTCGGGATCAGTTTCCAGGTAGACTTTACTTAAAGAATATTTTACCAAGTAAAATATTCACCGAGTAGACTTCAATCTTCTTGAACTTATCAAACTTTGCCCGACAAATCCTTACGAGCAACCTTGTTCTTCTATAGTCCTGTTCGGCTCATTGTCATTGAATAACTTGTTGATAAGGCGTACACGGGAGTACATACCTTACTTGAGCAGAACCTTACTCGATATAACTTAGAGATATTCCATTAACTCATCAAGTATACTCGGACCATAATTATTAAAGAATACCTTGCCCGGTCTTCCAATCACTTGGCTTCATGGACTTGGTTAACCAAACCTTACTCGGATGAGTAAAATACTTGGTCTTGAAGAACAAGCCTGCTTGACAAAGTGAACCTTGCTCGGAGATGCCAAATCAGTGATCCTTACTCGGGAAACCACTAAAAAGCATACCTTGCTCGGATATCCACTTAAGAAGACTATTTGAAGTAAACCTTGCCCGGAAGGCAAAATCTCGTACTCGGCTAAGTAAAAGCTTGCTCGAAGTTCCAAGGTGTGCTTGGATTCAATACTTAGCAGTTTCTGAGGAGGTTGAGAAGATTCCAATCTTCCATATTCTTCGTTTAGGTCAAATCTCCATTTGGGTCAAACTCTTGACCCAACAAAGTAGTGAATTTGTTAACAAATCACTAAGAATAGATAACGAATTGACTAGATCAGTTAACGAATTAACGTGAATACGATAACAAATCAACGTGAATATGATAACGAATCAATGTGAATATGATAACGAATCATAATCATGTTCAGATCTTCAAATCTTCAAAGAAGATTTCCAGTTTTTCTGGAAATGATGAACATCAAACCAAAAAACCCATAAACTCAAATTTGTAATACAATCTCAATTGTCAACCAAATTCCACAAATAAACAATCAAACTACTCGCGAATCAAACACGATTACACTCGTATCAAACCCGTAATCCAATTTACCTTAACACATATCCAATTTAACCAAAAACCATTCCCTGTTTCTCGGCCAAACTCAAATCCAACCAACACAATCCAAATCCAAACCAAAATCCAATTCCAACTCACACTAACCTGTCAATACCTTAACAATCACCAACCTAATCCAAACATTCCATAATTCAACCAATTCAAGCTCAAATTGATACAAATTTAATCAAACAGAACCTTAAAAATACGTTATACCAATTAACAGTCTAATAATTCAAACTAACAACCAAATCAAGCGTAATTGAGAACCGAAAGCTCTGATACCACTTGTTTGAACCTCCGAATTAATACTTAATAAAAACAGATCTCAGATCTGTATATATACGGTTAATTCTTAACTCGGATCTAGCTCATAGTTACGTTTGATTATATGTTATATATATATAGATTATCAGTAGTATGTGTATGTATGTATAAAATTAAGATGAAGATCGTGAGAGATTTTGACAGAACTTCGTTAATTAACTATCAAAAGCTTAAATAACTTGTGAACAGAGTTCACTATAAATAGACGATGGAGTAGTTCGTTAACATCCCCTAACGAACTAATCTCCAATTCGTCATATACATTAAACAAACACAATCTACCTAACGAATCGCCCCCTACGAATCAGAAGGGAATAAACTTAAGTCTTAGTTCTCTAAACAACGTTAGCGAACTAGACATTACTAATAACGAATTACAATATAACTTAATTGTTTATTACATTAAACATAAACGACAAATACGTTAACATTAAATACAAAGACTCGAGATGCAAAATGGTGCACTAACAGATTCCGCACCCTCGTGTTACGAGATACTTCTGTGTAGATCCGGCTGGGAATCTACAAGGTCCATTATTTCCAACAAATCCAACCTCCACAAACCAATGGGGTGCTTGGTATGTAGTGTTGTTTTTGCTAAAGACTTGGCAAAAGAGATATTGAGATTACAATGATACATATTTACTATGCAACACATTGCCAAAAGTTCTTACAAGTTAACTACTCCCTCATGTTGGCCTTGCAGTGTGACAAAATGGCTAAGTAAGAAATGGGTGTAACGGTGGAGAGGATCTCGTGATGTTGCGCTCTTGGAAATGCTTAGGGTCATAACCACCCATTTCGACATGGGCCCGAAAGCGTATTGGATGTGGCCAAATTCCAAATCTCTCTTATACACCTAACGTGAAATCTGGAAGATAGCCTCATCTGAATCGGTTCATACATTTCTTCCATTCTATACAACCCATATTTAAACCAAAATTGGGCCATAAAAGTGTTATACTAACGACCCCAAGCTTGAATGATATAGAGAATCCAGATTATCTAACACATACGAGCTAGTTTTTTGATATCGTTTAATCAATGAATTAGGTTTGACTGTTGTGGTGTGTGTGTGTGTGTTCTAAAGAGAATTGGGTAGCATAAAGTAAGGAATCAATAATAAAGATCATTTGTTAATTTAGAATAAGTTACAAGGTACTAACAGGCGAAGTTCCAATCGCTGACATTCTCCAGCAAATGACCTCCATTCCCCAAGCCATTCGTTTTCATACCAATCGAATGGCCTACTTATCTAACGGATGGCCCATACGCCTACAAACCCGGCGTATGGCTTACCAAACTCATCATACACCTAACAACCAAACGTATGGACAAAACTAAGGTCCATTCACCTACAAGCCAGGCGAACGACTTTTACATTATTACAATATCAACCCTTCAACTTATAAAATAGATCCAAACAAGATTACAAAGACCATGACGACAATAAATGTATCAACAAACTCACTCTCGTCTTGGGCTTTGTCTTTTTCACTTCATGTCAATTTGGTCTTCAACGCCCCCTGTATGAATACCAATAGAAAAACATACACGTACTTGATGATAGACTGTCGCTATCTAGTAAAAAACAATTATTATCAGTTCCTAATCACCTAAGCAAGCTAGGTGTCACAGCCTCCGACCCCTATACCATGGGAGGGAAGCCGTGAACATTGATTTGTGGTATCGGTGTTTATTTAATTATTTTGCAGCGGAATATTTAATCAGAACCGTAGTTAGAAAAAATAATTAGAGTTATAAAAACACCATGTTTATTATTATGAACTGGGAATTTAATCCCTATTGATACATACATAAAGGTTTATAGGGTTAAACCCTAATTTACAAAGACACGTTTCTTTATTCTGGTGACAAGCCACTTATTTAAGTTGGAAGCCCGCAGACATCATTACTTTGTCTCTAACAAGTCACCTGAAACATGTTTAAAATATTTGATCAGCATGAAATACTAGTGAGTACATTCATTTGTAAATGACACATTTTACAGTTACAACATTAAGATGTTTTTACACCTGCCTGCTTACAAATTACCGAAAGGTACTTGTCACTCGACCGTATCTATGACTGTGGTCGCTAACACTTGTCCAATAAGTAACGCGTAATAGCCCAGTAGGCAAGCCTTGTATACAAAACCCCACAATACCAGTAGTAACTATCCCGTAAGTCTACAGAGACTTAATCACTGTAATGTATTTAAAATACTTTAAAAACATATTTGGAAAAATTTAGACCATTTGCCATGAGTTTTAAGGGTTTTGAAATCATCATGACAGTGTCAGCAAAATAGTTGTCCCACACAAATGTGAGTGGTACAAAAACTCAAATGTCTCACCTTGCAGGTATACAATTAGAGAAAACGCCTCTTGGTATTAAGCACCTAGGATAAACACAATGTAGTATATCTAGATTAGTATAAAACCAATAATGATAACGATAATCACGAGAGTAGAAACTTTACACCATGGCACAATGTCTTACCTTAATAGGCAGAGCTTTCAGATTCGTGTATATTTCTTTCGATCGGATAGGATATAGTTATGATAAGTCGGGTATTATACTATACACTTAATATATATGTATATGTGTGTGGGAATACAGAGAGAAACAAATTTTTTTTGCAAAGAGGAATGTCCCGTTTCTTTCTTATTTATAGCTGATTTTGGACCCCATCGCGATACGCGATGGCCATAAATAGAAAGGCGTCGCGTATCGCGAAGAATCTTGTAGCTTAGCTGAGTCAGCCCTAGGCATGCGACGTGGCACACCACAAGGCATGAAACGTGTCACGTCTGCGTAACTTCCATGTCACGATACGCGACGTGTTACTTTGGGAGTCTATCGCGTATCGCTATGCCACCAAGTTTCTGGATTATATTACACGTCATCGCGCTACGCGATGAGGATAATCTAAACCCATCGCGTATTGCTATGGAAGGATTATTAAAAATCATAATTTTTGACAAAAAATACTAAGGCGGCCCTTAAGTGGCTCGCGGAGATGCGAGCGTGCGAAGTGCAAAGTGCGTCATCAAAGCGCCACATTGCGCCCATCGCACTTCGCCCATGCCCATGCGCGTTCGCATTCGGGTGCTTCACACCCTCCGCTAGGACCACTAGGTGTGATATGTCTTATAAGAACATTAACATATGAGTTTTCTTTCTTATAAAGAGCTCATTAGTTTTGTAATTTAGCGATGTGGGACAAGGACTTAAAATCCTATTTATATCATGATGGAAGCTTCTCATTTTCTTTCCTCCACCAATGTGGGATGGAATTTTCTCTTCTTTTGTTTATTTATTTTTATGGTTTGTTATAGTCTCCCCTCCTTATTTTGAATCTCGTCCTCGAGATTTGGTTGAAATAAGTGTCGGTACTTCCGTTTCATTTCGGATTCCAATCCCCAAGTATATTCTGGTCCACGTTTTGAATCCCACTTCACTTTGACCATAACTATTCTTTTATGCTTGAGATTCTTGACCTTTCTATCTTCAATTTACAAGGGTTTCTCCACGAATATCAACTTTTCATGTACCTTTATATCTTGAAGGGGTACTTTTAGTGATTTATCAGCTAAACATTTCCCTAAGTTACTTACGTGAAATGCATCATGTATACCTGACATTTCCTCTGGTAATTCTAGCTGATAGGTTACTGGTCCAATTCGTTTGATAATTTGAAATGGTCCAACAAATCGTGGACTTAACTTTCCTCTTTTACCGAACCAGACTACTCCCTTCCATGGAGACACTTTTAGTAGCACTTTGTCTCCAACTTGAAATTCCAATGGTTTGCATCGATGATCCGCATAACTTTTCTGACGATCTCGTGCGGTCTTTAATCTCTCCTTAACTTGATTTATCTTATCAGTACTTTCTTGAATGATTTCAGGACGTGATAATTGCTTTTCTCCTATTTCTGCCCAACATACTAGAGTTCTGCACCTTCGTCCATAAAGGGCTTCAAATTGGGCAGCATTAATACTTGTATGATAACTGTTATTATAGGAGAATTCAATTAATGGTAAATGGTCATCCCAATTTCCACCAAAATCTATTACACATGATCTTAGCATGTCTTCTAATGTTTGTATGGTCCTTTAACTTTGACCATCAGTCTATGGATGGTATGTTGTGCTTAAGTTTAATTTTGTTCCCATAGCTACTTGAAAACTTTTCCAAAAATGAGAAGTAAAATGGCTATCCCGATCCGATACAATGGATAATGGAACTCCATGTAATGAGACAACTTTGTTTACATACAACTTAGCTAATTGTTCCATTTTGAAAGTTTCCTTCATTGGAATAAAATGAGCTGATTTTGTTAATCTATCTACAATCACCCAGATTGTGTCATTACCTCTTCTTGTAGTAGGTAATTTAGTAACAAAATACATTGTTAGAAATTCCCATTTTCATTTTGGCATTTCTAGCTGTTGAAGTAATCCCGATGGCTTTTGATGTTCTTCTTTAACTTAGGAACACGTTAAGCATTTTGAAACATAACTAGTTATGTCCTTTTTCATTCCTATCCACCAATAGATTTTCTTCAAGTCTTGATACATTTGATCTCTTCTTGGATGCATTTTGTATTTGGATTTATGGGACTCTTCGAGAATCTTTTCTCGTAATCCTCCTATGATTGGTATCCAGATCTTGTTCCCTATTCGGAGAATTTCATCATTTCCTATTACAAGTAGATCAATGGTACCATTTCTTTTCTCATCAGCAATATTATTTTCTTCTATTGCTTTTTTCTGAGCATTCTTTACTTCATCAAATAAATTGATTTGAACTTCTAACCTTAAAGCTCGCACTCTTTTAGGTTTCTCATGCTCTTTTCTGCTTAATGCATCGGCTACTATATTAGTCTTGCCTTCACGATATTGGATTTCACAATCATAGTCGCTAAGAATTTCCATCCAGCGTCTTTGCCTCATGTTAAGCTCCTTTTGCCCAAATATGTATTTTAAACTTTAATGATCTGTGAATCCAGAAAACTTACTACCATATAGATAGTGTCTCCAAATCTTTAGGGCAAAAATTATTGCTCCCAATTCTAAATCATGTGTTGTGTAATTCTCTTCATGCTTTTTTAACTGTCTAGATGCGTAAGCAATAACTTTTACACGTTGCATTAGTACACATCCCAATCCTGATTTAGAAGCATCACAAAAAACTGTGAAATCTTCAGTTCCTTCTGGTAATGCAAGTATTGGGGCATTTTTTAAGTTTTGTTTCAAAGTTACAAAAGCTTCTTCTTGCTTAGGTCCCCATTCAAACTTGGTATTCTTACATGTTAACTTGGTTAACGGAACCGCTATTCGGGAAAAGTTTTGAATGAAGCGTCTATAATATCCTGCTAATCCTAAGAAACTTCGAATTTTTGTAGGAGTCTTAGGAATTTCCCATTTTGTAATAGCTTCTATTTTGGAAGGGTCCACGTGAATACCTTTATGGTTAGTCAAGTGTCCTAGAAACTCTACTTCCTGTAACCAAAACTCACACTTTGAGAATTTAGCATAAAGCTTCTCTTTCCTCAATAGTGTCAAGAGTGTATGAAGATGTTTGACATGATCCTCATTGGTTTTGGAATAAATAAGTATATCGTCTATAAAAACGATTACAAATTTATCCAGATATGGTTTACATATTCGGTTCATCATATCCATAAATGCAGCTGGTGCATTGGTTAAACGAAATGGCATGAATGTAAACTCATAATGACCATATCTTTTCCTAAAATCCGTTTTAGGAATATCTTCTTCTTGCACTTTTCATTGGTGGTATCCTGAGCGTAAATCAATTTTAGAGAAATATCGAGCTCCTTGGAGTTGATTGAATAAATCATCAATTCTCGGTAAGGGATACCGATTCTTAATTGTGACCTTATTCAATTCTCTATAATAGATACACATACGCATTGACCCATCTTTCGTTTTGACAAATAAGACTGGTGCTCCCCAGGGTGATGAGCTAGGTCGTATGAAACCTTTTTCTAGCAATTCATCTAATTGCTTCTTTAATTCTAACATCTATGTTAGCGCTAATCTATATGGTTCTATAGCAACTGGCGCTATTCCTGATATTATATGGATTCTAAATTCAACTTCACGATCAGACAGTTGTCCAGGTAAATCTTCTCGAAAGACGTCAGGATATTCTGATACTACCGGAATTTCTTTTAGCTCATTTTTTTGGCGCTAATGATTACAAAAATCATATATGCTACGCCTTGTTTCCTTAGATAGCTTGTCACTTTCATTACTGATATGAACTTTCTAGGCTTGAGCATTTTATCTCCTTGAATGGTAATGATTTTTCCCGTTGGCGTACAGACTTCAATAGAATTTGTATTACATAGGATTCGAGCATGATTGGCTGCTAACCATTCCATCCCTAATATGACATCGAATCCAGCCAAATTCATGGGGAGTAAATTTGCTTTAAACTTGTAGCCTAGTAAGTCTATGTTTTCTTCTTGAAGTACTTCATGAATATGAATAGAATTTCCATCGGCCATTTCTACCATTCAGACTTGATTAAGTTTGATTAATGGTTGATTTACGGCTTGGCAAAACTTCGTGTTTATAAAACTTTGATTTGCTCTAGAATCAAACAATACTTTAGCGTAAACGTTATTGATAAGGAACGTACCCGCAATGACGTCTGGAATCATTGCTGCTTCTTGTGCAGTAAGCTGAAAAGCTCGTGCATTCTTCTTAGGCCCATCTGTGTTCTTTGCTTTGTTGTCAGTCACCTTTATCAATTTTGGATATTCTAGACGGATGTGACCAGGTTCTCCACAGTTGTAGCAAACACGGCTTTCTTTTCTCCTACATTCTTCATCCGTATTTCTAGCCATTTTGCAATAATTGCAATACTTAGTTTTCTTAAAAGCGCATCTCCCTGAATGCCTTTTTCTGCAAATTTTACAGAAAGGATGAGCATAAGATTGCCCAGTTCCTTTCTTCCGAAATTCTTGGGTTATCTTCTTGGCTAGATCTTTCTTTTTATTTTCTTCCTGAGTTCGGACAAATCCGTTTGTCATGGTATTAGCTAGCTCAACTGTTTCTTCAATAGTCTGAGGTCTAGCTGACTTTACCAGATCGCGGATTTCACTTACTAATCCCCAAATATAACGAGAAATTAGTACTGATTCTGGCGAAGCCAAAGCCGGTACCATTGTTGCATATTCGAAGAATTTTGTCGTATACGCACGACACTTCACACCTTCCATCTTGTGATTTAAGAACATAGTAGCAATCTATTCTCTTTCATGAGGAGGACAAAATTTCCTTTATACTATTTCTTTAAATTTCTACCAGGTCATAGTATAGACTATGTGACTTCCCTTTGACTGGAGGACTGTGTTCCACCATTCCATTGCTTCATTAATGAAGTGGTTAGAAGCATATAATATTTTATCTTCTTCAGGACATTTACGGATTCTTATGATGGCTTCTGTCTTCTCTAACCAGCGTGGTGCTGAAGTAGGTCCTTCATTTCCCGAGAATTCGGTTGGTTTACAAGCTAAGAAATCCTAGTAAGTACAACCGTGAACTTTTGACTTTTTGGGTAATGGGTTGTTATTTCCTCCATTCACACTATGACTAGCCTCAGTGTTAGCCTTACGTTTATTACTCTCGGTATTATGCTTAATTACAGAAACGGGTTGCCTAATAGCATCAGCAATTAAAGGAATTGCTTCAGTGATTTTCAGAGCTATCATATTTTCAATAGCATTCATATTCAGACGATTTTCTTCATTGTGAATTTCATGATTATGCTTGTTTCCGTGATTGTGCTCGTGATTATGCTTATTTTCGTGACTGTGCTCTTTTTCGTGATTGTGCTCTTTTTCGTGATTGTGCTCATTCGATATCTAAATTACATACAAGAAATAAATTATTAATATCGTAATCAAATAATAAGATATTAAGAACACATAAGCATAAAATAGCACATAGGCACATAATATGTCAAAATCGTCGATCTTTGCGACATTTACTTTTTTTATATATATGTGAATCACTATATTTTACATCTACACACTTTTACATATATGTTTCACTACACACCTTTCTTACATGCATACACACATTTTTTACGAAATTACGATAATGAACATATAAATATTATATATATGGTTTATATGTATGGTTCTCGCACATAGTATTTCCAGGTTAAGTTCTCCCCCATATTTCTTATTCTATTCCCAGTATCTATTAATTCTTCCCTGTAATGGCGGAGCTTAGCTGTCATTTCTGGTGTCATGTTGGGGTAATTGGAGGTTTCAGCTTGGAACGGTGCATATGGGTTTGTCATCATCATTTGATATTGCCAATCATTCGTCCACCATTCTTCCAGCTGGGCTTGGTTGATTATTTCATCAGGGAGGAGTGTATTATTTGGGTCCTGGGATGGCATATTAAGGTTGCTAGAGCTTGCTCCACCTATATCGTTATATATTGGCTAAAAGATTTCACATTCATCTAGGCATCTGCCTAGTTGCTCCTTCATCGGTATTGTTGAAATAGGTGGTGTTAAATTGATGGTGGTTCAATTGATTGTGGTTGTGGTTGAATTGGTTGTTCAGGTTGGGGTGGTGGTTGCATAACTGAGGTTCTTCCTTTCTTATTTTTCCTCAACCCTCTTTGCCAGTCTTTGAGCCTCCTTCTTCTTTTGGGCTTTGGTTTTTTTAAAGTTTGTTGTGCTTGAAAAACCATGGTTTCAGGTTGTTGTTCACTAGTTTGTCCTTCTTCCATATCCGTGGTGTTAACTGATATATTTTCGAATGCTTTAACTAGCTCACTCATGCTGTTAAGCAAAAACAATAAAACAACGAACTCCAAAAGAAAATAGTATTTATTTTCACGTGTGAATAGAAATTTATCTGTATGGTAACATATAGGATAATGCATGTATTTCCTAACTCTTAGTTTTAAGATTAAGTATTATTAAAATACCCATATTGCTTAAACCAGTGGCTCTGATACCACTTCAGCTGTCACAGCCTCCGACCCCTACACCCTGGGAGGGAAGCCGTGAACATTGATTTGTGGTATCGGTGTTTATTAAATTATTTTGTAGCGGAATATTTCATCAGAACCGTAGTTAGGAAAAATCATCAGAGTTATAAAAACACCAAGTTTATTATTTTGATAAATTGGGAATTTAATCCCTATTGATACAAACATAAGTTTTATAGGGTTAAACCCTAATTTACAAAAGACGTTTCTTTATTCTGGTTACAAGCCACTTATTTAAGTTGGATGCCCGCAGGCATCATTTCTTTGTCTCTAACAAGTCACCTGAAACATGTTTAAAATATTTGATCAGCATGAAATACTGGTGAGTACATTTATTTGTAAATGACACATTTTACAGTTACACCATTAAGATGTTTTTACACCTGCCTGCTTACAAATTACCGAAAGGTACTTGTCACTCGACCGTATCTATGACTGTGGTCATATTACTTATTGGCTAACACTTGTCCAATAAGTAACGTGTAATAGCCCAGTAGGCAAGCCTTTTATACAAAACCCCACAATACCAGTAGTAACTATCCCGTAAGTCTTCAAAGACTTAATCATTGTAATGTATTTAAAATACTTTAAAAAATATATTTGGAAACATTTAGACCATCTACCATGAGTTTTATGGGTTTTGAAATCATCATGACAGTGTCGGAAAAATAGTTATCTCACACAAATGTGAGTGGTACAAAAAGTCGAATGTCTCACCTTGCAGGTTTACAATTAAAGAAAACGCCTCTTGGTATTAAGCACCTTGGATAAACACAATGTAGTATATCTAGATTAGTATAAAACCAATAATGATAACGATAATCACGAGAGTAGAAACATTACACGATGGAACAATGTCTTACCTTAATAGGTAGAGCTTTCGGATTCGTGTATATTTCTTTCAAACGGATAGGATATCGTTATGATAACTCGGGTATTTTACTATACTATTAATATATATGTATATGTGTGCGGGAATTCAGAGAGAATAAATTTTTTGGGCAAAGAGGAATATCCCGTTTCTTTCCTATTTATAGCTGATTTTGGACCCCATCGCGATACGCGATGGTCATAAATAGAAAGGCCATCGTACATTGTGTACTATGCTCAACAACTGATTTTACTTAGTGTATTGTCTATCAGTTCAATTTTGTTTTACTAAACTGATAGACAATACACTGAAGCAAATAAATGTACAACTCTGATAAACACTTATTTACAACTCAGCCGAGACATACGTACATTGTGTACTATGCTCAACAACTGACTATATACAACTTGATAACAAACTAGATTTCATCACACACGGTTAAAATAAAATGAAGGCCAAGGCTAATATGGTGTGTAATGTTCAGTTTAATAAATGAAAAGGAATATGGTCCAAACGGGCTCCTAGGGGGATAATGTCCGGTAAGAAAATTTATTTAGTGGGGGAAAAGTGTATGCAAGGGTTTTCTAAAGTCCTAATCTCCATACAGGTGGTGGTATTAAGATCTCGATAAACATGTGACAAAAAAGTTCTAACTCTGTAAAACATACCGGTTTCCCTCAATCAATGGTGTAAGACGTGTTTTATATCTATTATATAATATGTGTATTATGTATAGGGGGCATCTCACAATGTGTCTGGAATTATGGGCTGCAGATATGAAACATGTATACCCGTCCCCTTGACTCGTTATCCCTGCATAAACGACCCCATTTTCAACTTCTGTTTTTGAAAACATTTGTGAGTAAGAGAATCAAGAAGCTGAAAAGACAACCATGACCAGATACCTATAACTTGGAATTAATGACAATAATTAATAGTTAACAAACTTGGTTTCCGAACATTCTTCGAGGTACTATCGGGCTAAAATTTTCAAATTTCCCCCATCCCCAAACTTGAGGTTTACATTGTCCTCAATGTTAAAATATGTAAACCATTAATGAACATTTGAGATCGGGGTTGAAATTGACTGTTTAACAATTTTAAAACTCGGGGCTCTAATGTGGTGGTTCTACTAGCAATTATACAATTACACTTTTAAAATTTAAACTAATAAAAACAAAATAGATTATGAAACTGAAATCAGTAGATATCCTCGACAATGAAATGGAACAATCGGCTCGCGAACCCTTGTAAACACTTGTGCACACTCGTCTCACCCAAAATACCAAAACTGACAACCAATCTTGCAAAATCTTGAGATGTGTAGAAGCAAGCTTCTCACAAGTGTAAGACATAGGTCTTTTAAGAGTTATAAAAATGATTTTCATTTAACTTTTTTAAAACAATTATCGAGCCGAATTAAGTCGTTTCATAACAAATTTTGTTAAATAGGTTAAAAAATGTAAAAGACTTAACTCACTTTCGTAGGAATCACGATTGCATTTAGCGTATCCAACAGTCCCTGTAAACCCCTTGGTAGCCCGGGTGGAAGAGGGAGGTCTCGTGAGGGTTTATAATGAACCCAACAAAGTTCCAAATACAACAAAATATACAAATAAAACAACCCAACATGTAACATCTCGTTTTCTAGTTCGGTTAATATAATGAAAATATGGGTTATTATGGGTCGGGCTAGTGTTGGGTTAAATGAATATGGGTTATGGACATGGGTTAAGAAGAAAAGAAGGAAAGACCATGGGCTTAAGCCCATAATGCCGTGTAGCTCAGTTGGTTAAGGGGCGTAAGACTTGGAATAATAATATAATTATATAAGCCTTAATTACCCATTTATCCTTCATTTACACATATTCCATACACCACCAAAACACACACTTAAGCTCTCTCTCTTTTCTCTAGCCGAACCAAGAAGGAAAATCGATCCTGATCCAAGGTAATGATAGTATGATGTTGTTTGAACACAAACCCATCAGATTTTGTCGGTCCCTTCGAGTTCACCTGGATCTTAATTAATCATGTCATAACTCACACAGATTGATGTGTCGACAAGAGAGTTAATTACGGGTTGCTATATTTAGAAAGATATCCGTTTGTTAAAGGCGGAATCAATAACAAACATACGGTTGCAATGAATAATCAAAGGTAGAAAGCACACTTAAGATTCACTCAAAATATTTCCATTTATATAATATTAATCATACAAAAGGATAATCAATTTAGGGTTTTCTAGGAATCCTAAGACAGCCGTCACACAATATTCTTTCAATTAATGTGTCTGTCTTATCCGTATTGTGCTCTCTTAGGCGGCGTGCCCTAAATATTCTATTTATAGGCCTGCCAACCTAGGACAGCTGTCATTCCTTCTAGAAACCCTAAATACAGTCATACGTATTCAAATTACATATTCAAAATAAACTAAGTGTAAAACAAGTCTTCCGGGTAGGCTTTGCATCAATCTTGTCTTTCCGAGTATGCTCGGCCATCCTTCATAACTTGGTAACATAGAAGTGTGCTCGGGATCAGTTTTCGGGTAGACTTTATTTAAAGAGTATTTCACTAAGTAAAATACTCACCGAGTGGACTTCAGTCTTCTAGAATTTTCCAGACTTTGCCCGACAGCTCCTTATGAGCAACCTTGTTCTTCAATGATCCATTTCAGCTCTTTGCGATAAAGTAACTTATTAGCAAAGTGTACTCGGGAGTACTGTTCCTTGCTCGAGCTGAACCTTACTCGATATTACTTAGAGATATTCCTTTAGATTATCAAGCATACTTGGATCATACTTATTAATGAATACCTTGCCCGGTCTTCCAATCACTTGGCTTCTTGGACTTGGTTAACCAAACCTTACTCGGATGAGTAATATACTTGGCTCTGAAGAACAGACTTGCTTGATAAAGTGAACCTTGCCCGGATTTACATAAATTAGTGTACCTTACTCGGCAATACACTAATTTGCAAACCCTGCTCGGATATCCACTTAAGAAGACTACTTGAAGTAAACCTTGCTCAGTAGGCAAAATATCGTACTCGGCTAAGTAAAAGCTTGCTCGGAGGTCTAAGGTGTGCTCGGATCCATTACTTAGAAAATTCAGAGGAGGTTGAGAAGATTCCAATCATCCATGTACTTCATTTAGGTCAAATCTTTGACTCAACAATCTCCCCTTAGGTCAATTTCTTGACCCAACAATCTCCCCCTAGATTGGAACACATCAGCTGACCCAAAACATTTCTATGGTTACTTACACTTAGCAAAAATACACATCAAATTAAAAATCAAAATTACATATTCAAATAACATAAGCAAATTACATAATCAGAAAGTTCTCCGAAGACATTACAAAACAAAGCCTATTCAAAGATTCTTTAGTTTATCTAGAGATGCTTGTTTAGGCATGGAAAATCCAACTTTTCCTGCTCTCTTAAGAATCTTAACAGTTCTGATTGCTTAGCACTTGTAGGCCTTTGCCTTACATTACAATCTGAGAGATGCAGTGCTTCAATCACAGATAATTGCCATAGATTGAATTTTTTGAAGTCATTCTTAGAGAATATCTTCACAATCTCTCCATTTTCCATCATAACATTCAGATGTTCAGTCTTGGAGTCATAGAATACTCCACTTGGCATAACATTGTGGTTGACTGAATGGTTTTTGGCTTTTTCTGCAATCTCAACAAAGGGTTTATCCATCTTTAAGTGCATCTGCTTTGATTTTCCTTGAGTCGTCATAGACATCTTCCTTTTCTTTGTACTGTTATGTTTTGAGAGCAAGGATGTTGTCTGTTTGCAGAATTTCTTTACTTTGTATTTCCCCTTCATTTTCATCCTTGATAGATCAACCATCTTTTTGGATATTCCTTTGTTCTTACCAACTAGAGACTGGGCAGCTCCCTTTTTCATGTTTAACTGCTGTCTTTTCATTTTCTTGAAGTTGCTCAAAATCTCTTTTCTTTTCATGACTTTTACATAATCAAAAGGAATTCCATTTTTAACCAAAAATTTTGGTTTACCACCATATTTACTCAAGAATTTTTGAATGTTCATATCTTCTTCCAATTCATCTTTCATTTTGTCTTGAACAGTCTTTTCTTCATTTAAAGCCTTTGAAATCTTATCAATGACAGTGTCTAGTTTCTCTTTTCTCTGGTTCTTCTTGCTTAATTAGTTTGAGCAGAGAGACTACCACACCATTTGGAATTTCTTGATCATTCAAGCATTTTTCAATCAGTTCTTGAGGGACTTCTCTCTGATTATTTTTCACTTCATCTCTTAGCTTTCTCTCATCTTCAAACAGCTTCATCAAGTTTTCTTGTTCTTCAAAGTCTTTATCAGACATCATTTGACTCAGAAATTCTCTGTCTTAAATTTCTGTCATTCTTTGCACATAGACTCTTTTGGCTTCTGATTCAGATTCATTCATTTTCGAGTCCATTGTATTCTCCTTCTGAGAATTTAAAGTCTGAATTTTATCATCCTCCAGAGCAATTTCTTTTCCTTTTAGTTTCTTGCTTTCCTCAAGTTCTTTCTTTTCATCTTTTGGAATGTTGTCAGTTTCATCATCTGAGCTGTTCTTTTCATAAATTGAGAGAAGCTTCAGCGAATTCTCCCCCTGATTCAGTGATTTCTCCCCCTGTTTTGGGGCAGCTGAGATTTTCTCAACCTCAGACATTAGGGTTTGAACTCATTGCAATGCTTTCTTCAGTTCTTCAGAAAGATGATGTTTGTAGGAATTGGAATTACTTGGAGTTGGATCCATTGCTGATTTTCTGTTATATCAATGAACACACAATTATCAGTTAGATCTCAAAGTAAGTATTAAAAAAAATTAAGGTATAAATAATATTTCAATTCTAACCGTTGTCTTGAATGATATAGAAATCTGCACAAAACACAAATGTAAGTTACTCTTGAAATGTGAAGTTTCAATTTTGAATAGCATATGTAGGTCTTCTTTTAATGAGAGTTAAGACAAATGTAAAGTACATATCTGCAATTTTTTCTGCCAAAATTGCAGATAAAGTTCTTTTCTTTCTGCCTTTTTCTTTTTATATGTCAGGTAAAGTGAGAAATTTGAAAAGTGTTTTGTCTTTTAGCTTATAAATTCCTTATCTATTTAAAAGTGTGTAAAGATAAGGTAAAGTGTGTTTCTTTGAGAGTAAGGATTTGCAGTGGGAGCAGAGAGAGGGAAATAATTTTGAAAAATTTGCCTAACTCCCTCTTTTATACCTTTTGAAAGTGGGTTTTAAATGCTCTTTGTCCTTTTGTGAATTATTAGCTGTCAACCAGTAACATTATCCACTTGATATATTAAACATTTAATTTCATTTAAGTTCATAAGACCTTACTCGAAAGATTAATATATCCAAAGTCTACTCGGTATACTTCCACTTACAAACCTTACCCGGTCAAACTTTGCTTGGAAAATTTTCATTTTGAATATACAAAGTTTGCCCGAATTCTTCTATTTATAAACCTTGCTCGATCAAGTAAATAAATTTAAAGTTAAGACATGATGAAGAAAGCTTACCCGAAATACTAGATTTCTTGAGAAATTAATCACAAGGCAAATAATCAAGTATAATCATCAAATAAACATCCTTACTAGGAATCAATTAAGATCCCCACATAGATTTCTCAATTTCAAATTAAAACTTATCTAGCATAAACCCTAATAAGAATCATAATCAATTTTATCATACTAACTAACATATTCAATCAAGCATACTTGAAAAACATAGTGTGCTCGAGCAATCTTTCTGATGTAAAGTGTGCCCGAACAACAATCTTATGCAAAGTATATCCGAATAACCTTCATATAGTACAAAGTGTGCCCGGAAAGGAATTTTAGCAGACAGTGTACTCGGAAAGTTAACTTTTGAAATTACCAAGTATATTGAGGGAACAAAAGTGTACTCGGAATATAAAGTGTGCCCGGAAAACAAAGTTTGCCTGAAAACACTTGTAATTTCTAAGAAATATAAACACACATATCACAGAGCATGCTCGGAATGAAATTAAAACACATAGACATTTAAGTGTGCCATAGTCTAAAATTTCATAGAGCTTGCCCAAAAATCCTATGTTAGCACTAAGCTTGCTAGGATAAACACATTCAATCATCAGGTATGCCCTTACCCGAGGGATTTCCACTTGTCAAACCATACCCGAAAAAAATGACAAACTTAAATAGTAATATCTAAGCATGTCCGGAAAGATTAACAAACCTTTCCTAACGACATATTCACACAAATCACAAAGCTTATTTGATGTACTTGACTAAGTTCATAAAGTTCGCTTAGAATCACAATCAGCATATAACATGCATAGCTTGCCCGAAACAAGAATTTAGGAAATGAGTACAACAGTGTACCCTACCCAGAAAGTGTAAACACTTCAAAGCATGCCCGAAAATCATAAAGTTAGTCAAAAAATGACTAAGCTTACTCGGAAAGGTTGAAAATTATCAAACCTTACCCGAAACAACATATTCACACATAATCAACTGTTTTGTACTTGGAAAGGTTGTAGTTCATTAAACCTTACCCGAAACAACATATTCACACATAATCAACTGTTTTGTACTCGGAAAGGTTGTAGTTCATTAAACCTTACCTGAAACAACATATTCACACATAATCAACTGTTTTGTACTCGGAAAGGTTGTAGTTCATTAAACCTTACCCGAAAATACATATTCAAACAGTTTGTGCTCGGGAAGTTTATAAGGTATCAAACCTTACCCGAACTTACATATTCAACCTATTTTAGGCAAAATGCAACACTTTTTGACTTAAACCACTTTGTCAAAATATATTTTTCATTTCAGATCATAGTTTAAGAGCAAATGGTGCATTTAGAGATCAAATTTCAGTTATATTTCTCTTCAAAACAGTTTCTTCCATTTACTGAAAAGATCTCAATAATGGGATCATATTGACTAAGTAGCTATCTCAATACTTCACTCTCAGCATTATTATGACAACATAGATAGGTTAATAGCAGGTATAAACTTAGCATGAATTTCATCTCTTTGGTGATATGATTTAGGTTCATTTAAAGCATAATGCATTAATGGTCAACACTGTGATATGATGCCTCATATCTCTTCTCAAAGCTTATTTGGTTTTCCCCAGATCACCCCAATTTGACTCCAACCTCCTGTATTTGGTCAAAAATAGTTTTGTATGACAGAACTTATTGTATTTTTGTATTTTTAGATTCAAACATATATAGAGGTTGAACGTTGGACTTACAGTTAGCAACATGCCTTTCATTCAAGATGAGACAGATTTTGCCAACATCTTTGTAGTTCTTGTTGTAACCCTCTTGTTTGATAAAATATTTAAAATACTTATCAACTTTTGGTTGGTTTATTTATTCTTCCCCATGTTTTTGATATTTTCTCAAATTTTCTAAAAGCATGTTCTTTGTCATATTTAAAAATGTTTCATTTTTGGTTGACCAAATAACAACAGGCTCGTGTATGACTGGGTAATCACTTTTCTGCCATATCATTCGGAGAGATTTATCTTGAGACATGCATAGACAACTATGCATCTCCACATAAATATTAGCATATTCATTATGTTTATATCACCTTAGATTTTACATCATCATGGGAAAGCAATCATACATGTTAATAACTATACTAAGGTCTTTTTAGCCTATTAATTCCATATGATCAGCTAAGTAGTTAATGTACTATCATTTCCCATTAAACACAATTTAATATTCAATCACCCCAATATCTCTTCATTTTCAGGTTAATGGCTATCCTGTTTGACCAAAAGTGGTCAACAGGACCAAACATACATGTGAATATATGTCCTTTCAAAGTCAGAGCTATTGACATAGTTTTAAGTGAAGGAATACGAAACAAGTCATAATTGTCCCAAATGCATTCAGTTTTCAGATCAATGGCTATCCCTTGAATCTATAGAGATTTAAGGACCAAACATACACAAGTACATGTCCTTCCAACTGGGTAAATGACATAGTTTTCAGCAAAAACAACTACTTGAGACTTCTCATTAAAAATCCTCTTTTAAGCTTCTTAAAAGCTTGAACTGAATAATCTTATCATATCTCAACACCATTAATCCACTTGCTCATGTTTTGACAAAAATAAAGTATTTATGCAAAATTCATTATAAAATTCATTTAATCACTTAATTTTGACATAAAACACATTTTGACATAAACAGTTGCATCACACAATCAAATCTTAATCATTCTTAACATCATCAAGAAAACAGACCGTACTAACATTCAATGTCTATCCTATCTTAACAACATCAGAAGATCAGATAAAGAACATATTCAAGTAACCATAAACATGTGATTACTCATGACATCAGACAAGCATTCAATTTCACCCAAACAGATCAAACTACTTATCATAACATCAGATCAGTTAACTTGATAGTCAATAATTATCATCAATTTCAAACAAATTGCACAGATAGTTACTTAAGCACCTATCAGTTAACTTCATACCAGTGACATACTCAAAACATATTCAATCAACATTCAGTTGAAACATATTCAAAACATATTCAATCAACATTCAGTTGAAACATATTCAAAACATATTCAATCAACATTCAGTTGAAACATATTCAAAACATATTCAATCAACATTCAGTTGAAAACATATTCAAAACATATTCAATCAATATTTAGTTAAAACATATTCAAAACATATTCAATCAACATTTATAAGGTGTAACATTTGTCAAAATAATCAGTTAGCATAGAGAGACACACAACCAGGCACACATCCTTAATCAGATTTCATCAGAGTTGATCATTCCCAGGGCTTTCAGAAGAAAGTTGAACCTGGTTCTATCAAGTGGTTTGGTGAATAGGTCAGCCAAATTGTCACCTGTATCAACCCTTTGCATTTCAAACAAACCTTTTTCACTGCAGTCTCTGATGAAATGATGTCTGATTTCAATGTGTTTAGTTTTGGAATGTTGAACAAGATTTTTATCAGTAAAATATGCAGCATTATTGTCAATAAGAATAGGGGTGTTCAAGAAATTCAAACCATAGTCCAGCATCTGATTTTGAATCCATAGAACTTGTGCACAGCAGGCAGATGCAGCAACATATTCAGCTTCTGCAGTAGAGATTGAAACTTTAGTCTGCTTTTTACATTGCCATGACACTAGCCTTTCACCCAAAAATTGACATCCTCCTGAGGTTGACTTTCTGCTCATGTTGCAGCCATCATAGTCACTGTCTGTATATGCAATCAGATCAAAAGCTTGGTTCTTTGGATACCAAATCCCTAAGTCTGGTCTTCCCTTCAAATATCTGAATATTCTTTTAACAACATTCATGTGGGAGACTTTTGGACTTGATTGGAATCTTGCACACACACATACAACAAACATGATATCTGGTCTTGTTGCAGTCAAATATATCAGAGATCCAATTTTGGCTCTATTTTTTATGTTCATCTATAGGCTCCCCCTTTTCATCTACAATCATCTTTTCTTTGGTGTCCATTGGAGTTGAGCAGTCTTGTACTCATGACAGTTGAACTTGTTCAAGATGTCCTGCACATATTTTCTTTGATGAATGAAAATCCCTTCAGCCTTCTGTTGAACTTGCAATCCTAGAAAGAAGTTCATTTCTCCCTTAGAACTCATGCTGTATTTGGACTTCATTACCCCTTCAAACTCCATACACATTTGTTCATTTTTAGAACCAAAGATGATGTCATCCACATACACTTGTACTAGAAGCAAGTCTGATCCCTTTCTTTTGTAGAAGAGTGTCTTGTCAATGGCTCCTCTTTTGAAACCATTTTCAAGAAGATGATTTGACAGCTCATCATACCATGCTCTAGGAGCCTGATGCAATCCATAAAGGGCTTTTTTTAACTTATACACCCTGTTTAGATACACTGGATCCTCAAAACCTGGAGGTTGAGCAACATACACCTCTTCATCAATCTTTCCATTTAGAAATGCAGACTTAACATCAAGCTGGAACAATTTAATGTTCTTTGAGGCAGCATATGCAAGAAAAATCTTGATAGCTTCAAGTCTTGCAACTGGTGCAAAGACTTCCTCAAAGTCTATTCCTTATTCTTGAAGACATCCCAGTGCTACAAGTCTAACTTTATTCTTAATCACCAAACCCCTTTCATCCCTTTTGTTTCTGAACGACCTGGTACTCAGTTGTGGAACCCCAAGAACAAACAACCGAGAGTTTGGGAGAAGAGGTCGTGTCAGACCTGCGGAAAGATGCACGGTGGTGATTGCAAGTGGAGTAGGAGTTCTGATGTTTGTAAAAAATGTGGGAAGGCTCATGGTGGGGAATGCAGATTGGGGTCTAATGCGTGTTATAAGTGTGGGAAGGTAGGGCATTATGCCAATGAGTGTAGTGCGAAGCCAGCATGCTACAAATGTGGCAAGATAGTACATATGGCAAGAGATTGCACCGTTGGCAAGGCTAGAGGAAGTGGAAAGAAAGATGATGAACAAGCAAGGCCAAGAACTAGAGCCTACATGCTGACCCAGGAACAAGCGAGGCAGATTCCTGATGTTGTGACTGGTACATTCTTAGTAAGCAGTATTTCTTCTTCCGTATTATTTGATTTGGGTGTTAATAGAAGTTTTGTAGCTATGATATTTAGTAAACTAGCTAAAATGAAATGTTGCCAAGTGCCTGAAACCCTTATAGTAGAAACCGCTAGTGACACTTCGGTTAAAATAATGAAAATGGTTAAGGATTGTAAGATAGAGTTAGAGGGGCACGAGTTCCCTGTTAAGTTGTATGTTATGACCTTGGGGGGGTTCGATGTAGTTTTGGGAATGGATTGGTTGTCTGATTATGAAGCTCAGATAGTGTGTAAGAGTAGGATAATAAAGCTAAAGTCCTCGGATGGTAGTGCGGTAATGATTTATGGTGATAAGGAAAGTTACGGGTTTAATGTCATTTCAATGATAAAAGACGAGGGTTTGTTAAGGCGAGGGTGTGGTGCCTACCTGGCGTATGTTGTCAACGCTATGGCCGAGACGAAAGAAATGAAATATGTTCCTATCGTGGGTGAATTCCCAGAAGTATTCCCTGAGGATCTTCCGGAGTTGCCACCGTAGCGAGAGATAGAATTCCAGATAGATTTAATACCAGGAGCCCAGCCCGTTACGAAAGCACCTTACCGTCTAGCGCCATACGAAATGAAAGAATTGATGTCCCAACTGCAAAACTCCTCGACAAAGGTTTCATAAGACCAAGTGTTTCCCCTTGGGGGCGCGCCAGTGTTGTTCGTGAAGAAGAAGGATGGAAGTATGAGAATGTGCGTAGACTGTCGCGAGTTGAACAAGCTTACGGTAAAGAATAGATATCCTTTGCCAAGGATTGATGATCTGTTTGTCCAACTACAAGGTTCAAGTTGGTTCTCACAAATAGATCTCAGATCAGGCTATCATCAACTGAAGGTGAAAGAGGCAGACATCCCTAAAACAACATTTTGGACGCGGTATGGACACTACGAGTTCCTCGTGATGTCATTCGGTCTAACAAATGCTCCTGCAACATTTATGGATATGATGAATAGGGTGTGCCGGGCGATGTTAGATAAGTCAGTTATCGTCTTCAACGATGATATATTGATTCATTCAAAAACCGAGTCTGATCATGCAGAGCATCTGAGGGAAGTATTGGAGACTCTGAAGAAAGAATAGTTGTATGCTAGATTTTCGAAATGCGCGTTCTGGTTGTGAGAAGTGCAATTTCTAGGTCATGTGATTAAGCCTGAAGGGATTTCAGTGGACCCAGCTACGATTGAGGCGATAACAAATTGGAAGACTCCGCAGAATCTGACTGATAAACGAAGCTTCTTAGGGTTAGCTGGCTACTATAGGAGATTCATCGAAGGTTTCTCCAAGATAGCCTCACCGTTGACCGGTATGACCTAGAAGATGGTAGTATTTAGTTGGGGTAAGTTCCAAGAAGAAGCTTTTGAGGAACTAAAGAAAAGACTCACGCAAGCTCCAATCCTTGCTCTACCCGATGGTGACGAGGATCTGGTTGTTTGTACCGATGCTTCGTATTGTGGGTTAGGTTGCGTGTTGATGCAATGAGGAAAGGTTATAGCTTATGCGTCCAGACAGTTGAAGGTCCACGAAAGTACTTATCCGACGCATGATTTAGAACTAGCAGCAGTTATGCATGCTCTCAAGATATGGAGACATTATCTGTATGGTACTAAGTGTACTATCTATATGGATCATAAAAGTTGAAAGTACTTTTTCGAGCAGAAAGAGCTAAACATGAGGCATAGAAGATGGTTAGAGTTGATAAAGAATTACGTATGCGACATTAAGTACTATCCTGGTAAAACTAATGTGGTCACTGATGCGCTAAGCCGTAAGAATGAAGAAGTCGTTGAAATAGTCAAGTCATACTAGTTGATTATGAATTCAAGTCTATTTGAAGAAATTGTCAAAGTACAATAAGAGGTGCTGGTAGATGAAGGGCTAGTGAAGAAAGAAAGGATTTTCAGTCAACAAGGCGAGTTGATGGAGAACATGCATGGTGTTAAGACTAGGTTTGACCGCACGTGGATTCCACGCCAAGGAAATCTTAGAGGTCGAATCCTAGATGAAGCTCATAAGTAAATGTATTCAATTCATCCAGGAACTACTAAGATGTATCAGGATTTGAAAAGAGACTATTGGTGGCCAAGAATGAAGAATGATGTGATAGAGTATGTTAGTAAATGCTTAACTAGTTTACAAGTCAAGGCAGAGCATCAGAAGCCTTATGGAAAGATGCAACCTCTGGGGGTACCAGGATGGAAATGAGAACACAACACCATGGATTTCATAACTAAGCTACCTCGTACAGCTAAGCATCATGATACCATTTGGTTGATAGTGGACCGTTTGACCCAAAGTGCTCACTTTTTGCCTATACAAGAGGCCATCTCTTCAGATACGTTAGCAGGTTTGTTAATCAAAGAGGTTGTATCTAAGCATTGAGTACCGTTATCAATCGTGTCTGATAGAGATAGTCGGTTTACTTCAAGGTTTTGGAAGAAGTTCCATGAAGCTATGGGAAGGAGATTGATCATCAGTACGGTGTATCATCCTCAAACAGATGGGCAGCCTGAAAGGACGATCCAAACCCTTGAGGATATGCTACGTGCATATGTTTTAGACTTTGGAGGAAGTTGGGATGATCATCTGCATCTGGCAGAGTTCTCTTATAACAACAGCTACCATTCAATTGTTGGTATGCCACCGTTCGATATGCTTTACGGTAGGCGATGTAGAACCCCGGTATGCTGGGGAGAGATTGGTCAGAAGGAGATGGGATGTTTAGAAGTCGTGCAAGAGACTTCTTCAAAGTTCGATCAATTCAAAGAAAGAATGAAGGATGCTCAAGACCAACAGAAGTCGTATGCTGATAAGAGGCGACGACCAATTGAGTTTAACATTGGTGACAATGTGATGCTCAAGGTCACGCCTTGGAAGGGAATAGCCGTTTTAGGAAGAGAGGGAAAACGAGTCCGAGGTACATTTGACCGTTAGAGATTTTAGATCGAGTAGGTGAAGTGGCTTACAAGCTAGATTTTCCAGCAGAGTTGGAAGGAATTCATTCTACATTACATGTCTCCCATCTGAGAAAATGTCTAGCCAATGACACGAGGTTGATGACATTGAGGTTGATGAACGGTTGAACTACAATGAGCAACCAATCGAGATAGTTGACAGCAAGGAAAAGAAGCTTCGTCGTCAGGTTATCCCATTAGTGAAAGTAATATGGAAACATTACAATGGATTGGATGCTACTTGGGGAGTTGAAGAGGAAATGCGCAAGTTTTTTCCAGATTTATTTTAGCAATAGTTAGGTTTCGGGGACGAAACCTCTTTAAGGAGGAAGACTTGTAACATCCCATTTTCTAGTTCGGTTAATAACATGAAAATATGAGTTATTATGGGTCGGGCTAGTGTTGGGTTAAATGGATATGGGTTATGGACTAGGGATAAGAAGGAAAGAAGGAAAGACCATGGGCTTAGGCCCATGATCCATAATTGTATAAGCCTTAATTACCAATTTATCCTTCATTTACACATATTCCATACACCACCAAAACACACACTTAAGCTCTCTCTAGTTTCTCTCTTTTCTCTAGCCGAACCAAGAAGGAAAACCGATCCCGATCCAAGGTAATGATATTATGATGTTGTTTGAACTCGGACCCGTTAGATTTAGTCATGAAACGACGAGCTGGCACCGTTAAACCATTAAATTCACAAGATCCGGGTGGAATCGGGTATAAAGCAAACCAAAGATGAGCTTATGGTTCGCCCTAGCTAAGATCTGGATCGAACGGGATGAAAAACGGTAAAAAACGGTGGAAAACGAGTCTGATCTCGTATTTCCGGTGAAGCCGTGTTTTTCCGGCGACGGCGCCGGAAAGGCGGCGGGTACGAGGAGAATATGTCAGAGAATGTTTCTGACATTCTCTTACCTAACCCTAATTCATTAACAAGGAGTTAACGAACTAGGGGTGATTCGTCAAGTGGTTCGTTAGAGGAATCATCTCTAACTAGCCTTAGCTCGTATCTAATTCGTTTAGGGAAAAAGATATCGAATTACCCTCAATTCGTTAAAGTCATTCGTTAAAAGAAGATAGCGAACTAGAAAGGTTCAATTCCTTACAGAAAGGTCACTCGCTAAGAAGTTCAATTCGTCAAAGGACCAGCTCGTCATAAGGTCCAATTCGTCAACGGACCAGTTCGTTATAAGGTCCAATTCGTTAAAGGACCAGTTCGTTATAATGTCCAATTCGTTACAAGGTAACGAACGGGTCATTCGTTAAGAATCAAGTAACGAACTAGAAGTTTGATAAATGACAGAATGGTCACTGGACTTAAAGAAGAATGATATAATTACATAACAGCCCGTGGACTTTAATGATTTATGAAAGATACCTTAATGATTTATGAAGGTTAACGAGTAACGATTAACTAATCGGTAATAATCCAATTAAGTAAAACCGGCTTAGATACGTAAGATTAACTAAGTAAACAATAAGAAGAGCTAGAACAGTATTTAATATATGTAACGGTTATACAGTTAGTCGTGCACACCTCACGAAGCGGATAACCATAAACGGTGAACGTAATCGCGTTCAGGTGAGTTTCTAGCCCCACTTACTTGTTATGTTTTCGGGGCAGTGTGCTTACTCGATGTGATAGTTAATACACTTCCCTTAAGTGGTAATTGTATTCCTTGTACGATTTATGTATGACGATTCCTGGGCGGTGCGTGAACGATCTTCCGATATTGCATATACCGATAGGTGGTAGTTAATGATATGATTGATATATATATATATATATATGATGTATGAATGATGTATGTATGTTATGTTGATATCACGTGAACGATCTTCGGATATTGCACGTATTGTTAATGAAAGTATGTAAAGACATGTACGGTACAGTTGCACGAATATAGGGACTAGACCCTAATAATATTTGTGAGGATACGGACCAGACCCTAATAATGTCTGTGAGAATAGGGACCAGACCCTAATAATATATATGAGGATAGGGACCAGACCCTTATAATATTTATGAGGATAGGGACCAGACCCTAATAATATCTGTGATGTTGGGGACCAAACCATTATAATATCTGTGAGGTTATAGGGCGGAAGGCTCTTTAAGTAGTATGGATAGTTAGGCATGTCAAGTAAAGTATGAATAAAGTACACACCTTAGGGTATGTGTGCAAGTATGTGAAAAGATTGTATGTTGTATGATTAACTAGAACTCACTCAACATAGCTGACTTTTAGCATGCACGCAGGTGAGTAGAATGAAGCAGCTCGCTTGAGGGGAAGGACATGGCATGGAATTGAAGACACTGGCATCTCAAGAAAATGTTATGTTATCAAAAAGACAATGTTTTATGTTTAAATGATTTGAATGCTCGTTAAGACAAGAATTGATGGTTATGTAATGTAATGGTTTGAATGTTTATAATATTCTGCTTATGTTTTTATTATCTCTGATATATTTAGAACTGTGTTTATGAGTAAATCCAGCGTTCCAATGTAGGGCACCGATAACGGGGCCTTACACAACAACCACAACAAAAGATATATATACAAATAAGCCCAACCAGATACACCATACAATAATCCTAATATAATATTAATATTATATAGACCATGAGAATAAAAATAAAATAAAAGATAAAAAAATAAAGCAAAAAGGGTAACCAAAGCTAATATGGTGGTGGTGCGTCCTCATCCACAGGCTGCTTAATAAATATGATCAGTGAAGGAGGAAGCAGTACCTGCAAGCGAACAAAAAGTAATCTAAAATAATCATCATGGAGGGCCTAGGTGGGCCCGCATCACATCCATATGGGCTCGAACCTCCTCCCTATGGGCTCGAACCTCCTCCCTCTCGGCCCGAGCCTCCTCCAGCATCTCTCGCTGCTGCTGAAAAATCATATCGAATGTGACCTGCTGCTGCGAATGTGGTGGTGGTGTGATGATGAAAATGACGCCTGCCTCGGTGGATGCTGCTGCTGAGGGTGCATCATGCACGGAATCAGCAAGCGCTGCCGATGGGTAGGAATCCCCATCTCCAATGACGCGAAAACAACTGATCCTAGAGGCGGAGGTTCCTGCGGTCTCTGTCTGACCGGGATGAGCATCGACGAATCATGTAGTTTGCAAATCCTGGCCCTCTGTGTGTCCTCTAACCCAAATGTCTCTGTAGCCGGTCCAGAGGTGAAGAACTGGACTGGATATCTCTCAAAAACCCCCAAACTCTGTGCAATCGTCATAATATACAGAACCAAAGCTAACTAGGCCGATGCCCCCTATAAACTCCGACCCCTAGCAAAAGATATGAGGAGCAGTATCGCAATGTTGGCCTCCCTGCTAGTAATGATAGACAGGAGGCACAACAGATCTAGGTTGCTACACTTATCTCGACCCGAATGACGGACGACCAATAGTGTAAGCAACTATACGATGTAAGTACCGATGGATGGGGTCATTAATGGCTGACGCCACTACAGAGCTCGAGTGGGCCCCGTCCGTGACCTGCTCCCAAAACTGAGCTAACTGAGCTAACTGAGCCTCAGTCAACCAAAACTGTCGGTCTCGCTGTGACTGTTGAGTATAACCACGGAAGCTCTACAAGAATTTAGGAGACTAAACCTCCTCCCGAGTATAGAAGCCAGTGGTCACAGGGAAATCTGGGACCGACATCTGATAAACGTGTCGTCCAAGTGAGAATGGCACGACATGCAGCTCAGCGAAATTGGTGGTTGTGAATCGGAATGTCGAGTAGAACTCGCGTGTGAGCTCGACATATGGAATAGAGTCACACTCGAGCACTCGCAGCCACCGAGCCGATATCATCTACCATAACCTGGTCTCCGCCCCCAAGGTACTCAATAATACCCAGACGAATATCCTATGTCTAAGGAACTGTATACCTCGAATACGTGTCAGCCTAGTATACTCCTCAGACAAGATGTTGAATCTGAGCACCATGTGGTGGGTGCGTCGCCCATCACCAACAATCTCCTCTCGCTCGATGTCAGGAGTAATCGGCAAATCCTGACCATCGTACTGTATCACTCGGGTGGGTGCTACTGAATAACCCGGTGTGGCTCAGGATCACCCAGAGGAGCAGCAACAGGGCCTCGACGGCCCGCGCCCTCAGGCTGAGTCCTCTGCCTCTTACTCTCCAGGGACGTCCGAAGCACTTGGAATGTCAGACATATCTGCAAAATCAAAACTCAAGTTAGATATGTCAAACTGTGGCGACCACCGTATAGCATTTCTGTCGCGGTCACCGCATAAATAATAAAATAATAAAAAAATAATAAATAAAGAAGAAAAATTCGGTGACACCCTACACATATTTCTAAAAACCAGATTGTCCCGCACAAATGGAGATTAAGTACGGGCGGTCAATCACTTTTCAATTTAAATCCAACTAACAATGTATCCCCACAACTCGATTAACAAACTCTCGATACAACTAATAACACACAGATAACTACAACAAAATGATGCGAAGAAAATATATGAACTGACAGATAGTCTCGATTAACGCGCAAAACAAACAATTAAAACGTCGGCAAGACAGAATATAAGGTGACAAATCGGGTTAGTGAAATAAAATATTAATAAAATATTAAGTTAAAAAATATTGCTTAATTTTCGAAACGTCATTAAAATAATAATAAATTAAAGATTTTAAGATTTTGAACTTCAAAACCCTGATTTATCACCACTTTTTATAAAAACCGACAATTTAATTACAAACTAAACAACCAAATCAAACTGGCAATCCCGACATAATCAACAAACTAAACCAATAAACAACCCACCCTTTACCTAAAACCAATCACCCGAACCTGCATTTTGAAATATTTAAAACCGACTCATTAAAATAATATTAACTACATACCTTGGAGTCGGATGTAATGAAGATAATAATAAAAACGGTGACAGCGGTGTATAGAAACTACGAAGGCAGTATACGGCGGTACGGTGGTACAGTGACTATGGTGATGGTGTAACTGGTGACGGATGGCAATGGTGAATGGGACAGCGGTGTAGTGATGGTGATTACAGTGAATGGCAGAGGTGGACGGTGCATGTTAAATTTAACTTGTTTAAACGTTTCCCACATTTCTTCTTGTTGCGGGCCCCTTTTTGATCCCATATTCGCCTTAGATGGCGCTAAGAAAGCATCGACATAGGGGACGGTTTATTAATATTGGTTTCACCTTTGTTAGATTCATTTAATTTAACCGGTTCTGGCTCGTCATCACTGAAGAGATTTTCATCAATATCTTCCACCACCCCCTCAACCAATGGTGGTGAAACCCCAACTTTTTTATCATACTTTTTCCCATTTCTTAAAATACTTACCCGGTTACCGTGATTTTTCGAACTCGAGCTATAATGGTTAGGGTTGAACGTAGTGTCGCTCGGGAGGTGACTCGCAGTCTTCTGCAATCTTACTATATCTGCTGCGAGCTAAACCAATTTGCTTTGACATTGCCTCTGATGACTTCTCCCTTAACTCGAACTGTTTCTTCGTTTCAGCTTGGTGATCTGTCAAAATTTTCATCAAAGCATCCAACTTTGAGTGCACCGACTCATCTGCATTTCCCGAGGACCCCATCTGCTGGTCCTGACTAACCGACATATTTCCACCCCGGTTACCGTCTCTATTATATCCCTGATTCTGATTATACGAACCCGGCTGACCAATTGGCGATAATTTCCCTGCGATCTATTCTGGTTCGATCCATGAAAGTTAGGGTTTAACTGTGTAGACACGTTGCCATATCGAAAGTTCAGGTGTTTGAGTTAAACCCTTGGCCCTTAGAATCCCTGTAAGCATAATTAACCTCCCCGGGCTCATCCTCCTCGTCATCATAAACCTTGGGCAAATTTTCTGACCTATGCCCGAGCTCACCACATGCCTCACATACCGGAAATTTCACTCCAACTTTACCAGCCTCTTTCATTTTACCCTTTCGGTACCCGGCCAGTGTACGTTCCAACTCAGCAATTCTTTCAGATTCACTCGTGACTGACTTAACTAATCTGGAAGAAGTACTGTGTCTTCATCTTTTTGCTGCTGCTTCTTCTTTAGAGTCTTCACACATGAATTCCAAAAAATCTCAATCATCTTCCTCGAGTTGGTTCAACAGTCGACTGATACACAAGGATTTCAAATGTTTCCTGTCCTCGTATGTCAACCCATCCACAAAACACTTCACCAATTCCCACAATTCAATATGGTGATGTGGGCATTGCTGATCATTTCTTTGACTCAGGTGATTGCCTCATGAAATAATTCGCCCGATAACTGTGAAAAGTGGCGAATTTCCATTCGAACCTCATTTGTCTTCGACTACGAATAACACTCCTTTAAGAACACCTGCTGCATCTCGGCCCAATTCCCAATACTATGCATCGGTAGCGAGTTAACCTAGTGTTTTGCTTTATCTTTTAGGGAAAACTGGGATAATCGCAACCGAACCTCATCCTGGTCAAACGTACAGTCACCAATCAACCCGCAAATAGCCAAAAAATCAGACAAATGAGAATACGGATATTCAGAAGCCATCCCGTGAAAATGTGGTGTTGGGTCAAGAATTTGACCCAAATGAGGAGATTTGACCGAAAATGAAGAATATGGAAGATTGGAATCTTCTCAACCTCCTCAGAAACTGCTAAGTATTGAATCCGGGCACACCTTGGACCTTTGAGTAAGCTTTTACTTAGCCAAGTACGAGATTTTACCTCCCGGGCAAGGTTTACCTCAAATAGTCTTCTTAAGTGGATATCCGGGCAAGGTATGCTTTTTGGTGATTTCCCGAGTAAGGTTCATTTATTTGGCATATCCGAGCAAGGTTCACTTTGTCAAGCAGGGTTGTTCTTTAAGACCAAGTATTTTACTCTTCCGAGTAAGGTATGGTCACCAAGTCCAAGAAGCCAAGTAACTGGAAGACCGGGCAAGGTATTCTTTAATAATTATAGTCCGAGTATACTTGATGAGTTAATAGAATATCTTTAAGTTATCTCGAGTAAGGTTCTGCTCAAGTAAGGTATGTACTCCCGAGTACGCCTTATCAATAAGTTGTTCAACTGACAATGAGCCGAACAGGATCATAGAAGAACAAGGTTGCTCGTAAGGATTTGTCGAGCAAAGTTTGATAAGTCCAAGAAGATTGAAGTCTACTCGGTGAATATTTTACTTGGTAAAATATTCTTTAAGTAAAGTCTACCCGGAAACTGATTCCGAGTACACTTCTATGTTTACCAAGTCTGAAGGAAAGCCGAGTACACTGCGTACTCGGAGACTGAAGTTTAATGAAAAGCCTACCCGGAATACTTGTTTTACACTTAGTTTTATTTTTGAATATGTAATTTGAATATGTACTATCGGATAGGGTTTCTAGAAGGAATGACAGCCTGTCCTAGGTTGGCAGGCCTATAAATAGAATAATTAGGGCACGCCGCCAGGATAGGAGACAGGGATGACACAATACGGATAAGACCGACACATTAATTGAGAGAATATTTTGTGTGTGACGGCTGTCCTAGGATTCCTCATGAACCCTAAATCGATTACTCATTTTGTATGATTAACATTATATAAATGGAAATCTTTTGAGTGAATCATGTGTGTGTGTCTTCTGTCATTGAATATTCATTGCAACCGTATGTTTGTTATTGATTCCGCCTTTAACTAACGTTCATCTTTCTAAACATAGTAACCTGTCATTAACTCGCTTGTCAACACGATTAATTTTGTGTGAGTTATGACATGATTGATTGAAGATCCGATCCGAATCGACTATCAAAAGTTGGGACCTGACAAGTGGTATTAGAGCTTGTTGCTGCTATTTTTAGAAAGATTGTTGCTGATTGAAGATTTGAAGAAGAATGACGTAAGCAGAGCATTGTTCGATTGTTTTGTGACGTCAGCTGCCCTGTTCTTCATTTTTCTTCCAGATCTACAATTTTGATAAGTTTTCTCTTCATTGTTTCATTTAAAGTTTTAGTCTTTATATCTAAATCTCGTTTTCATCACATCAGACATATCAGATCTGAGCATTCTGGTTTCAGATCTGATTATTTTGAATTTTTTTTTATAAGAAACTGATTTTTGACTTCTCAAAATGTCTGGATATAAGGAACAAGAGGTGTCTACTAATAAGATACCAAGATTGTATGGACAGGAAAACTTTATCAAATGGAAGGTACTCTTTGAAGCAGCTGTATGCTACAATGACATTGACATGTGGAACTCCATCAAGAATGGTCCACAAACTACTGTTGAAGAAGGTGCAAATGCTACTGCAACTGCTGCTATAAGAGAAAAGATGAGAAAGGTGGATGACAAAGCCTTGGCTATGATTAAGCTAGGTTTGTCTTGGGAGATTCTGACCAAGGTGGCTCATCACACAACTGCTAAACAAATGTATGATGCCATCCTTGAGATGTATGAAGGGATCACTGAATTGAAGAACATTAAGAAGCAAAGATTGAAGCAACAGTTGGAAAGGTTCAAGTATAAAGATGGAGAAAGGTTGAAATCAATACTAGAACGTTTTCTGAGTATTGTGAATGAGTTGAGAACAACTGATTATGTAATGACTAACTTTGATTTGAATACAAAGTTGCTCAACTCAATGCCGAAAGAATGATATATTGCTTGCAAATTCATCCTTCAGAAGCAGAATTTCAATGAATTGAAATTGGATGATGTGGTATGTTTTCTTCAAGCTGATGAACTTGAAATGATTGAAAATGAAATGATAAAGGAAGATAGACCAAGCTTCAGTATTTCAAATGCATTAATTGCACCTATGGGAAACCTGTCAACAAAGAACCAACAACAAATTCCCATCATAGAAGAACCTGCTGAACATAATGTTATGACTTCAAAGTCTTTCATTGGGGGTAGTACAAGTACTCAAGGAAATCAGCAGAGGTTCAATGTGCAACTAATTGATGATTCTGACTCAGTCTCAGTGTCTAATGGAAATGTTCCTAACCCTGGAACAGGACATGTTCAAAACAATGCAACACAAGCATTGTTGTCTATGTTCACTGAGTCTTACAATGCATTTGTGGCAAAAAACATGATTCACACAAGTGTAGTGCAGGATGATTTGGAACAAATAGATGCTGATGACATTGAAGACATGGATCTCAAATGGCAAGCTGCAATGTTGGCTTTGAGAAGCAAGAGACTGTACAATAGAACTGGTAGATCACTAGTTTCTGGTCCAAATGAGAGAATAGGATTTGACAAGTCCAAGGCTATAAGTTACAACTGTCAACAGCCTGGACAATTTGCAAGAGAGTGCAATATGCCAAGGAACTTTCAAGTCAATCAATTCCAACAGCCAAGAAACCAACAACAATACCAGCAGAATGTGCAATGAAACAACAACCAGCAGAACTTCAACAATAACCAAAGCTTCAATCCCAACAACAACAACTTCCATCCAAATAACAACTTCCATCCAAACAACAACTTCAATACCAATTTTAACAACCAATATCAGCCTCAGATGAACAACCAGCAGGGTATGCATCAGAATCAAGTGTATCCAATGAACAACACTCAGAATCAAGATGTTCAAAACTCTGCAACTAACAACATTCCAGCAAACCAAAATCAACCAAGAAATCAAGGCAATGTGGCTGTAACAACTCAGCATGAGGGAAGCTTTGACTGGAGTAACCATGAGGAAGATATAGCAGATGATATCAGAAGAGCTAATGTGGCATTCATGGCCATAGACTCTGCATCTTCATCTAAGGTACACTCTGCTCCTACAGTTGATTTAAATGAACTTGTCAGTGAATTGAAAACAAAAGTGGGCAAGCTGGAAAATGAGTGTTTTAGAAAGGAAAGTATCATAAATGAGTATGAGGCAAGTGAGATGATAAGTGATGAAAAGATTAAGTGCCTTGAAGATGATTGTATGATCATTTATAGATCTCAAACTAGATACATCACTGAGATTGATGGTCTAAAAAAATTGTTGATTGAAGAAAAGGTGCAAAACACAAGACTAAAGGTTGAAACTGAATTTCTTAAGAATTTGGTCTCAACTGGCAACATTTGTGGAATACTGAATCAAGTGAAAGAACAGGACAAATACAAGACAGTTCCACCTCCATTCAACAACAACTTTATGCCAAAAGTTGACAAAGAGAAAAGAGATGCATACTTACAACAATTCAAAGATGTCTTTCAAGACAGGGAAGAATTTGTTGATTTATACAAAAAGATAGAAGTGAATGAAGATGGAGAGTTTGTTATTAAGAAAGAAGTGAAAGAGGAAAAGTCAATTGGAGTTCAAGTCTCTGAAGATGACTTTGATTCAGATGAGTTGGATCAAGATGATCTGAGTGATTTGAGTGATCAAATTACTGGAAAGGAAATTCAAGCTGCTGAAAAAGGAAGAAAGTATAAAAAACCTGAATCTGGTGATAAACTTCCAAAGTATCCACCAGTCCCACCAAGATTAAAGAAACAAAATGATATAATGAAAAGGGAACATGTATCTTTTGACATCTGTGAAAGGAAGAAGATAAACTACAATGCAGTCAGACCACCAAGCAAGACTGTATTAAATAGGATAAAGCAGAACAACAAGAAGAAGAAGATGAATGAAGAAACTGATACAGAAAATTTTATCCCAGTTTATCCAATCTTTTCTAGCCATGAGGTGTTGGATGTTGGGGAAGTGGAAACAATGGAAGAATATGAGAAAAGACAGTCAAAGGTTAGAGAAAGCAGTGTTGAGGAACCTATGATTATGAAGAAGATGGTCTTTGTCAAAAGCAATATTGAAAGACAAGACATCAAGATTGAGGAATTTGTTCCTTTTTCAATTGACTTTGATGGTTTGAAGAATCAGGAGACTTTAGGAGTCAATACACTTAAGCCAAGTGAAAGATTCAAGAAACCAAAAGAACATGAAGTCTTCAAAGGAAAGGTTTGGTGCAGAAAGTGTGATGAATATGGTCACCACACAGATTCATGCCATGAAAGATTTAAACTCAAACCATTTCATGTGCCAGATGGAAAAGTGTATGGTCAAGACTTTGCATTGTACACACAGAAGTATGAAATGTATTTGGGAAAAGGAAATGTCTGTGGAAAGAAGACAAGTAATGAAGAGAATACTAAAATCAAAGGAAAGAAACAAGTGACTGAGTATGCAAGAAAAAATAAGTCACCACCAAAGCACAAGAAGATGACAAAGAAGAAAATTCTGTCATTGGAGATTAATCAAGACACTCAATCAGTTAAATCTGATGAGTCTCAAGAATCCTCAAACAGTGAGAGGATAAGAAAGAAAGAAACTTATCAGAGAATTAAACCAACAGAACTTACTGGTGATGAGAAGTTCTTGATGAAGCATGGATATGAACCACAAGGTTTCACTTGGAAACCTAAAACAGAAACTAAAATTGAAGCTGTGACTGATGTAAGAGACTTCTCAGAAACTAAGGACTATGTCTTACAAGAGAAGATGACTGACTCAGTTGAGCTTAACAATTCAGCTTCACTTGTTAAAACACCAAGAGAGTGTGGTTATGAAACTGACCATTCAGATAACTTGGAAATCACTCATGAAGATCTTGAACCTTCAACACTTACTTCCCAAGCTGCCACTGAAATTGACACTGCTAACTTGCAAGTTGCTGAAGCTTGCATCTCATCACTAAACTAATCAAATTTCTCTTTGTGCAGGAACAGGCCACTCCATTGAATGATATATGGTATATGGATAGTGGTTATTCTAGGCATATGACTTGTGACAAGAGGTCACTTGTGAACTATGAAGAGAAATATGAAGGTCGTGTTGCCTTTGGGAGTGATGAAAATGGTGGAAAGATTGTGGGTAAAGGAATCTTGACAAATGGAAAAGTGTCATTTGATAATGTGTTTCATGTTGAGGGACTTCAATACAATCTTCTGAGCATATCACAGATGTGTGATAAAGGTTACAAAGTTAGTTTTGATGATTCTCATTGTTTCATCTTAAAACCTGAGTTTGTAATTCCACCTGAGATGATTATGATGATGGCACACAGAAATGGCAACTTGTATGAGTTGAATATGAAAGAAGCTATTTCAAGAGGTGGTGCATGTTTTGTTTCCAAAGACACTGAAAATGAGTCAAAATTGTGGCATAGGAAACTGTGTCATGTAAACTTAAAGAACATGAATAGACTGGTCAAGGGTGAACATGTGATTGGTTTACCTACAAGAGAATTTAAGTTAGATGATCATTGTGACTCATGTCAGAAGGGAAAACAACACAAGTCTACTCATAAGACAAAGCTCATCAACTCAATTGATCAACCACTTGAGTTACTTCACATGGATCTTTTTGGTGCTGTGAGTGTGCCAAGTATTGGAAAGAAGAGATACTGTCTGGTGATCATTGATGACTATTCAAGATATACTTGGGTTTATTTCCTAAGTACCAAGGATGAGACTGCTGAGTTGATCAAAGGTTGTGTCACAATGATTGAGAATAAGCTGAATAAGAAAGTCAAAAAGATGAGAAGTGACAATGGTACAGAGTTCAAGAATGGAGTTATGGAAGAATTCTGCACACAGAAAGGAATACTTCAACGATTCTTAGCTCCTAGAACTCCTGAACAAAATGGTGTGGCAGAAAGAAGAAACAGAACTTTGATAGAAGCTGCCAGAACCATGTTGGCTGATGCAAATCTGCCTGTCACTTTTTGGGCTGAAGCAATCAATACAGCATGTTATGTTCAGAACAGGGTACTTGTAAACAAAAGGCATAACAAGACTCCATATGAAATTTTCAAAAACAGAAAGCCTTACATCAAATTTTTCAAGCCCTTTGGTTGCAAATGTTTTCTATTGAACACTAGAGATTATTTGAACAAGTTTCAAACTAAGTCACTAGATTGTTTCTTTGTTGGATATTCTACTCACTCAAAGGCATACAGAGTATATGTGAGAGATCACTTGAGTGTGATAGAGTCATCTGACATCATTTTTAATGAGAATCAATTCAACACAGTCAGTGGTGCAACATGGCTGTTTGATCATGAGAGGTTAATTAAGTCATTCAAAATTTATTCTGAAGACTTTGATGATACATTCTACAAGACCAGTGTACTTGAAGAAAATAAGAAGAAAAAACTGGACTTGGAAGAATTGTGGAAAAAGGTTGCTAGGAAAGAAAAGGAATACACTTTTGTGAAAAGCTCCTCAAACAATGACATTGAACAAGATCAGGAAATGACAAGTCAAGATAGTCCTTATGTACAAAATGATCATGTTCAGAATGGGAATGACACAAGCAACCAATCAAATGAAGTTGAGAATATTGCTCAAGCATTAAAAGACAACAGTTGGGTAGAGGCTATACAAGAGGAGTTGGCCCAGTTTAGAGATTTACATGTATGGGATCTTGTAGACAAGCCACATGACAGATATGCAATTGGAACCAAATGGGTGTTCAGAAACAAAAGGGATGAAAGGGGTTTGGTGATTAAGAACAAAGCAAGACTTGTAGCACTGGGATGTCTTCAAGAAGAAGGGATAGACTTTGAGGAAGTATTTGCACCAGTTGCAAGACTGGAAGCCATAAGAATTTTCCTTGCATATGCTGCCTCAAAGAACATAAGAGTATTCCAGCTTGATGCTAAATCTGCATTCCTAAATGGAAAGATTGATGAAGAAGTGTATGTGGCTCAACCACCAGGTTTTGAGGATCCCATGTATCCAAACAGGGTGTATAAGTTAAACAAAGCCCTTTATGGATTGCATCAGGCTCCTAGAGCATGGTATGATGAGTTATCAACTCATTTACTTGAAAATGGCTTCACAAGGGGAGCCATTGACAAGACACTCTTCTACAGAAGAAAAGGGTCAGATTTGTTGCTTTTACAAGTCTATGTTGATGATATCATCTTTGGATCTACAAATGAAAATATGTGTTTGGAGTTTGAAGAGGTGATGAAGTCCAAGTACAGCATGAGTTCCATGGGTGAAATGAATTTCTTTCTGGGACTGCAAGTTCAACAAAAGGATGAAGGAATCTTCATTAACCAAGCTAAGTATGTGCTGGACATTTTAAATAAGTTCAACTGTCATGATTATAAGGCTGCCTCAATTCCAATGGACACCAAAGAAAAGATGATAGCTGATGAAAAGGGGGAGTCAGTTGATGAACATGAATACAGAGCCAAGATTGGATCTCTGATGTATTTGACTGCAACAAGACCAGATATCATGTTTGCTGTTTTTGTATGTGCTAGGTTCCAATCAAATCCAAAAGTCTCCCACATGAATGCTGTGAAAAGAATATTCAGATATTTGAAGGGAAGACCAGACTTAGGGATTTGGTATCCAAAGAACAAATCCTTTGATCTGATTGCATATACAGACAGTGATTATGATGGATGCAATATGAGTAGAAAGTCAACATCAGGGGGATGCCAATTTTTGGGTGAAAGGCTAGTGTCATGGCAATGCAAGAAACAGACCACAGTGTCAATCTCCACTGCAGAAGCTGAATATGTTGCTGCATATGCCTGCTGTGCACAAGTTCTCTGGATTCAAAATCAGATGCTGGACTATGGTTTGAATTTTCTAAACACCCCTATTATGATTGATAATACTGCTACATATTTTATTGTTAAGAATCCTGTGCAACATTCTAAGACTAAGCACATTGAAATCAGACATCACTTCATCAGAGATTGCAGTGAAATCTGATTAAGGATGTGTCCTTGGTTGTGTACCTCTATGTGCTACTTGAATATTTTAGAAGAGGTCACACATGTTGAATATGTTGCTGAATATGTTGCTAAATATGTTACTGAGTATGTTCTATGCTATGTGACTTAACAGTTTCTATGTGTGTCTCTCTGTGATAACTGATTATTTTCTTAGAGATTACACATATTGAATATGTTTCAACTGAATGTTGATTGAATATGTTTTGATTATGTCACTGTTTTGAAGTTAACTGATAGGTGGTTAAGTAACTATCTGTGCAATTTGTTTGAAATTGATGATAATTCTTGATTATCATGTTAACTGATCTGATGTTATGATAAGTAGTTTGATCTGTTTAGGTGAGATTAATTGCTTATATAATGTCATGAGTAATCACATGTTTATGGTTACTTGAATATGTTCTTAATCCGATCTTCTGAAGTTGTTAAGATAGAATAGACTATTGGTGCATAAATGTCAGTAGTTCATATGTCTAATGTCTGTAATCGAGTCTGTAATACTGTTTATGTATTTGTTTGTTTAAAGCGAAGTTGTTGACAAGTTCGCTTAGGCGAACTTGTTAAACAAGCGAAGTTGTTGACAAGTTCGCCTAGGCGAACTTGTTGAACGAGCGAAGTTATGGACAACTTCGCCTGAGGCGAAGTTGTCGTGTATTTATATAGGTTACGGATTAACTGTTTAGTTGTTGGTTTTAGGTGGTTAAGTTACGTGTAATTCAGTGAGTCAAGTGACGTGAGGTCGAGAGTCTGTAAGTATCACGTGTTGGGTTATTAATATAACATGTGTTTGTTCGTATCGTGTTCGTGTGTTTGTGAGCTTGTGTTCTACGTCCGTAACGATCTACACAGGGATTCCGCACCTGTGTATATCGGGATATCTCGTGTGATCCGTCCAGGGAACCTACAATTGGTATCAGAGCTTTTGCTCGATTGTGTGGTTCGGGAGATTCACGCGGGTGTAGAATTTGTCCCGTTTCGACTATTCACGGGACGAGTTTTTGGTGTTTTTGCTCATTCTAGCCTCCTACCAGTGTGTTCAAGCCTTTAAACCGTCAAAAACGTCGTTAAAATCCGATTTTCAGATCTGCAGAAAGTTTAAGTTCGTCAGGCGAAGTTGCTGTTCATCAGGCGAAGTTGCCGTCAGGATACGTAGGGTTTCAGCGAAGATATAAGGAGAAGCGAAGTTATTTACAACTTCGCCTACCTCCTCAACTTCGCCTAACTCAGCGAAGTTCTCATCAAGTTCGCCTAGCTTAGCGAAGTTTTCCTCAAGTTCGCCTACTTTCTAAGTTCGCTTACCCTAAGCGAAGTTTTTCTCAACTTCGCCCAGTCACGCGAATTTAAGAAGGATCCAGCGAAGTTATTACTTAAGCGAAGTTATCCTTAACTTCGCCTACAGTACTGTTCAGAGGAAATTTTTTAACTTCGCCTACTCAGAATTTTTCGGGTTTCTTAGTCTTCAAGAAGAATGTCGTCGATCAACATTTCGGAGCTTGTAAAGATAGAAGTTGAAGCGGGGTCAGCTACAAAGGCCCCAAGGTTGCTGAAGGGAACCGATTTTGTCGCGTGGAAGGATCGGTTCATACAATACGTTAAGTACCAGGATGCGAAGATGTGGGTATGCATCCAAGATGGATATATTCCACCAGTCATGGAGTATGAGGGTCGAGACCAAATCAAGAAATACAGTAAAATGGAAGAGGAGGAGAAAAAAATGTATGAAGCCGAGAGCAAGGCCCATGCTGCAATCACAATGGCTCTTCCACAGGAGATCCTCCATACATTCAGAAAGTATACATCAACTAGAGAGCTTTGGGAAGCTCTTGAAAACAGATTTGAAGGGAATGTAGGTATTCGGGCTTCAAAGATAAAGTTGCTCAAAACTCAATTTTCAGTCTTTAAGTACTTGAAGAACGAATCTCTTGATGATATTATCACTCGATATTATCATCTAATGACTGAATTGAGTAACTACTCCATTTCCTACCGAGAAGAAGAGATTGTGGAAAAGCTTCTCGATGCTCTCCCACCAAAATGGGAGATGTATACTGTATTGATGAGGGAAGACAAGGACTTCCCTACTTATGATCTTGAAACCACTGTCAACAAGCTCAGGATGTTTGAGCTTAATATGGTCAGAAAAGAGACATCTATGGATCAGGTTCAAGATCCAGGCATGTACGGTGCTAAAGTAAACTCCAATTCAAGTTCAAAGACTGATTCTGCCGCCTACTACTCGAAGAGCGAGTCGGGTGCCAAGTCTTCACAGGAGGGGCATGTGTCAGTAAACTCAAATGGGGATGTTTGCTTTGTTGCGGGTGGATCAAGTGGTACTCAACAGACAGCAAGCAAGAGTAGTGGATCTTCAAGTTCCTCAAGCAATAATTACTCTAAGATGCCAATGAGCTTCAAATCTGCTGAAGAGCAGTTTGGCCTCTATGCTTCGTTTATTGCTTCATATGAAAACTATATTCAAGGAAAGGTGGTTGATCCAGCGATGCTGGATGAAGACTATGACCAGATCGATGCTGATGATCTGGAGGAAATGGATTTACAATGGCAGATGGCCATGATAGTGAGGAGAGTAAAGAAGTTTATGAGAAAGACGGGGAGAAAGTTTGTTGGTGGCAGGCCAGGGTTCGACAAGTCTAAGGTGAGGTGCTATAACTGTCAACAAAACGGGCACTTTGCCAAAGAGTGCAGAAACGAGCGAGTTGAACGTGGTCTAGGCCGGTCTGCACAGCACACTGGGAGTAGTAAAGAAGTCAATGCCATGATGTCCAGAGAAGCAGGTGAATACAACTGGAACCTGCATTCGAATGAAACTAGTGAGCAGGCAAAATATGGCTAAGGTTGAGAATGAAGAATGTGAGAAGAGTACCGGAGAAGAGAAAGCTACTGGTAAGGAAAAAGCTTTCATGACAGATAACAAGGATCAACTCTCCGAGGTAAGTTCTAAACCTATTTGTACTAAATGTGAGAATTTGTCTGAGCAACTTGCTACCATAACTGATCAGTATGTTCGTTTAGATGCTGAATTTAAAACTCTTAAAGAAGATCATCACTTTATGAAAGCAAGAGAAAACAGTTACAAAGTTAAAATAAAAGCGTGTGAAAAAGATGTTAAAAGCTTAAAAACAAAACTTGCTGAAAAAATTGAAATAATTGATCTAAGTTATGAGGTTTTAGAAGAAAAAACTAAACTGATTGCTGAACGAGAAAAGCAGATTGCTGACCACCAGGTGAAAGTGGTGGAACTGAACCGAAAACTTGAGCAGTTTAGAAATTCCTCAGCTATTCTTGATCACCTTGTTAGTGATCAAGGTACCTCTGCGAAGAGGGGGGGAATTGGTTATCACGAGGTTCCACCACCTTATAACCACAATTACACTTTTAACCCTAGTGTTCAGAAATCTGTTGATTTTGAAGTTCCTCAGACAGTTCCAATCAAGGTTACGAGTAAAGAACCAAGTGTTAGTAGTGGCGAAACGAGTTCGCCTGTTTCAAGTGTGAAAATTTCTGTAACGAGTCCAATCTCATCAGATTCGGATAAGTTGTCCGAATTGGGTAAGACAAAAGAGAAGGTAGTTTTACCCACTGGTGGAGAAAAAGATAAAACTTATAAAAAGAGTACTCCACTCAACCCGTACGTTCCACCTTATGTGAGACGAACGACCGGTAACACAGCCTCGACATCCAAAACAACCTTTGAAAAGAAAAAAGAGCATAGGTGTTGTTTTAGGTGTAATAAGTTAGGACATCTTGTTGCAGATTGCCCTCTGACGCCGAAATTCAGAGGTGTGAGGCCTATTAAAACTGAGCATAAGCCTAATGGTAATTTTAATACTGCTAAAAATGAAAACCCTTCAAAGTTCCGAAATGTAACTAATTCAGGTTTTCACAGAAACAAACCTCAGTTTAACAATGCTAATAACCAAACCGTGAGATATAATACTTTCAATATACATAGGTTTGGAAGGCCTCACACTCAATTTCCAAGGAGATTTCCTAATAGGACTGACAGGAATTATCCAGATGCTAACTTTGGAAAGCAGAAGTACGGGATACATAGATCCAAGACCAATTGGCCTTGGGTCCCTAGATTCTAATCCTTTGCTTTATTGTGCAGGAACAGTTGAACAGGGCTGCCCACAGTCTTTGGATTGTAGATAGCGGCTGTTCCCGGCACATGACGGGTAACAAATACTTGTTGCACGACTTAAAACCTGTTCAAGGAGCGAGAGTTAGCTTTGCCGGTGAAAGTGGAGGCAGAATTACTAGAAAAGGAACGGTGTCCAATGGAAAAATGACTCTTGAGAATGTGAACTTTGTAGAAGAGTTGAAGCACAATCTGCTGAGTGTGTCGCAGATTTGTGATAAGGAGTATACTGTTCATTTCACGAAGAATGAGGCGATCGTGTTGAAGCCTGGTTTTCAGATACCAGACTAGTGGATAGTGATGAAAGCTCCACGTTATACAAATACTTATGTGATGGATATGAGGTCTACTGAAATGGCCACGGGAGAATCATGTTTAATGACGAAAGCAAGCGAATCGGAATCCGAACTGTGGCACAGGAGGATGGGGCACATTCATCTTCGGAAGATGAACCACATTGTCAGGAATGGACTTGTGATGGGCGTTCCCTTGAAAAGTTTTAACTTTGAAGACAAATGTATTGCATGCAAGAAGGGAAAGCAACACAAGAAATCCCATCTCACCAAGAAGGTCAACTCTATTGCCAGTACTCTAGAACTGCTTCACATGGATCTCTTCGGTCCCGTGAATGTAAAAAGTCTAGGAGGTACTTCTTACTGCTTGGTGATCACTGATGACTACTCGCGATATTCGTGGGTATATTTTCTGAAATCGAAAGATGAGACGGCTCAAATGGTGAAGAATTTGATTACCAAAGTTGAGAACGTCATGAGTAAAACAGTTAAGTTCATCAGAAGTGACAATGGAACGGAGTTCAAAAATTTTGAAATGGAGATCTTCTGTCTTCAGAAAGGAATTGAACATCAATACAGCGCTCCGTATACTCCGCAACAAAATGGAGTGGCTGAAAGGAAGAACCGAACTTTAATTGAAGGAGCCAGAACTATGCTGGCAGATTCGAAGCTTCCTGTGATGTTCTGGGCTGAAGCAGCCTGCTATGTTCTGAATAGAGTGTTAACTGTTAAGAGACTTGGTAAAACGTGTTACGAGCTTATGCATGGAAGGAAGCCCAACTTGAGTGGTCTGGAACCATTCGGGTCCCCTTCTTCGATCTTGAAGACAAATTCTAAATTTGGCGAAGTAGCCGATGAAGGAATATTAGTCGGTTATGTTGTTGGTACTCCCAACAGACGTGTCTTCAATACTTCGACTTGCAAGGTGGAGGTGGTGTGTAACACCGACATCACAAGTTACCAACCGCCAAAACCAAGCAATGGAACTGCTGAGCTTTTCGACTATGTTAAGCTTTTTAAGTCTTTTAACATACCGGAGTTGGAAATTTCTGAAGAAGAAGAAAGAGTTGCGACGAAGATGATACTCGATGAGGAAGAAAATCTATTGCAAAGACAGCTGATTGATAAATGTCAACCTTCCTCATCAAACACTATCGGTACCCCTGCTGCCTCAGCTGAAGAAGAATTTATCAATCCTTTTCACTCTCAGCATGAAACAACCATTGACGAGATCTCTTCTAATTTGGAAGATAATTTGCATGTCGGTTCTGTTCCGACCACGAGAATTCATAAAGATCACCCTTTGGATAATGTGATTGGTGATGTGTCCTCAGGTGTACAAACGAGAAGTAGCTTGAATGAACACACCTGTGTTTATACGAGCATTAAGGAGACTGGAATAATCAATGAATGCCTGTACACCTGCTTTATAAGCCAGATTGAACCGAAGAATTATCAAATGGCTTTAAAGGACAGCTCGTGGGTCGAAGCCATGCAAGAAGAGTTGGCTCAATTCAAAAAGATGGAAGTTTGGACTTTGGTTGAAAAACCAAAGAATGTGCATGCGATAGGCACAAAATGGGTGTTTAAGTGCAAGAGAGATGATAAGGGGATTATTATAAGAAACAAGGCGAGGCTAGTCGTTAAAGGTTTTAATCAACAAGAGGGGATTGATTATAACGAAGTGTTCGCTCCTGTCGCCAGGTTGGAAGCCATAAGATTATTTTTAGCATTTGCTGCTTATGAAAAGATGAAGGTGTTTCAGCTAGATGTGAAGAGTGCGTTTTTGAATGGGAAAGTTGATGAGGTTGTGTATGTTGAGCAACCTCCGGGTTTTCCTGACCCAGACTTTCCAGATCACGTGTACAGGTTGAGCAAGGCGTTGTATGGATTACATCAGGCTCCTCGTGCCTGGTATTCAACTTTATCGGATTACTTGCTCGAGAATGGTTTTGAAAGAGGGAAAATTGATAGCACGTTGTTCTTCAAAAGGGATGGAAGCGACTTCCTGCTGGTACAAGTCTACGTGGATGACATTATATTTGCTGCGTCAAAAGTCTCCATGTGTCAGGAGTTTGAAGCCGTCATGAAGAAAAGGTTTGAAATGAGTGCTATGGGTGAACTAACTTTCTTTCTAGGATTGCAGGTTGATCAGAAGAAGGACGGGATGTTCATTCATCAGACGAAGTATGTTCATGATGTGCTCAAGCGCTTCAAGATGGAGGACAGTTCTCCATATGATACTCCAATCTGCGTCAATCACAAATTGGGTGCTGAAGTAGACGGTGATGCAGATGTGGACCTAACTCAATATCGGGCAATAATAGGTTCTTTAATGTACTTAACTGCATCTAGGCCTGATATAATGTTTGCTGTTTGTCTTTGTGCACGTTTTCAGGCAAATCCAAAAGAATCTCATTTGAAAGGTGCAAAGAGGATACTGCGGTATCTCAAGGGCAAGCCGAAGCTGGGGTTGTGGTACCCGAGAGGAGGAGACTTGGAGCTGGTCGCTTACACAAATTCTGATTATGGAGGGTGCAATCAGAGTCGGAAGTCAACAACTGGAGGATGTCAGTTTCTTGGTGGCAGATTGGTGTCGTGGCAATGCAAGAAGCAGACTTCAGTCGCAATTTCAACCTGTGAGGCAGAATACATGGCAGCATCCAACTGCTGCTCTCAGGTTCTTTGGATTCAACAACAGTTGCGCGACTATGGTCTGAATTTCCTACTTACTCCTATTTGCATTGATAACACAGCTGCTATCTCAGTAACTAACAATCCCGTGAAACATAGTAAAACCAAACACATTGACATACGTCATCATTTCATATGGGATTGTGCTGAGAAGAAACTGATAATGCTTGAAAAGGTGGATACGCTTGATAATTTCGCTGATTTATATACTAAAGCGTTTGACAAATCCAGATTTCAAAACCTTATTGAACTGAATGGGATGATCAATCCCGAGTAACCATGCTTTTCTTGTGATATTTAAAAAAAAAATAAAAAAAAATAAAAATAAAAATAAAACGTCAGTAATTGCTTAAAAATATGTCGGTTACATCAGTTTGAAGGACTTGTCTTCGGATATGTTTTGGTCCTCATTTTCTACTTGTAGATTTTGAGGATAGCCATTAACCAGATTACTGATAGTGACCGGGGCGGATTTTGATGAGTTTTTCATTCTTCCGCTTAAAATTAGTCGATCATACTTAGTTAGAAGGACACATACTAGTATGTGGTCGGTCCAGCTGATCCATTGGATCTTCGGGATAGCCGTTTACCTGAAGACCTTGTTTTGGTCGGGGCGATTAATGTTAAAATTTTGAAAGAAATGGGAAATGAAATTATTTTTCAAGTCTGTTACTTCGTAAGAAGTTCATTTGCTATGTTTAACAGAAAATTGATCCAACCTTGGAAAATGATAGATATACTAATTCTGTGTGCTTAGCTAGTGAAGTTATTAGGCTTAAAAGGCTTTAGGACAGTCATTGTATGTCATGGTAACTTTTTATGGTGCGTAAAAGTAGACGTGATACAAACTAAATTTACTTGATTTTACGTGGAAACTCCTTAAGAGTTTGCATGTCTTCAGATATATCTTTCCGAATGATAGGCATAAAAGCGATTACCCAGTCATACACGAGCCCATGTGTGTTCTGATTCCCGTGAAGATAGCGTCTCAAGATACTGCAGTGATCTAGATTCGGGACTTGCAGTTAATTTCTACTTTGAAGTCTATGTCTATTAAAATAAAAAAAAAAAAAAAATTATATATGGAGTTATTGAAACATATTAGTGATGATAAAATCAAGACTTCACAATCATTGAGTAAGAGAGAAGAACGGGAAGCAGATCAAGAATACTTACAACTTAATCAGACACTATGGGTCGAGGTCAATTCGGGGTGACTTGGGGAAAGCCAAATACGCTTTGAGGAGAGATAGGAGGCATCAATATTTCTGAGTTGTTGCCCACTTAAATTTTGAGGCATAATTGAACCTAACTCGTATCACAGAAACGATGAAAACCATCTTAAGTATATTACCTGCTTACAACCTGTCTCTATATGTCATAATACAGCTAAACACGGATCTATGTGACAGTCACATACTTAGTATGATTCCTGTTCGGATCTTTTCTAAAACGTAGCAGTCCCTATCGAGACTGAAATTTGATCCCATATACTTTAAATTTTTTAAGTTTTTGTACTTAGATAGTTTTATGATTTTTTAACTGGTTACTTAGAATTGATCATGTCATTTATCTCTTCAAGGAAAGTTTTATAATTTAATTGGAAAAATGTTAAACTTATAAGGTTAAATTCTGTAAATATATAGGCGATGTTGTTGAACAGGCGAAGTTGTGGATAACTTCGCCTAGGCGAAGTTATCCGTAACTTCGCCTGTATAACTTCGCCCCTATATAAGGAATTCTTGGAGGCAAACAGTTCATTATTCAGCGAACTTATATCCAAACCGATTATTCAGCGAAGATATATATCCAAACAAATCCAAACTTGTTCACTTGTTCTTCGATTTCAAACCGATCTAAAGGTTGTTTGGGTTCTTTTATCTGATGTTATATGTTCTTTGATTAATCTAAGGTTGTTTCGACAACCGGGTAATACCCTCGGACGACCGACCATTAAACCCAATTTCAAAACTCGTTTTCACGTGGGCATGTACAAACTGATCGTCAACCTATTGTTAAAAGCTTGAGTTTAAAAGTCCTAAATCGTCAAAATACCCTGAAAACTTCAGATCTTCATGTTTGAATCATTCGAACTGTCGCCGATTCAGATTCAGGCGAAGTTAGGGTTTAGGCGAAGTTATCCGTAACTTCGCCTGAAGCTTAAGTTCGCCTGAGGCGAAGTTAACCGTAACTTCGCCTGAAACTTAAGTTCGCCTGAGGCGAAGTTATCTGTAACTTCGCCTGAAACTTAAATTCGCCTGAGGCGATGTTGTGATGAGGCGAAGTTAACATTAACTTCGCCTAAATCATTTTTACTTAATATTAATTAGACGAACTTAAAGCTGAAGCGAAGTTGTTCCCAACTTCGCCTCAACTTTAACTTCGCCTATACAGAGTTTATCACAACTTCGCTCATGGTAACCAGCGAACTTGTGTTATTCATTAACGTTTATCTAACTTGGTTAGTTTGTTGCAGATATGGCTGCGGTAGCTGGTGCTGGAGGTGCAGGAGGAGACGATGGTGATAACCAACGTCAATTTTTCCCGGGTCACAATATATACATCACTTTAGACCCGGAGGCGAGCGGTGTGGACGATTACCGCGAGATCATAACTTTCCTCCTACGCTCGAGGATTTTTCATGCCATCACAAACACTCTGCCGATATCTCTACCAAATATCGAAGACTTTTGGCAGACGGTCGAATATGACTGTCGTGTTGAGCCCCCGGTCATGCGAGCGACTGTGAACAATCAACAAGTTCAGTTCAATTCTGAACAGATTCGGGTGGCATTACGGTTTGGAGAAGAGACGAGGGACGACCCAACTGAGTTTGTGGCTCCGTTTCGTGATGGAGCGTTTCTCCGAATGGGCTATTCTGGTCCATTAGGCGATACACAGAGACGGAAGGGTTTTCTGCTTGATCAGTGGCGCTTCCTTATGCACGTCATAATAGTTTGCATGTCAGGAAGGAAGGCGGGCACTGACGGTATGGGTGCGACCATGCAGTCCGGAATGACTGCACTGACTTACAGTAAACGCTATAGTTTTAGTCAGACGGTCTTTTACGAGATTGACAGACAGAGAAGGGCGATGTCTCGGGAGCGGTTCATTATGTACCCACGTTTTATACAGATGATATTGAACCATGTGGCTCCGAATCTACCTCAGAGACGACCGATCAGATACGTGGAATCTGTGAGCAAACGTATCTTTGCTCAATGCTGCACTTCGAGTGCGAGGAGCAACCCTGAACGTCGTCCAAGGCATACTCCACTGTTTGGGTTTTTAATCAACCCAGAGTATGTTCCTGCTGGTGGGGATGAGTTCAGAGATCCTCAACCGCGACAGGCAAGAGCAACTCAAGCTGCACCTGCTGTGCTTGTTGTGTCGGCTACAGAGGATATAGATCTTGATGCTGTTTTTGGAGGTCAAGGCTATTTCGATATGGATCAAGTTGAAGAGGTGCAGGTCTCTGCTGCACAAGGTTCGGGTGTGAGTGTGACTAGAGCAGCTACGTCGATGGCTGACTCAGATTTAGATGAGATCATGAATGAGGGGAGACGGTTGATGGTGTCTCGAGAGAGAACGTTTGGGAAAAGAAAGAGAACAGAGGATGATGATGAGTCAGAAGAGGAAGAAGATATACATAAGCTGATAAGAAGATCAAGACGGGAAATGACAGGTGCAGGTATGGGAGCTGGAGAGACTTCAAGGATGGTACGTTTTGCTCCGGCCTCACTGTCTGGTATGTCTATCGTTCCTTCTTCTGTACAGGTTACGAGTACAAGCGCTGCGGATGTTCCCGTGGTGGCTACATCATCTGCTGGAATTCCATCTACCACTACCATCCAGACGACAACTCCGGAGATCGTGTCTCTACCACCTCCAACGCTTACTCAGTCGTTGGTAGCTGCACGATTTGTAGAGTCAACGGTCGTCACTGTTGTAGGGTTATCAGGTATGGTACCACCTGCGGTTACGCCTGCTTCTGATGTCTCGCCTACGCCTATGTCAGACTCAGAGAGAATAGCTTCACTATAGCGGATCATGGCAGAGCAATCGAAGACTATTCAAAGCCTAGTGGAAGCAAATCAACTACAGTCATCCCTCCTGGTTGAGCATGGGAAAATTATCGATGCCTTGAAGGAGTTCTTGGCATCTCAGGGGGAGATGAGCTGTAAAGGCTACGAGCTCAGGACGAAAAGAAGAAACGACCGAGACGATGATCCCAATGCATCGAAAGATGCAGGTGGTGAGCTGCCAAGAACTTCTCAAGCTCTTGGTACTTCCACAGCTGAGGGGGAGTCTGCCGACGCGGCTGGTGGTTCTGGTGGTGATGATGTGGTGTTGGTGGATGATGACGTGATTGATGCGTTGAGGGAACTTGACGATGATATGTTCAGTGACGATGTGTTATTTGATGAGGATGTGCTGCCGTGTGAGGAGATTGAGAAGATTGGCGCACAGATTGTGATTGAAGATGGGATAGAAGAGGGGGAGATAGTAGAAGAAGACGTTGAACATGAGATCCCAGATGTTGAGAAAGCCGACATGGGTACTGAGATGGATGAGACTGAGTGGGAGGAGCAGCCTAGGTGGAAGGAAGGCTGTGCTCATTGGTTTATTAAGACCAAGAAGCCTGCTGTTCCAGCCATGTTCAAGAAGAGTTATAACATCAAAGGCTATGCTGAGTCGAAGAAGGGAATTATCTGTTGGATATATGATGAACAGATAAAGTTGTTTGTGGTGAAGCGTTATGATGGTATTCAATACTTCAAAAGAACCCTGAGATCTCTCAATACGTTGCCGGAATGTGAGGTGAAGGATTTGGCCAGGTTGGGCCTGATAAATAGAAGTGACGACAACATGGCAAGAGTGATTGGGAAGATCGTGTGGAAAGAAAGCATAAAAGAGAAGAAGTTTGAATTATTAAAGCCACAGAAGGGAAAGCTCGTGGAGGATACAGAAAGGGGAATGAGAGCAGATGGCAAGCCATGGATGGTGATGAAGTACAAACCGATCCGATGTATCAAGGAGGTTCCAATGAAGACTATGCCTCAAGATGTGTTGAAGAATCTAAAATGGTGGTACGTTGATTGCCAGACTGCGGAAGCCGTGATGGAAGATGAAGACGAACAAGAAGTGCTGAGGGTGTATGATCCGATGCATCTTGTTAACTTATCGAAAGCTGATCTGCAAGTGTTGAATGAAAAGAAGATATTCTATATTTCTGCTTGGAAGGATGAAGCAAGGAAATATCAGCGAGTAGTCACGGTACGTGTTAGAGAAGGAGTGCATGCGTGAAGATACAGGATTACGAGACAAGAGCTGAAAGATCAAGATATGAAGCTACTGCCAAGGGGGAGTCTGTTGGTGCATAAATGTTAGTAGTTCATATGTCTAATGTCTGTAATCGAGTCTGTAATATTGTTTATGTATTTGTTTGTTTAAAGCGAAGTTGTTGACAAGTTCGCTTAGGCGAACTTGTTAAACAAGCGAAGTTGTTGACAAGTTCGCCTAGGCGAACTTGTTGAACGAGCGAAGTTATGGACAACTTCGCCTGAGGCGAAGTTGTCGTGTATTTATATAAGTTACGGATTAACTGTTTAGTTGTTGGTTTTAGGTGGTTAAGTTACGTGTAATTCAGTGAGTCAAGTGACGTGAGGTCGAGAGTCTGTAAGTATCACGTGTTGGGTTATTAATATAACGTGTGTTTGTTCGTATCGTGTTCGTGTGTTTGTGAGCTTGTGTTCTACGTCCGTAACGATCTACACAGGGATTCCGCACCTGTGTATATCGGGATATCTCGTGTGATCCGTCCAGGGAACCTACATAGACATTGAATGTGAGTACAGTCTGTTTTTCTTTATGATGAAAGAATGATTAAGATTTGAGTATGTGAAGCAACTGTTTGTGTCAAAATGTGTTTTATGTCAAAATTAAGTGATTCAATGAAATTTATAATGAATTTTGCATAAATACTATATTTTGGTCAAAACATGAGCAAGTTGATTAATGGTGTTGAGATATGATAAGATTATTCAGTTCAAGCTTTTAAGAAGCTTAAAAGAAGGTTTCTTTTAAAAGGGAAAGTCTCAAGTAGTTATTTTTGCTGAAAATTATGTCATTTTCCCAGTTAGAAGGACATGCACTTGTATATGTTTGGTCCTTAAATCTCTACAGATTCAAAGGATAGCCATTGACCGGAAAACTGAATGCATTTGGGGCAATTATGACTTGTTTCTTATTTCTTCACTTAAAACTATGTCAATAACTCTGACTTTGACAGGACATATATTCACATGTATGTTTGGTCCTATTGACCACTTTTGATCAAAACAAGATAGCCATTAACCTGATAAGAAAGAGATATTGGGGTGATTGAATATTAAACTGTATTTATGGGAAATGATAGTACATTGACTACTTAGCTGATCATATGGAATTAATAGGCTAAAAAGACCTTAGTATAGTCATTAACATGTATGGTTGCTTTCCCATGATGATGTAAAATCTAAGGTGATATAAACATAATGAATATGCTAATCTTTATGTGGAGATGCATAGTTGTTTTGCATGTCTCAAGATAGATCTCTCCGAATGATATGGCAGAAAAGTGATTACCAAGTCATACACGAGCCTGTTGTTATTTTGTCAACCAAATGAAACATTTTTTAAATATGACAAAGAACATGCTTTAAGAAAATTTGAGAAAATATCAAAAACAAGGGGAAGAATGAATAAATCAATCAAAAGCTGATAAGTGTTTTAAATATTTTATCAAAAAAGAGGGTTACAACAAGAACTACAAAGATGTTGACAAAATCTGTCTCATCTTGAATGAAAGGCATGTTGCTAACTGTAAGTCCAACGTTCAACCTCTATATATGTTTGAATCTAAAAAAATGCAAAAATACAATAAGTTCTGTCATACAAAAACTATTTTTGACCAAATACAGGAGGTTGGAGTCAAATTGGGGTGATCTGGGGAAAGCCAAATAAGCTTTGAGAAGAGATATGAGGCATCAGAGCACAGTGTTGACCATTATTGCATTATGCTCAAATTGAACCTTAATCATATCACCAAAGAGATGAAAATCATGCTAAGTTTTTACCTGCTGTTAACCTATCAAAGTTGTCATAATAATGCTGAGAGTGAAGTATTGAGAAAGCTACTTAGTCAATATGATCCCATTCCTGAGATCTTTTCAGTTTATAAAAGAAATTGTTTTGAAGTGAAGTATAACTGAAATTTGATCTCTAAATGCACCATTTGCTCTTAAACTATGTTCTGAAATGATACATAACTCATAAATGTCTTTGAAAAGTGGTTTAAGTCAAAAAGTGTTGCATTTTGCCTAAAATAGGCTGAATATGTAAGTTCGAGTAAGGTTTGATGATTTATAACCTTCTCGAGCACAAACTGTTTGAATATGTATTTTCGGGTAAGGTTTAACCTTTCCGAGTACAAAACAGTTGATTGTGTGTGAATATGTAAGTTCGAGTAAGGTTTGATGATTTATAACCTTCTCGAGCACAAACTGTTTGAATATGTATTTTGGGTAAGGTTTAACCTTTCCGAGTACAAAGCAGTTGTCTATGTGTGAATATGTTGTTTCGGGTAAGGTTGATAGTTTTCAACCTTTCCGAGTAAGCTTAGTCATTTCTGACTAACTTTATGATTTTCGAGCATACTTTGAAGTGTTTACACTTTTCGGGTAGAGTACACTGTTGCACTCATTCTCCCGAGTAAGCTTGAAGTCTTGAGATGATTATGTGTTGAAATAGCTATCTTTTAACAAGAAATTCTTGTTTCGAGCAAGCTATGCATGTTATATGCTAGTTTCGAGTAAGCTATGCATATTATATGCTGATTGTGTTTCCAAACAAACTTTGTGAACTTAAGTGAGTACACCGAGTAAGCTTTGAGTGAATATGTTGTAAGGAAAGGTTTGTTAATCTTTCCGGGCACGCTTAGATGTTACTGTTTAAGTTTGTCATTTTTCGGGTATGGTTTGATATGATAAGTTCCCTCGAGCAAGGGCATACCTGATGATTGAATGTGTTTATCCTAGCAAGCTTAGTGCTAACTTAGGATTTTCGAGCAAGCTCTATGAAATTTTAGACTATAGCACACTTAAATGTTTATGTGTTTAATTTCATTCCGAGCATGCTCTGTGATATGTGTGTTTATGATTTCTTTGAAATTACAAGTGTTTTCAGGCAAACTTCGTTTTCCGAGCACACTTTATATTTCGGGTACACTTGTGTTCCTTCAATATACTTGGTAATTTCAAAACTTTAACTTTCCGAGTACACTGTCTGCTAGAATTTCTTTTCGAGCACACTTTGTACTATATGAAAGTTATTCGGGTATACTATGCATAAGATTGTTGTCCGAGCACACTTTACATTTGAAAGAGTGCTCGAGCACACACTTCATACAAGCATACTTGGATGAATGCGTGAATTGAATATGTGAGTGAGTATGATAAAATTTGTTTATGATTTTTATTAGGGTTAATGCTAGATAAGTTTTAATTTGAATTTGGGAATTCTTTGTGAGGGTCTTAATTGATTGTTAGTAAGAATGTTTATTTGATGATTATACTTGATTATTGGCTTTGTGATTTATTTCTCATGAAATCAATTATTTCAGGTAAGCTTTCATCATCAATGATTTAACTTTAAATTAATTTACTTAATCAAGCATGATTTGAAAATGAAAGTATTCGGGCAAACTTTGTACATTCCAAAATGAAAATTTCCGAGCAAAGTTTGACCGAGTAAGGTTTGTTAGTGGAAGTAGACCGAGTAAACCTTGGATATATTAACCTTTCGAGTAAGGTATTATGATCTTAAATGAAATTAAATGTTTTTAATATATCAAGTGGATAATGTTACTGGTTGACAGCTAGTAATTCACAAGAAGACAAAAAGCATTTAAAACCCACTTTCAAAATGTATAAAAGAGGGACTTAGGCAAAATTTTCAACATTATTTCCCTATCTCTCTCTCCTTCCACTGCAAATCCTTCCTCACTAAGAAACATAACCGACTTATCGAATTCAACATTAATCCAAACCCTAATTTTTGTCAGCCTTCTAATTCCTACTCGGTATGCATTAAATATTATGTTTTCCGATCACGATTAGATTGTAATGTGACTTGATTATGTATTCGAGTACTAACACTCTGTTTATGTGTTTAGGTTATAAATTTATCGAAGAGCAGGTTCTTGAAGATTTCTCCCTATCTTCTTCATTTTTTATACACTGAAATTGTCTAAAGTACTGAACTTTATGTCTAATTTCACTTTGAATATGTTTGTTTATGTATTGCAGATATGGCAGATAACGAGCCAAAGTATGTTTTTGAGCCAAAGCACAACATGTGCGCGTTACTACAAGTTTCACCAGAGAATTAACCGATGGCTCGGATGATATTATGGATGGCACGGTCAAATATCAGCTTCGCTCTCACTGAAAGCCCAACTATTTACAGAAATCACTCCTTGGATTTCTGGAGATCAGCAGAGCTAGTTGAAGATGTAAATGGAAAACGAATAGAAGCAACCGTGGCCAGACAGGAGATACAGATCACTGAAAGGATGATCAGAAGATGTTTGAGACTAAATGACGATGATCACAATCACATCAACTTCAATACAAAGCACTTATTGAAGATTTTTAAAGAAACGATGGGGTATCAAGGAAATGTCCATGAGGGACAGTTTCAGAAGGGTCTGTTTCCGATGCTATACAGATTTCTTATGCATCATATCATTCATGGATTTGCTCCGAGAAAGGGATCATGGACTCTGATGAGTCTTGATCTAGCAAATGCCACTGTTGGAACAATATTTGATCTGCCATTTAATTTTTCAAAGATGATTTTTGAGGGGTTAGTGGGGAATCTGAAGAAACCAGAAAGCAAAAGATTTTTACAGTACCCAAGATTCCTGCAGATCATTTTCAACAGCACTTTACAAGATTTACCAACAATTGGAGTCACACATAAACTCCAAGATCCTGATGCTTACAAGAGAATAAAAAATCCAGGTGTCTCAAATAACTTTGATGCAAATGTTCCATTTGAAATTTTACCTTGGTTGTTAAACCATGATCTGGCTGTAATGCCTGTGCCTGAGCTGAGCTCAGAGGAGGAAGAAGGGGGTGATGATGACAGTGATGAAGGAGATTCTGATGATGATGTTGATGGAAATGAGGTGGAGATGGTTTGGAGATGGGAATTATGTCACCTGAACAGGGGGAGCAAAAAGAAGAACTTGAACAACCTATTCCTACACTACCACACTCACCACCACCAACCTCACCACATCAAACACCACCTCAAACCCTTACCTTAGACCAACCTGAAACCTCTACACAACACTCACCACAACCACATACTTCACCACTTATAAGCCAAATCAAATCAGAACCATTTATACCTAGCCCACAACACACACAATCTCCACCCATTACTGAACAACCCACTTATGAACCATTCCCTACAACCCCACCCTCAAGCCAACAAGATAACACACTTCAAAGAAATATTGATCTAATGTTGGAGAATGCTGAGTTAAGAAGGAGAATTGAGGAAGTGTTGAAAGAGAATCAGGATTTGAAAATGAGGAATGAGGAGGTGACTGGAGAGAATGTGATGTTGCTGCAGAGGCTGGTAGAGGCTGAATTGAAAGTTCAAACCCTGGTGAAGGAGGTTGAGAAGACCTCAGCTGCCCCAAAACAGGGGGAGAATATAGATGATAATGATGTGGTTATGACTGATACTGAAAGTATTGATAGTATTGATGCTTTGAAGATATTAATGAACAATTATGATGATAGTGATGAATCTATAATGGAAGTAAGAGAAGAAGAAACCAATGATGATGAAGAGGTTGTACTTACAGAAGAAATGACTGAGATTGTGGATGAGGAGATGACAGTAGAGAATGTGGATGAGAATGCTGCTACTGAGGAACTAGAACACACTGAGCCAAATGATGATCAAGAAGCTAGTTCCAAGAGGGTAGAGCATGACTCTGAGTTGGAAAAATTATTTAGAGAAATTGATGAGTTTGGAAGTGATGAGCAAGAGGATGAAGAAGAGTTGAGAAAAAGGAAAGAAAAAGGAAAAGGTTTAGCAACTGATGATGAACCTATTGTATATGTTGAGAAGGATGTATCCTTTGTATATACTGCTGCTGCTGCTGCTCTTGAAGATCAAGAAAGAATAATCAAAGAAACTTTGGAGAGGGAGAAAATAGCCCTATCTCTAGCTTCAGAAAAAATAGCAGAGCAAGAAAATCTGATCAGACAAGCCAACATTGAAAAAGAACTTACTGAAGATGAGGCTAATCAAGAAGTTATTGAGGTATTGATTAAGATGAAAAGAGTTGAGGAAGTGGACAACTCTTTGGGCACAGTGGTCAACATGTTTCAATCTAAAAGTCAAACATCAGAAACTGCTGCTGAACCAACTACTGGTATAATTCCTGAAGAAGAAATTGGCGAGTCAATTGCAACTATGGCTGCCAAGAAATGGGTTGAACAAGTAAAAGAGGATTTGAGAAAGAACCCTACTAGTAACTGGCCAGAAAGAAGTTTTGAAAAGACTTATCAAAGAACGAAGAGATCTGCTGAGCAGGCTGAAGCTGAAAGAGCTGATAGGAGGGGTATATGGGATGAAAAGAATAAATGTTATGTGGAAACCCCAGAGGATGATGAACCAATCAGGACAATCCCCTTACAAACACTGAAACCAGGAGAAAAATTACCACGGGTCCCTGATGTTAATGTTTCTGATGAAAATGAAAATAATGATGAACCAGATCATCCTGCCTCTGATGAACCCAAAATAGATGCCATGATTGATCTATCAGATGATGAGGAGGATGAATCTGAGGAGTCTGATGAAGAGGGTGATGACAACCCTGATCAAGGAGGTGAGAAAGTTGGTACAAGCTCCACTGCTGAGACCCCTCAAGCTGAAAAGACTTATATTCAAAGAGGCAACATGGAAATCAATGCAGAGGAAGTCTTAAAGAAGATTGAGAAAAGAAAGAAAAATACTGAGCATTATAAAACTTATTTGAAAGTTAGAGGCTATCCTGAAGCTGCCGAAATACACTGTTGACCAAATTCAAGATCTTTACAACAGTGAGAAAGAGATAGTATCAGAAAAATTTGTAAAACAGGATGATAAGATTGAGTTGGAAGAGTTAAAGAAGAAATATGATGGTATGTGTGGATACTTGATGGAGAAAGGCATGAAGCCTGAGGTTGTAAGAAATCTGAGTACAGAGGCAGTATTTGACCAGTATTCCAAGAAGAAAGAAAAAGAATTAAAAAGGGTCTATACTGAGAGCTCAATCTTAAAAGAAACATCTGATGAGCCACTTGCTAAATGAACAAGAAGACTCAGGACTGTGAGGGAAAAGGAGATGGAACAAGAAAAGACAACTGATCAACCTCTGATCCCTTAGCCAGAACAGCCTGAAGTTAAACCTGATGATGAACCATTTATGCCTTGGGAGAATGAGGAAATGATCAGCATCCTAAGAAACATAATGATAAACAAGAGAGGGATGACTGAAGCAGATTTTAATGTTTTGGAGAAAGAGGATTTCAAGACTCTTTTCTATCTGCAAAAAGATGAGTGGGAAAAGGCATTGAGGGAAGGAGAAAATCCCAGATATTATGCTGATGGCAGATTTGTACCTGCTGGACTGGCAAGAACTCCAGGAATGATAAAAATGTTAATTGAACTGGAGGCTGCAGGACATGACATGGTGGAGATAGCCAACCTTCCTACTGAGATGGTGGAAGCTATGTATGTGAAGACATTTAACTTGGGACCTCAAAAGCCCAAGAAATCAATTCCACTCAGACCTCCACTCCATCAAAGATTCCTAAGAGGAAGAAGCCAAGGAGGAAGAGGAGAATTAAGCAGCTCAGTACAACAAAGAACAAGACCACAATCTGGTGTGGATCTACCAAGAGAGCTCTACTATGATTCAGTAACTGATACTTTGAAGGTGATTTTGGAAAGTAGGCAGTTGAGGGAAATTATTGTGAGAAGTGACTTCAGAGAATACAATGAAGAACAACTGAGCAGAATGGAGTCACTTCATCATTATGATTTCAGGGACAGAAGCAGATCTGCAGGTAGACAAATGAATGACTTATCTAAATACCTGTATGAGCAAGCTGGAAATGGGTTTAGATTCTTAAAAGACAACATAAGCAGAGGTGTAGCTTCAATGAACAAAGCAAGAAGATCTGCAAAGGTAAAGAAGATGGATATTGCTGTAAGAGACTTTAAGATGTATGTCAGAGATGAAGACTCACTGTCCAACATGAGTAAGTGTATAAGTTTGAGAAGAAGAATGAAAAGGCCAAACTACACTGTACAGAAGAATGGCATCATTGCTCACGTTGAATACAAGGAAAATGGAGAATATGCATTGATGAATTCTGATGGAAAGGTGCTGGCTGTGATAAAGAGAGATGCAGATCTTGCTTGCTTGCATAATCAAGATCTAGCTGATATTTGAGACTTGGTGATACCAGAAGGACACACTCACTACTAAGTGCTCAATATCTTCAGAGAAAGAGCAGCATCTGTAATCCAGCTGAGAAGACAAGCAGCCTACAATGAAAGGAAAAGACAAAATAGATAGAATAGGCTTTGCTTTGTAATGTCTTCGGACAAACTTTTGATTATGTAATTTTGTTTATGTAATTTGATTATGAAATTTGGTGTGTATTTTGCTAAGTGTATGTAACCACAGAGTGTTTTGGGTCAGCTGAGGTGTTCCAATCTAGGGGGAGATTGTTGGGTCAAGAATTTGACCCAAATGAGGAGATTTGACCGAAAATGAAGAATATGGAAGATTGGAATCTTCTCAACCTCCTCAGAAACTTCTAAGTATTGAATCCGGGCACACCTTGGACCTTCGAGTAAGCTTTTACTTAGCCGAGTACGAGATTTTGCCTATCGGGCAAGGTTTACCTCAAATAGTCTTCTTAAGTGGATATCCGGGCAAGGTATGCTTTTTGGTGATTTCCCGAGTAAGGTTCATTAATTTGGCGTATCCGAGCAAGGTTCACTTTGTCAAGCAGGGTTGTTCTTCAAGACCAAGTATTTTACTCTTCCGAGTAAGGTATGGTCACGAAGTCTAAGTAGCCAAGTAATTGGAAGACCGGACAAGATATTCTTTAATAATTATGGTCTGAGTATACTTGATGAGTTAATAGAATATCTTTAAGTTATCTCGAGTAAGGTTGTGCTCAAGTAAGGTATGTACTCCCGAGTACGCCTTATCAATAAGTTGTTCAACTGACAATGAGCCGAACAGGATCATAGAAAAACAAGGTTGCTCGTAAGGATTTGTCGAGCAAAGTTTGATAAGTCCAAGAAGATTGAAGTCTACTCGATGAATATTTTACTTGGTAAAATATTCTTTAAGTAAAGTCTACCCGGAAACTGATTCCGAGTACACTTCTATGTTTACTAAGTCTGAAGGAAGGCCGAGTACATTGCGTACTCGGAGACTGAAGTTTAATGAAAAGCCTACCCGGAAGACTTGTTTTACACTTAGTTTTATTTTTGAATATGTAATTTGAATATGTACTATCGGATAGGGTTTCTAGAAGGAATGATAGCATGTCCTAGGTTGGCAGGCCAATAAATAGAATAATTAGGGCACGCCGCCAGGAGAGGAGACAGGGATGACACAATACGGATAAGACCGACACATTAATTGAGAGAATATTTTGTGTGTGACGGCTGTCCTAGGATTCCTCATAAACCCTAAATCGATTACTCCTTTTGTATGATTAACATTATATAAATGGAAATCTTTTGAGTGAATCATGTCTGTGTGTCTTCTGTCATTGAATATTCATTGCAACCGTATGTTTGTTATTGATTCCGCCTTTAACAAACGGTCATCTTTCTAAACATAGTAACCCGTCATTAACACGCTTGTCAACACGATTAATTTTGTGTGAGTTATGACATGATTGATTGAAGATCCGATCCGAATCGACTATCAAAAGTTGGGACCTGACATGTGGTACGATGTTAATATAAGATGGCCGGGACTTAAAAGTCAGTTGTCCTGGCACTCGTTCCTGTGGAACAATCGGGGATGCTCCGTCTTAAATAGCCGTCCTGAACGGACTGTTAACACCCTGATCGGAGCTACAAAATTCCTCCTTCGCCCCGCCCCCCCGGGATTCACCAAACCTCCTCTGTTCACCTGAATACCCTAACCTCTTTCAACCTGTTCTGCCCTGTTAACTCTGTTTCGACCCATGCCTTTCCTTCCCCAATTTATGTTAACCTCATCACCGCTTCTCTGATTTACCGGTTCTTCCACTACTTCATCGCAATTTTCATCACCCTCATTTTCCATCCCAAAAGCTTTATTCTCCGTTCGCCAATTCACCTATTCATTACCTTCAAAACCTTGACCCGCATCATTCTCTTCCCCCTCTTCCACATCTTCTGAATGCATACTTGGGTGATCATCAAGATTAATCCGAACTCTACGTCTAGGAGTGTTATGTGGTGTAGATGGTTCGGCCTGATCGGCATTTTGGTTTCGGTTTCTATTTCGGGTTCTGGAGAAACGAGCTAAGTTATTCGGTTTGTTTTGCTGGTTGGCATTTAATGGTGGAAGTTAGTTGTTGTAGGGCTGGTCATTGTTTTCTGGGTAAAAAGCATTGTCTTCTGGGAGTTGGTTTGGGTTTTGGTTCAGGTTTTCATTCTGGTTCTGGTTTTGGTTTCGGTTTTGACCCTCTATTTCTAAATTTTTGTTTTGAACTCGGTTCTGCCGAGCTAATCTTTAAATTTCGGTCTAAAAACAAGCGGTGACTGTCGGCCCGAGTGTCGGGTGTGCATAAACCTGTTACCTACACAAACAACAGACCCCTCATAAAATGGAAAAATAAAATTTAACTAAACTAAAAATTAAAATCTAAACTTAAAACAAAAATAAACACAAAAATCAAATAACACGTAAAACAATAAGCGCTCTAACTCCCCGTCAGCGGTGCCATTTTGATGATAGACTGTCTTTATGTAGTTAAAAACAATTACTATTAGTTCCTAATCAACTAAGAAAGCTAGGGTAAGTAGGGTGTCGAACACAATGAATATGTGGTCAATGTAATCATTTAACTGGTTTCAATATTATGAAGTAGTAAGTTTTAGTGCTGATCACACAAGCAAATAAGTTGGTTTAAATATGATTAAGCAAATTCTTAAATTTAAGAAATTAACAAAGAAGAATCATCCCGGGGGTTCAAGAATCTAATTAAACAGTATCTCATGTAACCTAACAGATTAATTATCATAGGCTGACTAAAGAATGATTAACAGGTTAAACCTTAGGCCCCAACAAACGCTAACACACGACACTGATTATCAAACGGTCCCTGCCAGTGTGACTCAACTAAGGGCAATTGTTTGCTTCGTTGTATTCAATCTAGTTAAACAACCCTATGAGCAATTACTATAGCAACCGACAAACTAATCGTTCTGATCAACGTAAACCTAAACCGATTGAATGCACAACAATACTAAATATCAATACTCATAGATCAATCAAAGATAATTACAAATAGTATGTTCATGGTTACTATCAAAACTGAAATAAATACAAACTCTACATCCCGGGAATGAATCAGATAGATTAGCCGAGCCTCGACATCATGGAATCGTCAATAATGATGAAATAGAACATGTACTTGGCCTTGGTATTGATGCGTGTATAATGATGTTCTCACAACTAAGCTTTAAATTTATTAAACGAAAATCCTAAAAAAACCACACAAAACCGGCAAGTGTACCGATCACTAATAGTATAGCACTAAGGAAGTCCGAGTGTCGAACCCAAGGACACGTGAAACCGTATTTAATACTTAACCCTAATAAGTCTCACCTAAAAATAATATTTATTAAATTGATTTTTAATTATTAACTAATTAACCTAACTTAAATTAACATAAAAGACTTAAATTAAGAAAACTAGACGAAACTTTGAAAATAAGATTTATTAATGGGAAAAACGTCTACCTAGGTAAGAATCCTATTTAAGGTATAATAAGCTATTGGATTGTAGAATCTCACGACACCGGTTCCTAAGGAATGACACAACTAAGGTTCACTTTGGAAGCTAGATTACCTCTCGGTCTCACTAACAAACCCTAACCTACCCTTAATTGATTTTAAGAACAAAACCGGGTGACGAATTTTTAAAGTGCTCTAATTCCGACTCTCCTCTCAGTCTCACCGACACACTACCCTAATGGAGACGAATACTACGCAACCAAGGATAGAGGAACAATTTATCTCAACTTAAACTAGGTCAACTAATCGCTCACAAACACAAACCCGACAAGAATCGAACTCGCTCTCGCGCGATCCTAATCCTAACAAGTAAGAGCTATGAGACGAGTTTACTTCCTATCACCTCTCGGTCTCAAAGAAGGTGTCTACCCGCTGATAATATTCAATTAATACACTCACTTAAGCCTACGGTTGTACTTCCCGCAAACAAATCCTAAACACCAAGTAAAGAGTTCTAACAAGAAACAATCAATCAAAACTCATTCAATTAATCAGAGCAAGAGGTATATGAGTGTAATTAACAAATTCACAGCCACTAAACACAACCTAATTCTATGTTAAAACAAACTTTACTTAACAATTCAAGCCATGATCATCAACAATCCAAACTACTTACTAAAACCTAACAATAATCAATTAACCTAGATAGAACTAACAAGTTTAGCCTAACATGAATTTTAGACAGCAGCAAACAATTGATTTAAGCATCATAAACATCAACATAAACATAAGCAAACTCATTCAAGATTCAAGAACAATCAAACACAGGTCAATCTTTAAGTTACTTGCAAAACAATCCAAGTTAAAGATCAAAATCAACTAGTTAAGAAACTTGAACAAAAACACAAAGTTTATGAGAGTAGTACTTAATATTATTGTTGAGTTTCTTGATGAATAAGGACCCTAGCTGCCGTACCAATTCTTCCTTAACGATCTCCTTCCTTTCCTAGCCACCACAACCCTTGCACAAAACTTTTTTCCTTTTTTTCTTGGCTGCCCAAGGTCCCGATCGATGCTTAGGGAGGATGTTAGATTTGTAATTTAATTTGTGTTGATGCGGGTCGTCGGATTAATTCCCAGCCACACAAACAACAAATGAACCCTTGTCTCCTCACAACAAAAATAAAAGCTGGCCACACAAACAACATCCTAAATTTCTCTCTTTCTTCCTAAATTTTTAGTAAAATTAAGCAAAAACCACCCATAACTCTCATTAATTAAACAATTAAGTACGTAAAACATGACAAAACGATATGGAAAGTAAGTGTGTTTTACAACACATCAAACATCCCCACACTCAAAGTCGTTTTCGTCCCTGAAAAAGAAATCTACACAGGATCATAACCAAGTGAAAAACAACAAACTCTCAGATTATTATCATTTTCAATGCACAAGAAATAGCCTGACATATTAACCGCGATTGTCGACATTGTTGTCCACATAAACCCAGCCACCAGCCAATCAAGCCCCCCTTTTGCATTAAACATTTTAAGTCCAAAAATTAACGCTACACCTACCCCAATCAAGCCCCCCTTTGCGTTAAACTAGGACTCGTTGATGGTACTAATTAGATGCACTCGGTGAAATTTGGATGGATGAATGGTCATGTGGAGGTCGTACGAGCTATTCCTAAATATTATTGGACTTTGTCCTATAAATTCCTAATTTCATATTTATTGACTAAGAACTTTCGAGCCCCAATAGTGTATCCTCATAGTCAACATCCCCAAGGTAACACGTAAACTCTAAGTCCCGTCTAGTATGTGTATCATTGGCCTCTTTTTCTAACTTTAAACAATGCTTCTTTGGCATTTTACAATACATAACTTTCTTCATAAGCATTTTGCTTGTCTTTAACAACTTTGGATAATACAATACATAAGAAACTTTCAAAACATACTTCTTTTTTTTTTCTTTTGTTTTCAATCTTTTATATCACCCTAAAATATATAACTATTTCTAAGCTCGTAAAAGATGGACATGTGGTGTGTGCTGATTTGAGTGCATTTAATTCTTACCATCTCAATGTTTTCAGATTATGGTAATCCTCCCTAAGCATTGAAAATCGGTTTCACCGTTTTTAAATTATTATATATATATATATAAACTGCTAAAGAGGACTATCAAAGCTAGTTGGGCCTACCGACACATCCCAAATCAGATATGCAAACCCTCCCTTTTATTATTATATTATATATTTTAAAACTTCCCAGAGTTCGTTAGCACATTTTTAATAATATCATCTCCTGCTTAACGTAGAAAAAAAACAATTTTCAAGGGACAATTTTCTTTTTAAAACTTTTTTTCTTTTCTTTTTTAATAATTATTTTAAACTTTTTAATAGTAATTTTTTTAACTTTTAACTTTTTTTTCTACAACTAAGTAAAATAAATTTTCATCCCCACACTTAGAACGAAATCGTCCTCGATGAGAACAAGGAAAAGAAATAAAATAAATAAAAATAAAACTTAAACTAAAATTAAAACTTAAAATAGCAAAAAGTAAAACAGAGAACTGGTTACTTCCCTGGTTTAGATGCAGATTCTTCATCAGTTGTGTATCAATCAAACGATCGTATAGCATTTCATTCGCGGTCGCAACCTCGGGTGAACCTGTTCCAAAACACCATCAGAGCTACCATGCGCATAATAATACATGCAATCAAACGATCAAATGATTGTATACATATTTTTGTGTTTTTTTAAATTTTTTTAATTTTTATTAAATATTTATTTTTTTATATTTATGTTTTTATAAATAACAAAATAAGACAAATAAAAACATATAATAAAGAAAATCATAATACAAACTCTACAACTCGGGCTGTCTCCCGAATGGTGCATCCATCACGTCTACGCTTCGGTGAGTGAGTCAAGGTAGAATACCTCGACTGTCTGATCAGTTATCGCCTCCCCTATATAGTGCTTCAATCTATGACCGTTCACCTTTAACTTCCCGCTTTAATTTTGTATCTCAATCTTGCCATACGGGAAAACCTCAGTGACCGTGAACGGTCCCGACCATCGGGATTTCAACTTTCCCGGGAATAACCTCAATCGGGATTATACAGTAATACCTTATCCCCACACTTGAACTGCTTATTACCCTTCAACTTTCTATCATGCAGTTCCTTCATGTGCTCCTTATACCTAAATGATTGTGCATATGCATGATCCCGGAGCTCCTCTAACTCGTGTAACTGATGGAAACGATTACCCTCTGCGGCAGATAAATCAATATTAACCCCCTGAAGGGCCCATGGCGCGCGGTGTTCCAACTTAACAGGAAGACGACATACCTTCCCATAAATCTTCCGAAATGGTGTGGAACCAGTCGGAGTCTTGTAGGCTATACGGAAGGCCCATAGAGCGTCATCTAATTTGTCAGACCAATCCCAACGATTTGAACCAACCGTTCTCTTGAGAATACGTTTGATTCCCCGATTACTCACTTTTATTTGCCCACTAGTCTGTGGGTGGTAGGTGGTCGCAAGCCGGTGGGTGACCCCATAGTGCTGTAACGCCTTATCCATCTGCGAGTTGCAGAAGTGAGTATCTCGATCACTAATCAAGGCTTTCGGGACTCCAAAACAAACAAATAGACTTTTTAGAAAACGGACTACCACTCGGGCATCATTGGTGGATAGAGCTTTGGCCTCAACCCACTTAGACACGTAATCGACGGCCACGAGTATGTACATGTTTCCACGCGAAGATGGAAACGGTCCCATGAATCAATGCCCCACACATCGAAAACCTCACAAACTTGAATAGCATTCTGGGGCATTTCGTTTCGCGAAGAAATGTTGCCGACACGTTGGCAAGGATCACAACTCTTAATGAACATATGAGCATCCATAAAGATAGACGGATAGCAAAAACCAGAATCAAAGACTTTCTTCGCCGTAGAACTCACACCGTGCTGACCTCCTGTTGGTCCCACATGACAATGGCTCAGAATTTTCCATCCTTCCTTAACATCTACACATCTCTGAATACGCTGATCAGCACCGACACGGAAAAGATACGGGTCGTCCCAAAGGTAAAATTTGATGTCAGCAAAGAATTTCTCCTTTTGCTAGTAAGGCATCTTCGGGAGGTATCCGTCAGCGAGATAGTTCGCAAAATCAGCGAACCATGGAAAACCTTCCTCTTGTGAAGTAACAAACATCAGACTCTCCATCGGAAAACGATCGTCGATCCTGATCCCCGAATCTCCTAAATCAACTCCCTCTAGAAGTGAAAAACGATCGGCCGCCACATTCTCGGCCCCCATTTTGCCACGGATCTCAATATCAAACTCTTGAAGCAACATGATCCATCGGGTAAGACGAGGCTTAGCATCCTGCCTACTGAAGAGATATCGAATAGTGGCATGATCCGTGTAAACAATCGTCTTGGACAGAACCAGATAGGACCTAAATTTGTCGAAAGCGAACACCACAACTAAAAGCTCTTTTTCGGTGGTGGTATAGCTTTCCTGTGCGCTATTTAAGGTCCGGCTAGCATAGTAGATCGGATGGAAGTGTTTATCCTTCCGTTTTCCAAGAACCGCTCCGACTGCGAAGTCGCTCGCGTCACACAACAACTCGAATGGTAAGGACCAGTCGGGAGCAACCATGATCAGGGCTTTGACGAGTTTGTCTTTTAGAAGATCAAACGCCTCGATACACTGCTTAGAAAAAACAAATGGAGCATCCTTCTCCAAAAGTTTGGTCATGGGTCTCTTGATTTTAGAAAAATATTTGATGAACCAGCGGTAGAACCCGGCATGACCTAGAAAGCTACGAATGGATCTCACAGAAGTAGGCGGGGAAAGATTAGAAATGGTCTCGACCTTTGCTCGGTCAACCTCTATCCCCGGACTTGAGATCCGATGCCCCATAACAATGCCCTCGCGAACCATGAAATAACACTTCTCCCAGTTAAGGACTAGGTTGGTGTCAACGTAGCGGGACATCATCTTCTCGAGATTTGATAAACAATGATCGAAGGAACTCCCAAATACGGAAAAATCGTCCATGAATACCTCCATGGAGTCCTCGATCATATCATGGAAAATGGCCACCATACACCTCTGGAATGTGGCCGGAGCGTTACACAGTCCGAACGGTATACGTTTGAAAGCAAACGTTCCGTAAGGGCAGGTAAAAGTGGTTTTCTCCTGGTCGTCAGGAGCTATCAGAACCTGGAAGTACCCGGAGAAACCATCTAGGAAGCAGTAGTACTGCTGACCTGCTAAACGCTTTAAAATTTGATCAATGAAGGGTAAAGGAAAGTGGTCTTTCCTGGTGGCATCATTTAGTCTGCGATAGTCGATGCAGACTCGCCATCCCGTCATAGTCCTAGTGGGAATAAGTTCGTTCCCCTCGTTGGTGACGACAATCATGCCATCCTTTTTAGGAACCACCTGGACTGGACTCACCCAAGCACTATCAGAAATGGGGAAAATGATTCCCGCATCAAGGAGTTTAATGATCTCCTTCTTAACGACCTCTTGCATTTTCGGATTAAGCCGTCGTTGCGGCTGAATGACAGTTTTGAAATTTTCCTCCATAAGGATTTTATGAGTGAAAAACGAATGCAATGATAACTGGCAGCTTCCTCTCCTCATCTAAAAACGCATACACAGGTGGGAAGACAAATCCTCAAGCTCTAAGGAAGAAGGAGGACTCTCGACTGAAGGTCAGTCCATAGGATCGCCTCGTATGATATCAGCAGACACGCCAGATTCAGGGATATGCGACTCGGTGTCGTCATCTAAGGACTGATTGGTTACGGCAACCATTTCAATCTCCGGAATCTCCCTATCGAGAATCTGGGTGTCGGAGGCAGATCCTCCATAGATTTCGCTGAGAAACTCCCCGACATGATCCATGATGATATCAATGAAGTATAAGAAGTCATCAGCAGACTTGGGGTGTTTCGGTGACTGTCGAATGTCAAAGGTGACGTTCTCATCCCTAACTCTTAAGATCAACTTACCCTCGCAGACGTCGATCAACGCCTGTGCAGTGGTAAGGAATGGTCGGCCCAAGATAAGCGGGACACTATCGTCATCGTTCACGTCCAAGATGACAAAGTCCACCGGGAAGATGAACTTGTTGACACGAAAAAGCATGTTCTCGACCACCCCTTGGTGGTATTTCACAGAACGATCAGCAAGCTAGATACTCATACAGGTAGGCCTCGGCTCGCCTAGACCCAACTAGCGATACACGGAATACGGCTTGAGATTAATACTGGCACCAAGATCCTCCAGCGCATGAACAGCCGTATTATCACTCAAGATGCAGGGAATCGTGAAACTCCCAGGATCGGACATCTTTTCTAGTAAGTTTCTCTGCAAGACTGCAGAGTAACCAGTACTCAGAGGAATGGAAGAAACTTCGGCTAACTCCTCTTTGTTCGAAAGAATATCCTTAAGGAACTTTGCATATTTGGGCATTTGCGTAAGTGCCTCAAGGAATGGAATGTTAAGATGAAGCTGCTTCAGAATATCAAGAAAATTAGAGTTCTGCTCCTCGTCTCTGTCCCTACGGACTCTCCCGGGATATGGGAGTCTAGGTTTGTAGACTCTCGGTGGTGTGCTGGGTAATGGCCGGTTCTCGGCATGTGCTGTACTTCCTGGGCTGTGCCTCTGATGCCCCTTGGCAGGTGGAGACTCCAACTGAATCTCCTCGTCTACCTGCTCCTCTACATCTACTGTAGGCTCCTCCTGACTCACGGGATCGCTACGTGCCCTTGCACCGGTCCTAGTCGTTACGGCCTTCGCGAACGCCTTCAGATTTTGTTCGGTATTACTTGGAAGTGTTCCTGGCGACCTCTCTTTTAGACGAATTGCTATCTCTCCCATCTGCCGCTCAAGATTTTGATTTGACGCACCCTGGTTTCTAATGAATGACTCGTGCTCCCGAATTTCTCTTGAGTTTCTTTGTGACGGGAGTCCTCTCGAGTCATAAGCTGCGACAGGATCTGTGTCTGCTGTGCCATCATCTCCTCCAACATGGGCTTCTTCTCCCCACTACTCATTCCCTCACCGGAATCCTGGAATAGGCTATAACGTTTCTGGAAGCCGGACTGATTTCCGTTACTCCAGTTGGAATTTTGGTTACCCCACCACCCCGAATTATAAGAATTGAAAGAGTTTTGATTTCGGTTTGGATTATTAACGAGGTCGACTGCCTCCTCCTGGAAATCTACGGGGCACTGAATAGTATCATGCCCCCCTCTACAGATCTCACACAACTTACTCTTCACTTGAAAGTTCTTCACGATCTTTGCCAACGCCTCAATCTGTGCTGCAAGTGTTGTGCTCGTGTCGACCGAATGCATGCCGCGTGATAAGGAGTCAACGGTTTTGGTACTCTTAGCTGGTGGTCACTGGTATCCACTCATGGCTAACCTGTTAAATAAGGAAATGCACTCATCAGTATCCTTCGTCGTCAATAAGTTTCCTCCCACGGCCGTGTCGAGCATACTCTGAGTCGCGTATGTCACTCTGTTATAGAATTTTTCAACAACTGCCAAGCCTTGTAGGTCGTGGTTCGGACATAAAACAAGTAGAATTTTGAACCTCTCCCATGCCTCGTAGAAGCTCTCGGTGTCCTCCATCTGGAAAGAATGAATTTGGTTTCGCAAACGAGCGGCCTTAGCCGGAGTATCGTATTTTTCAAGAAACTAGGTCTGCATGGCAGCCCAAGTAACAATGGATCCCTGTGGAAGGGACTAAAGCCACAGACTCGCATGATCAACGAGTGAGAACGGAAATATGCTAAGTTTGATGGCGTATTCAGATACGCCGGCAAGATGAAACGTGTCGCAAATTCGTATGATGTGAGTGAGATGAGCATGTAGGTTCTCATGCGTGAAATTGAGCAGAATGAGCAATCGTGTTCAGAATATTAGATGGAATCTGCCAAGTCGTGAGAACTCCGATGGCTGGTGAAGCAATGCTCCATCTCGCGCCAGCGTCGACCGGACGGGCCCGGTCTGCAACTGTCCTCCTCGGTGGTGGATTCGTGTCGCCCATAATCTTATCCCTAATGTATTACCGACGGACGTAGATGAACTGGAAGACGGTTTTGTACGACGTCTCTCACGAAGCTCTCTCCGTGGTTCGGAAAATCCTTCGGTTTCTGGTGGTCCTAGAGATCGATTACGTCGCATACAACTATAAAATAAACAAAATAAACTACAATTAGCTAAACTATTTTAAACTAACAAACAAACCAAATAAGAAAAACAAGTAGTAAACAAGGCAAGTCCTAACTCGAGTTGTTCTTAATACGCCTCTAACCGTGTCCCAGGCAACGGCGGCAAAAACTTGATGCGTGTATAATGATGTTCTCACAACTAAGATTTAAATTTATTAAACGAAAATCCTAAAAAAACCACACGAAACCGGCAAGTGTACCGATCACTAATAGTATAGCACTAAGGAAGTCCGAGTGTCGAACACAAAGACACGTGAAACCGTATTTAATACTTAACCCTAATAAGACAAACCTAAAAATAATATTTTATAAATTGATTTTTAATTATTAACTACTTAACCTAACGTAAATTAACTTAAAAGACTTGAATTGAGAAAACTAGACGAAACTTTGAAAATAAGAATTATTAATGGGAAAAACGTCTACCTAGGTAAGAATCCTATAGGTATAATAAGCTATTGGATTGTAGAATCTCACGACACCGGTTCCTAAGGAATGACACAACTAAGGTTCACTTAGGAAGCTAGATTACCTCTCGGTCTCACTAACAAACCCTAACCTTCCCTTAATTGATTTTAAGAACAAAACCGGGTGACGAATTTTTAAAGTGCTCTAATGCTGACTCTCCTCTCTGTCTCACTGACACACTACCCTAATGGAGACGAATACTAAGCAACCAAGGATAGAGGAACAATTTATCTCAACTTAAACTAGGTCAACTAATCGCTCACAAACACAAACCCGACAAGAATCGAACCCGCTCTCGCGCGATCCTAATCCTAACAAGTAAGAGCTATGAGACGAGTTTACTTCCTATCACCTCTCGGTCTCAAAGAAGGTGTCTACCCGCTGATAATATTCAATTAATACATTCACTTAACCCTACGGTTGTACTTCCCGCAAACAAACCCTAAATACCAAGTAAAGAGTTCTAACAAGAAACAATCAATGAAAACTCATTCAATTAATCAGAGCAAGAGGTATATGAGTGTAATTAACAAATTTACAGCCACTAAACACAACCTAATTCTATGTTAAAACAAACTTTACATTAATAATTCAAGCCATGATCATCAACAATCCAAACAACTTACTAAAACCTAACAATAATCATTTAACCTAGGTAGAACTAATGAGTTTAGCCTAACATGATTTTTGGACAGAAGCAAACAATTGATTTAAACATCATAAACATCAACATAAACATAATCAAACTCATTCAAGTTTCAAGAACAATCAAACACAAGTCAATCTTTTAGTTACTGGCAAAACAATCCAAGTTAAAGATCAAAATCAACTAGTTAAGAAACTTGAACAAAAACACAAAGTTTATGAGAGTAATACTTAATATTATGGCTGAGTTTCTTGATGAATAAGGACCCTAGCTGCTGTACCAATTCTTCCTTAACGATCTCCTTCCTTTCCTAGGCACAACAACCCTTGCACAAAACTGTTTTCCTTCTTTTCTTGGCTGCCCAAGTTCCCGATCGATGATTAGGGAGGATGTTAGATTTGGAATTTAATTTGTGCTGTTGCTGGTCTTGGGATTAATTCCCAGCCACAAAAACAACAAATGAACCCTTGTCTCCTCACAACAAAACTAAAAGCTGGCAACACACAAACAACAACCTAAATTTCTTTCTTTCTTGTTGTGACTTCCGATCGGTAGATTAGATGGCGTTAGGGTTTTATTTTTTTTCTTTTAATTAATATAATAATGAATGTAAGGCTTGAACTTGTGGGCTTGGTTCGGGCCTTGACTTGTAGTATTAAAACTTGCTCAAATAAGCCCCTAGAGTCTTCAAATTTGCCACTTTTTTCCATCAACTTTCATAACCTACAAGTAAACATTCAATTTTTGTAAAACTAAGCAAAAACCACCCATAACTCTCATTAATTAAACAATTAAGTACGTAAAACATGACAAAACAATACGGAAAGTAAGTGTGTTTTACAACACATCAGGTATGATCCGGTATGATGGAATCTCCCTCCATGTGCTCGAGAAATCGCATGGTTTAAGATGTGTATAGATAGGGTTGAACTCGAGAAATCCCGTTTGCGTCACCCTTCGCGATAAGCGATGGGATCTTAAGTGGTCCATCGCGTGTCGCTATGGACCTAAAAGTCAACTTTCATTAACACCCATCGCGATACGCGATGGGTCTTCAAACCTGCCCATCGCGTATCGCGATGAGCCATGTCGCTAGCAAAATCATTTTGCTTTCTTGTTTTGTGTGTTGGACGTCCCGGGTCTTCAACCTGTTCTGCCCAGTTAACTCTGTTTCGGCCCATGCTGTTCCTTCCCCAATTTCTGTTAATTGCATCACCGCATCTCTAATTTACCGGTTCTTTCACTACTTCATCCCAATTTTCATCACCCTCATTTTCAATCCCAAAACCCTCATTCTCCCTTCACTAATTCACCTATTCATTACCTTCAAAACCTTGACCCGCATCATTCTCTTCCCCCTCTTCCCCATCTTCTTAATGCATATTGGGGTGATCATCAAGATTAATCCGAACTCTACGTCTAGGAGTGTTATGTGGTGTTGATGGTTCGGCCAGATCGGCATCTTGGTTTTGGTTTCGGTTTCTGTTTCGGGTTCTGGAGAAACGAGCTAAGTTTCTCAGGTTGTTTTGCTGGTTGGCATTTAATGGTGGAAGTTGGTTGTTGTAGGGTTGGTCATTATTGTCGGGGTAAAAAACATTGTCTTCTGGGAGTTGGTTTGGGTCTTGGTTCAGGTTTTCATTCTGGTTCTGGTTTTGGTTTTGGTTTTGACCCTCCATTTCTAAACTTTTGTTTTGAACTCGGTTCTGCCGAGCTAATAATTCAGTTTCGGGCTAAAAACAAGCGGTGACTGTCTGCGTGAGTGTCGGGTGTGCATAAACCTGTTACCTACGCAAACAACACACCCCTCATAAAATGGAAAAATAAAAATTAACTAAACTAAAAATCAAAATCTAAACTTAAAACAATAATAAACACAAAATTCAAATAACACGTAAAACACTAAGCGCACTAACTCCCCGGCAACGGTGCCTTTTTGATGCTAGACTGTCTTTATATAGTAAAAAACAATTACTATTAGTTCCTAATCAACTAAGCAAGCTAGAGTAAGTAGGGTGTCGAACACGAGGAGTATGTGATCAATGTAATCAATTAACTGGTTTCAATATTATGAAGTAGTAAGTTTTAGTGCTGATCACACAAGCAAATAAGTTGATTTAAATATGATTAAGCAAATTCTTAAGTTCAAGAAATTAACAAAGAAGAATCATCCCGGGGGTTCAAGAATGTAATTAAACAGTTTCTCATGCAACCTAACAGATTAATTATCACATGCTGACTAAAGACTGATTAACAAGTTAAACCTTAGGCACCAATAATCGCTAACACACGACACTAATTATCAAACGGTCCCTGCCAGTGTGACTCAACTAAGGGCAATTGTGTGCTTCGTTATATTCAATCTAGTTAAACAACCCTATGAACAATTACTATAGCAACCGACAAACAAATCGTTCTAATCAACGTAAACCTAAACCGATTGAATGCACAACAATACTAAATATCAATACTCATAGATCAATCAAAGATAATTACAAATAGAACGTTCATGGTTACTATCAAAACTGAAATAAATACAAACTCTACATCCCGGGAATGAATCGGATAGATTTGCTGAGCCTCGACATCATGGAATCGTCAATAATGATGAAATAGAACATGTACTTGGCGTTGGTATAATCCGGTATGATGGAATCTCCCTCCCTGTGCTCTAGAAATCGCCTGGTTTAAGATATGTGCAGATAGGGTCGAGCTTGATGAAAATAATAAAAAAACCCTAAAAATCCCGTTTCTGTCACCCTTCCCGATAAGCGATGGGATCTTCAGTGGTCCATCGCATATCGCTATGTACCAGAAATTCAACTTTTGTTAACACCCATCGCGGTACGCAATTAGCCATGTCACCAGCAAAATCATTTTGCTTTCTTGTTTTGCGTGCTGGACGTCCCGGGTGTTCATCTCGTGCCTCAACAGGTCCAAATTAACTGCTTTAACATCTATGACCTGAAATGCAATAATCGCGTATGAAGTATCGAAGTTCCCAAAATAAACAATTAAAATTAATAAATAAACGAACTAAAGAGTATACAAATTAACCCACCATCAGTACTCCACGTTGGAACTACATAGCCAACTCGTCGCCTTTACTATGTAACCACCTGATTTGATTCTTGAAGAACACATGCATATCCTCCTCAGACAGATTTATTAGACACATTGGATCAAATACTCGGATAAACTTCACATCGGCTCCTGATCTGAATACAATAGCTGCTTCACCGGTCTTCTCGTCATAATACCACCTGTTAAATTCCTTGTAAATTTTTGAGGCATGATCTTCAAAGGAATCTTCTTCATAACAAGACGCGACTTGACTTTAAGAAATATCTTCAAAATTCCAGTACGAGGGTTTGTTTCTCTGAAGCTTGTGTGCTTTGTGGGAACCTATGGTTGCAAGAATTTGAATCCAAGCTCAACCTCATAAACCATGTGACTCTGACACAATCTCAACAATTCAAAGTTTTTCTTGTTTATGAATTATAGATATGCCAAGGTACGCATATCCCATCTCGACATTGTAAGAATATTAGTAAATCTCTCAAAGTACTGAATGTTGTTCTCCCACTTAACAATGCAGACTTTCAAATCTGGATCATAAATCAACGACACTATGTCACCCTTAACAATCTTCACATTCAAATACTTTTTCTTCTGCTTGTCTGACAACATGGCTTTGACATGTACATAATACTTCTTTTGAGCTCTTCTGATTGTCTCAAGTCATTTGTAAGCTTTTATGCATTATTTTCAAACAATAAAAGAGATCCTGAAGGCTTAGCATAAGATGGAACACATTCTTTCTCTTTCTCAGCCCTCTCATTTTCAATATTTTCCTCGGCCTCTTTTACAACTTCGTTAGTGAAGAAAGGAATCCCTTCATCGGTGTTGTTATTTGTATACAAGTCAGGGTATTCATCCGCCGTCACATCTTCAATCTCTACCTCATCATAATACATGTTGTCTCAGGAATATTCTGACAAATATCCTCATCAAAACAATCTTCAACCTCCTCATCCTCTTCTCTCAATAACTTCTCGACTTCGTTCTCATTCATGTCAAATAACATCGCAATTGGCTCTTTCGAAAAAAAATGGCTAACGAACTCTCCGTCTTCAATATCATCAACATTCACTAAGAAACCATGGTTGATCTTCATGATTCATGTACTGTTGAATCAAGTCTATTGATATGATCAAGTGTTAATTGATTAGGATTAGAGTGTGTGTAAATGTGTGTATTGATAGTGTATTTGGGCAATGTAACAAGAGGAAATAAATTAATAATAAAAACTATTATAAATAAAATAGTTACATGGGTATATATAGATGGTAATGCCTCATTAGCTATACATGCATAGAGAATGAGCCACATTTTCCATGCTATTCGCTAGACATTCCCCTAGCAAATGGCCTAATACATTACCATCTCATATGCTTGACTCCAATAGAATATGAGGAACCACAACAATCTACATTCGCTATATATTCCATAGAAAATATAACTTTAAAACTATTACAAAATTAATAAACAAAGAACAAGACGACTATTGATGTATCAACAAACTCCCCTTATTCTTGAGCTTTGTTGGTTTTTCACATCTTGAAGTGGTTGGTCATCCCATCAGCACAACTATGAATACAGAAAGCATGACAAACACGTACAACCAATTGGAATTGCATAGCCAACTCGTTATCTTTATTGTGCGCCCATCAAATCTGATTGTTTAATAAATTATCATTGTCAAACTCAGACAGGTTAACCAACCACATCGGATCCAAAATCAATATAAACTTTATGTTGTCACCCAACCCTAGCACAATCATGACTTCACATTTCTTATTATCATAGTACCACTGATTGAAGTTCTTATAAAGACTTTGTGGTAAAATCTTTGAAGGAACTTTCTTCAAAGTGCACGACCAATTTATCTTCAATACCAACTTTATTTAGCAGTGCAAAGATCAATCTCATCCACATATTGTTGTTTAGACACCTGGGTCTTAAAAGACTTGAAACCGTGATGAACCTTGTGGACCAAATAATGATAGAACCAATCCATCAATTGATTGTTTCCACGATTCTTGAATGGTTTGAACACTAATGTATGTATGTCCCAGCGCGACATAGAGAATGTCAGACACTAATAATATATGTGAAAAGTAGGGTGGAAGACCGTAATATTATCTGTGGGGTTATAGAGTAAAATACCCTTTAAATCATAGAAATAACTATGTATGTATGAGTAAATTAAAAATAAGAAAGAATAAAGAATGAAATAAAAAAAGTATGAATGTATGTTGTATGTATGTATGTATGTATGTATGTGTATGTATGTATGTATGTATATATGAAAGGAAGTTACACAGATTAAGTATCTAATGTATCTCTGGATACGTATGTGTAAGTATTTGAATGTATGGAAAGTTTCCAGTTAAACCATAACTCACTCAGTGTAGCTGACTTTTAGTACGCACGCAGGCAAATGGGATGAAACAACTGGCTTTAGGGTGACACGTGGCATGGATTGAAGAGGTAGGCGTCTTGAGAGGAAATGTTATGATGTTTCATTTTATGATTTTTATGTATGTTTAAGACAAGTTTGAATACTGTTAAAGACATGATTTAATGTCTGTGTAATATATAGTTGACTGTTAAGTCTTCTGCGCAAAGTTTTTTTTAACTATGATATTTAGAACTGTATTTATGAGTAAATCCAACATCCAAGTTTGCACATGGGTTTTGGGCCTTACAATTTGGTATCAAAGCACAAGTTTCTGAAAAATAGGCCTCCTAAATACATAGAGTCGAACAAAGAATGGAATTAAGTGAAAGGAATAATGAAGATGCCAGTTCAAGAATGCCATGTTTCGCTCAAACAAGCTCGGTAACGGTAAAGTGCATACTTGATGCATAATGTAAGAATATGTATGAAAGTTAGCTTAATTGCTAGTTATAGGAGTATTTATATTGGTGATTATATGAAGTGTTTGATTGATTACCTAATTGTTTAAAAGTAAAACCTTGCACAAGTGGAATCACAAATGGAAGTGTATAGGACACATAAAGTAACGTGATTAGTTAATCACAAGTGGCCACTACTATTAACTGTTTTCCATACTATCACAAGTGGCCACTATTATTAACTGTGTTTACTTATAAAATATGAATGGTTGGCGCAAGGAAAGCTATCGGTCAATGGGGTTGTACGGTACGCTGTGGTAGGCCACATGTTAACTCAATGCCTTCTGAAGAAGCAACTATTAACACAAAAGACGAAGATAGGGGAATTGCACGAGACAACGGACCAACTTGGTCTTGCTATTCAAGCTGTTATTGCTCAGGCTGTTCCTACTCTAGTGAAGAATACACATCCAGAATGGTTTTCTGGAAGTCATGTTAGAGCCACCAAGCGACCTAAGGGGGATTCAAGAGGGATGATAAGACTGAGAATGATGGCTCGAGCAAGGTCAAGTCTTTGAGGGTTAGTAAGAATGAGAAGAATCGTGGTGGGTGCACGCATAGACTGTTTAAGTTTTGTGACCACTTAAGCTGACTGGTATGGATGATGCAATAGCCACTCTCCAATGGATGACTGCTATGGATATAGTTATCCGAATCATTGAGTGTCGTCCCAATCAAGTTGTGGGATTTTCTACACATTCATTTGGTGATGAGGCCCTCTTCTGGTGGGAGACTGTGGAACAGAAAAAGACTCCTAAAGAGATTAAGGCTATGATATGGGACGATCTGAAGGAGATGGTGATGAAGCGATTCTGTGCTGATGCAGCAGTAGAGAGGGCTGAGTAAAATTTCTGAATCTAAAGGCGGTTAAGAAGACAAATCGCAAGTATACCACAGAGTTCAATCGTTTGTCCAAATTGGTACCTAACATGGTGAATACCGGGGTGAATCTAATCAGGTGTTACTTAAGGGAACTTCCATAAAATATCCGCACTCTTGTTAGATCTAGTAAATCTACGACATTTGAATCTACTATGAAGCTAGCAGAAAAGGTTTATGATGACCTTGTTGTGGATAATGTGGAAAGAGAAGAAGGAGAAGAAATGGATCACTCTTGCTAAGCGATCTGGTACTCAGTCATGGAATTCTAAAGAGAAGAATCAGAAGGTATTGGAGAAAATGTCATGTAAGACATGTGGTAAGATGTACAGTGGCGAGTGCAAGTGAGGTTTTGGTAAAGGTACGTGTCATAAATGTTGTAAGGTTCATGGTTGAGAACGCATGTTTGGGTCTAATGCATTTATAAGTGTGGAAAGGTAGGGCATTTCTCTCATGAATGCAATGCAAAACCCGTGTGCTACAAATGCGGTAAGATGGTTCAAATGGCGAGAGAGTGTACGGAAGCAGAAGCTAGGGGAAATGAGAATAAGGATTCTGACAAGTCTATGCCTAAGAACAGAGCTTACATGCTGAAGCATGAACAAGCCAAGCAGATTTCACACGTTGTAACATGTACGTTTCTAGTCAATGTTATTTATGCTTCTGTGTTATATTATTCGAGTGCAAATAGAAGTTTCATAGCTATGTCATTTTGTTAGTTAGAAAATACGAAATATGGTCTTGTGAATAAAACGTTCACAGTAAAAATTAATAGTGAAACCTCTGTTAGGATAATGAGAATGGTTAAGAAGTGTAAGATAGAAAAGGAGGGATGTGAGTTCCCTGCTATCCAATATGTAATGACCTTAGGAGGGTTCAATGTAGCCTTGGGAATGGATTGGTTGTCTGAGTTTGAGGCTCAGATAGTGTGTTAGAGTTAGTTGATAAGGTTGAAGTCCTTGGATGGTGGTACAATACGATTTATGGTGATAAAGAAAGTTCAGGGCTTAACGTAATTTCGATGATAAAAACCAAAGGTTTGTTATGGCGAGGGTGTAAAGCCTTCCTGGCGTATGTTGTCAAAGCTACGGCCGAGACGAAAGAAGTAAAAGACGTTCTAGTACTGTGTGACTATCCAGAAGTGTTCCTAGAGTACCTTCCGTGATTACCACTGGAATGAGAGGTAGAATTTCAGATAGAGTTAATACCAGGAGCACAATCTATCGCGAAAGCACTTTACCACCTGACGTCATTCGAGACGAAAAATCTAATGTCCCAACTACAAGAACTACTTAATAAAGGTTTTATAAGGCCGAGTGTCTCCCCATGGGGTGCGCTGATGTTGTTTGTTAAGAAGAAGGATGGAAGTATGAAAATGTGTATAGATTACCGTAAGTTGAAAAATCTTATGGTAAAGCATACATATCCATTGCCACAGATTGATGATTTTTTTTTGATCAATTGCAAGATGCAAGCTGGTTATTGATAATAGATCTCATACCAGGCTATCATTAGTAGAAGCTGAAAGAGACAGCGTGTCAGACACAATATGGACACTACGAGTTTCTCGTGATGTCGTTCAGTTTGACGAATGCTCATGTAGCATGTATAGATATGATGAATATGGTATGTCAGCCGATGTTATACAACTTAGTTATCGATTTCATTAACGGCATCTTGATTTATTCAAAGAACAAGTCCGACCATGCCAAACATTTAATAGAAGTGTTGGAGGTCTAGAAGAAAGGGAAACTGTATGTTAAGTTTTCGAAGTGGGCATTCTGGTTGCAGGAGATGCAAGTTGTAGGTCATATAGTAAATCTTGTAGGGATCACAGTGGAGCCCGCTAAGATTGAAACAATAATGAATTGGAAGACTCTGCAAAACCCAATTGAGATACGCAGCTACTTAGGGCTGGCTGGCTATTAGGAGATTCATCCAAGACTTCTCTAAAGTTGCCACATCGTTGACCTGTATGACCCGAAAGGTTGTAGTTTTCTAATTAGGGTAAGTATCAAGAAGAAGCTTTTAAATAATTAAAGAAAAGACTCACACAAGCTCATATCCTTGTTTTACTCGATGGTTAAGAGGATTAGGTGTTTTATACTAGTGATTCACATCGAGTGTTTGGTTGTTTGTTGATGCAACGAGGTAAAGTAATAGCTTATGCATCTAGAAAGTTGAAGGCTCACGAAAGCACGCAGCCAATGCATGACTTAAAGCTAGCTACAGTAGTGCATTCTCAAGATTTGGAGACATTACTTGTATGGTACTAAGTGTACCATCTAAATAGATCATAAGAGTTTGGCGTATTTCTTTGAGCAAGAAGAACTGAATATCAGGCAGAGAAGATAGTTAGAACTAATAAGAACTATGATTGTGATAATAAGGACAATGATTGTGATACCAAGCTACAACGTACATCTAAAAATCATTATTCCATATGGGTGATTGTAGACAGTTTAACGAAGATTGCTCACTTTTTTCTTATACGAGAAGCTATCTCGTCAGAAATTTTGGCCAACGTGTTCATAAGTGAGGTTGTGGAAAAGCATGGAAAACTGTTGTAAATTGTGTTTGATAGAGATATTCGCTTTACTTCAAGATTCTGGAAGAAGTTTCATAAAGTAATGGGAATAAGACTAAACATCAGTACGACGTATCATCCTCAAACAGATGGGTAGTCTGAAAGGACTATTCAAACCCTTGAGGATATGCTACGTGCTTGTATGTTAGACAGTAGATGAAGTTCGAATGACCATCTACACCTAGCAGAATTTTATAACAAGAATAGCTACCATTCGAGTATCGGTATGCCACCGTTTGAGACGTTATATGGTAGACATGGTAGAACTCCGGTATGTTGGGGTTAAATTGGTCAGAAAGAGCTGGAAGTTTAGAAGCTGTGCAAGAAACCTCTTCAAGGTTTGATTAGACTAAGGAAAGATGAAAGCTACCCAAGATCGTCAAAAGTCATATGCTGATAAGCGGCGATGACCGATCGAGTTAACCGTTGGTGACAATGTGATGCTTAAAATTTCTCTTTGGAAGGTAATTAGTCGTTTCAGGAAAAATGGAGGTTGGGTCCATGATACAATGGACAGTTTAAGATCATAGATCTTGTGGTTGAGGTGGCTTATAAGCTTGAATTACTAGAAGAGTTGTAAGGAATTCACTCCGCTTTCCATGTCCATTATCAAAGAAAGTGTTTAGCCAATGACACATCCCTTGTGCCATTAGAGGACATCGAAGTTGATGAACAATTGAACTAAAACGAGCAACCGGTGGAGATAGTAGAAAGGAAAGAAATGCATTTTTGTTGCAAGATTATTCCTTTGGTTAAAGTAATATGAAAGTATCGCATGGGATCATATGCTACTTGGGAAGTTGAGGAGGAAATGCGTAAGTGTTACCCGAGAGTGTTAGAGTGAAGATGGACTTGAAAATTTACGAGCTTAGAGTGAAGATGGACTTGAAAATTTTTTATGGACTTGAGACACTTATATGGGCCTAAGGTCCTTGGGCTTTGAGTATTTAAACTCCTTAAACCTCCCAAACCCCTAAATCTATCATTTCCATCCTTGCCTCCACATACTCAAATGCAGAAAAACATTCATTCTACAATTCCGGATTCAAATATGAAATGAGACCAAGCTCGTTGAGTTCTATTACCTCAAACAAGCAAGAAATATCAAGACCAAGTGCTAGATCGAAGCCGTAAAACAATAATCCGATTAAGTAAGTAAGATTAGTTCACTGACTTATATAGTAACTACTTAGTTAGAAAGATAGTTAATTAACACCTATACTTGTTAAAATAGTTAGTCGTGCACAGATGAAAAGAGTGTTACGATTATATTAGAAAGAAACATTTATATATATACACTTATATATATATGGGGTGAGGATCATAAGAGAACTTTCTGAAATTGATATCTTTGAGAACCATTTTGGGCAATAAGAAAACCTTTTAAAAAGTATTAAAACAAATTATGAAACTAGAAAAAAAACAAAAGTTTTAATAAAGTAAAAAAAAACCTCAAAAAATTAATTTTAGCCCTGTTTCATAAAAAAACCTAATTATACACACGTATATTTTTAATTAATCTCGATTTACATAAAAATACACATGTACATTGTCATTTATCTTAATTGTATAAATGTGTATAAATAATAACATGTGTAAAGTTAAAAAATAAGTATTATACATATATGAATAATTTTGCTAAACCGATATTTTTTAAATTTTTTTATGAAACAGCGACGAAAAATATTTTTGTTTTGTTTTTTTTTTTACTTTTTTTATTTTAACGTTTTTTTTTTTATAATTTTTTTTATTTTTCTTAAAAATATGTTTTTATGTGGTCCAGAATGGTTCTTATAGTTCTCAATTTCAAAATGGTTCTCACATGATCCCAAATATATATATATATATATATATATATATATATATATATATATATATATATATATATATATATATGTATAAAGGAATGGTTGTATGGCTATGAAGGGTGGCAGACCCGAATAATATATGTGAAAGGAGGGTGTCAAACCCTAATAAAATTTGTGAAAGTAGGGTGGGAGACTCTAATAATATATGTGAAAGGAGAGTGGCATACCCTAATAATATCTGTGAAAGTAGGGTGGCAGACCCTAATAAGATGTGGGAAAACTAAGGTGGCAGACCCTAATAATTTCCGTGAAAAGGGTGGCAACCCTAACAATATATGTAAAAAATAGGGTGGCAGAACCTAATAATATGTGTGAGGTTATTGAACGAAAGACTATTTAAAACGTAGAAATTACTATGTAAGTATGAGTAAGTGAAAAATAAGAAATTATGAATGTATGTATGCATGTATGTATGTATGTATGTATGTATGTATGTATGTATGTATGTATGTATGTGTGTATGTATGTATGTATTTATGTATGTATGTATGTATGTATGTATGTACGTATGTACGTATTTATGCATGTATGTGTGACATTCATCAATTTCGGGTCACTTTTGTCATGTAAACCCGACCCGTTTGAAACACGAACATTTCAAACATATAAAATATTGGATTTTGTCATTTAAAATATATAAAATATTGGATTTTTATATTATGCATTGTTTGACCATTTAAACATACCAATTTTCACGCAAACCATACAAGAATCTTTATACCCAACCCTTCACTCCTTCCATATATATACACACCCATCTTCTTCATTTTACTATTGCTACATCCCCAAATTCTCTCAAACTCCATAGATTCAAGGTTGTTATTTTCATAGTGTTCTTGAAGGTTTGACTTCCAAATGTCAAACCGAGTTTAATCTTTCATTCTAATTAGCTTATATAATCTTATTAATACTTGAATATGGTGGTATAACATATATATAATACACACCCCTTTTTACCTTTGGTAGTTACTTCACCAACTCCGGTTGGTTAAGTTTCGGACCTCGTAAGGCAAAGCTTCATGGAGGACTTCGTGTTCTTAATATATATACACTCACATAACTTGTTTGCACAAATTATTTCTGCTTAACTTCTGGTCATTTTAGTTTTTAGTCACATTTACAAGTCTTGGGTATGTGGAGACCATCTATGAACTCCTTAAGAGATGGAAACCGAACGATACCGATTTTTTGTTAAAAGACTTGTTGTTGACCTTTTAGTTGTAGAACTTAAATATTTTTATTTATATATTATTATAAAAGATCTATGATATATGGGTATGTGGAATCCATCTATGAACTTGTTGTGAGATGGAAACCGAACCGGTCCGATTTTTACTCGCTTAAGACACACAAGTGTGTTTTTAGCTATCAAAACTTGTATATTTATTTAAAAATAGTTTACAAACTGATTTTAATTGTTTTATTAAGTACTTGGAAATGTTGGATCCAACTTGATCTCATAACAATGTTTGGACTGACAAAACCGAACACTCGCTTAACGTACGTTGTTAGTTCTAAAACAATATATCTACATACTTGGTTAAGTGTTATTATATTATAATGAGTTATTTCATAACAATTAATATTTTGGAAAGTTGACTTTGGGTTTGACCATTTGTCAAGACCCGAACCAACAACCCGAACACTCGTTAAAGACCAGTTTTAGTATCTTTATCCCATTGGAACTTGCATTTTAGCATTTTTCCCACCTTATTACTTAACATTGGTTAAGTATATATTAAGGTTAGATACTTTAACCCGGTTTTGAGAAAATTTACATTTTTAAAGGGTTATTATTATAAATTCTTAAATAGTTACATTTTAAACCTTGAACTTTAATTGTTTACTTTTTGCAACAATTATTTTAATTAAAGATCTTCAAGACAACCATTCTAAATCCAAGACTTTCTTTTATTTAGGCTTCATACGTTAAACCCGTCGTTCCGGAAAATCTTCAAATTACCAACCTTTCATGTTTATTACTTGAACGTGAGTACATTATCCCCCATTTTTTATCTTTTATTTTGGGGGTGACATTTCATATTTATTCAAATTAAATTCTTTATACTTGAGTCTTAAACCACAAACGTTATTGCATACTTTATTTAAATAAATGCTCGATTTGGTGTTCTATGCTTACATGATTACGTACTTATGTGTTTACCGCTTTTGGAGGGTTGAATCATAAATCCGTGAACTATATGGTATTCTCTTATAGCATGGTGTCGTTAATGTATTCTTATTAACGACCTCACGAAATCCGAATCTATTTGGTATTCTCTTATAGACTGTGCCGCTAATGTATTCTTATTAGCAACCTCATATTATCCAAATTATTGCTATTTATTTGTTGTTTTGTATACAAGATTGTGGCTTTTCTTATTATATACATATTGTTCAAAATCTCTGAATTGCTCACCAACCTCTGTGTTGATAAACTTTATTTTATGAAATGTTACAGGTTTGCATCTAGGTTGATTATGGAGTTGGAGAAGAAAACGTCACAAATACCTCTAGGATAGTAGCAGAAATGAAGAATATTTGATTTGCTATATTTTGTTATATGTTGTTGTATTTGACTTATAAACCTTGTTATGTGACATTTTCGATGTTGTGAAATGAAATGAGTTTGTTAAATATTGTCGCTTAAATAGTTTCATGCGCTTATGAGCAATCGTTGCACCCCGGCATGTTCCGCCGCCTTTGGTCGGGGTGTGACAAAATGGTATCAGAGCTTTGACAATAGGATATGTGGTTAGACGTTACGACCTAGTATTGTTATGCTTAGCGACTGATACGTGTGCTTATACGTGTTTACTCTATAACTGATTGTTCATATCGCATGTTATTTATTTAAAAACTTGTTTAAAATTCACCAATATCCTAAATGTTCACATACACACACTTTAATAATATTTCCAAGGTATCCTTACCTTAAAATGCAAAAAGTAGATTTTCATTGTGTTTTATGGATTACAAGATTAACTTGGATCCCGTTGTTTCAAACCCCTTAAAGGTTTCACTTATATCGGGTTTATAGCCATTATAGAAACGAGACATTATGAAACGACCATTTGACAAAAAGATTCCAAGAATCGAAGGTGATTTACTTACCTGGGATGGTTGAGTTATAGTGCTCGTTTTCTAGGCCACAAATCGCAATATATATGTCAATTCTTTAAGTAGTCGAATGGGAGCATTCCGGTCGCCATCCTAATTTTCGGTGTTAAAGCAATAGATCTATGGTGGTTCGTGGACTAGTGTTTTGACATGACGTTGTATCTCGATTTATTGTGTTATTATCTTTATTTGAGTCGAAAACATGAACAAGTCGCGGTGGTTCTTGCATATGTTTAGACTCCAACGTGGTGTTTTTATATAATTTTTAGTGTTGGAATATCAAGTCATGGTGGTTCATGCACGATTTTCCGACTCTATAAATCTCAAATTTTCAAGCTTTAACCATCTCAAAATCATTTACGTGTGTCTTTGGTTTTGCTATTTGTAAACAAAGTTTTATATTTTATCTAACACTAACATCATCTCCTCACTAACTCTAGGATTCACAATCAAAAATCTAAACTTCATCTTATTTTATTTTATATACCCCCGTATTCATTTCATTTTACCCAAAACTTATCTCATTTTCTTTATAATCTTTTAGCATGCCTCCACTAAGACCGCACAAGAACTCCAACCAACGTATGGCTGCTTTTATCGTCAAGCAAATGGCCAATGTGATTCCCGAACTTGTAATACAAATCCAAGCTACCAAACCGACATCTGTTGTTGCACCCGTTGAACCCAAAACCCGCATCCTACATGTACAAGCAATTTACTAGTGCCAACCCATCCGAGTTCCTTGGAACCAATTACACGACTACCTTATTATAATGGTTCGAATCGATCGAGAGTGTGTTTCGACATAGTGAATGCCCCAAAGCGAAAAAGATAAATTTCGCTTCAAGCATGTTTAGAAAGACCGCTCTAACATGGTGAGGTAGTGTTATGTACCTCCAAGGTTTGGATACGGATATGGCTCTTCCATGGGCCGATCTCAAGGCGCTTATGATGAAGAAATTCTGTCCCAAACACGAGCTCCAAAAGCTAGAGGAAGAATTTTGGAACCTAAAACAAGAAAGTGGTGATAACGCATCCTACTCACTTGGTTTTCACGAGTTGAGCATCCTCGTCCCTCACTTGGTTACCCCTACCGAACGTGAACTTAAAAAATATATTGGGGGCCTACCAATGCAAATCTGTGACTCAGTAATGGATAGCAAACCCGTGAAACTTGAGGACGCTATCACTCTAGCCGGTGCGCTATCGGAAAACCAGGTGAAAGCGGGTACTCTAACCCTCAAGAAACCAAGTGAGAAAGCTAAGCCCGAACCCGCACCTCAAGCCAAGGTTGAACACGCAACACAAGCCATCAATTACTTCAACTCATCCAATCCCAAAAGCAACAATAACAACAACAAGAAAACCAAAAACAACTACCGAAACTTTGCCGTAACCCAACCACAACAACAAACCCAAGCTCCACCACAAACCCGAAGACCCTACACCGATAACTTCCCACTTTGAAATAATTGCCAACGTCACCATCCATCACATTTTCCATGTCGCCAATGCACCTTTTGTAACCGTTTTGGTCATCTCAATACCTCATTTCGATCCACACGACCAACCCAAGCCAACCAACCAAGAACCACTCCCTAAAGTACCCAAAACCGTTATGCACCCTACCCACCAAACCAACCTCAACCACCCCGAGCTTGCTTCAATTGTGGAGATCCAAACCATTTCCGCAACAATTGCCCTCGCCTCACTTTTGCTAACCAAACCATGACCGTACCTTACTACCAAACCCAAGCTTACCAAGTCCAAACCTACCAACCCCAAATCCCACAACTCAATGCACCACTCATCCAACCCATCCAAGCAATCCAAGCACCACCTCCACCTCCACAACAAGCACCTCAAGTCAACCATGGAAACCAAGGGCGACCTTTTATGATGAATGCAAATCAAGCTCAAGTGGCAAACGATGTCGTGAACGGTATGTTTTTGGTGAACTATCATTTGGCTTCTATTTTGTTTGATACCGGTGGCGATAAAAGTTTTATTTCTTTGAAATTTGAGTCGAAACTTGTGATGCCTCGAACTAAGCTTTCCCGACCATTTTTTATTGAAGTCACCAATGGTAATTCTATTACCATCAATTCTGTTGTCCGCGATTGTTCTCTCATTCTTTCCAAACATAAATTCTCCATAGATCTCATCGCAATGCAAATGGGAAGTCTCGATGTCATAGTAGGCATGGATTGGTTATCTTGGCAGCGTGTCGAAGTCGTTTGTTTCGATAAATTCATTCGCATTCCGCTTATAAAAGGTAAAATTCCTAAAGTCTTCGGCAACACAACTTTTTGAAGGGTTAAATTTTATGTCTTGCGCCCAATCACAAAACTACTTACGCCAAAAGTATGTTCCGTTTCTAGCTCTCGTGGTGACAAAAGAAAAAAGGGAAAGGAAAATCCAAGATATTTCCATTGTTTGTTATTTCCTCGACGTCTTTCCCGATGATGTCACCAGTCTTCCTCCCGTTCATCCGATTAGATTCCGTATCGATCTTGTGCCCGGTGCAATGCCCGTGTCCAAGGCTCCTTATCGTTTAGCCCCGCCGGAAATGCAAGAACTATCGAACCAACTCGAATAACTTTCCGATAAAGGTTTCATTCGTCCTAGCTCTTCTCCTTGGGGCGCTCTCGTTCTCTACATGAAAAAGAAGGATGGTTCGTTTCGTATGTGAATAGATTATAGAGAGCTTAACAAACTCACTATCAAAAATCATTATCCTTTGCCACGAATCGATGACCTATTCGACCAACTTCAAGGCGCAACTTGTTTCTCCAAAATCGATCTTCGATCGGGTTATCATCAATTGCGTGTTCGCGAAGAAGACATTCCTAAAACCGCTTTCCGTACTAGATATAGACATTTTGAATTTTTGATTATCACCTTCGGGTTAACAAATGCACCTGCGGTATTTATGGACCTCATGAACCGCGTTTGCAAACCATTCCTTGATAAATTCGTTATTATCTTTATTGATGACATTCTTATCTTCTCTAAATCCAAAGCCGAACAAGAACATCATTTGCGTTCCATTCTCGAGCTCCTTAGAAATGAACGACTTTATACCAAGTTCTCCATATGTGAATTTTGGCTAGAGGAAGTTCAATTTTTAGGACATATCGTAAACGACAAAGGTATTCATGTTGATCCCGCTAAAATTGAGGCTGTTAAGGATTGGAAAACTCCAAAGACTCCCATGGAAATTCGATCCTTTCTTGGTTTAGCCGGATATTATCGGTGTTTCATTCGGAAATTTTCTAAGATCTCCTTGCCTCTTGCCTCTCTCACCCATAAGGGAAAACCATTCGATTAGGGTTCAAAGCAAGAGGAAGCCTTTTGTACTCTCAAAGACATGCTTTGTAATGCTCCTGTTCTAACCCTTCCCAATGGAAATGACGATTTGTTGTATTTTGTGATGCCTCTCATCAAGGTCTTGGTTGTGTTCTCTTGCAACGAGGTCAAGTCATCGCTTACGCATCAAGATAACTTAAGGTCAACGAGAAGAACTACACGACTCATGATCTCGAACTTGGTGCCGTCGTTTTCGCTATCAAAATCTGGAGATATTACCTTTATGGTACAAAATATGTGGTTTTTATCGATCATAAAAGCCTTCAACATATTTTTGACCAAAAAGATCTCAACAAGAGACAACGACGATGGGCCGAATTACTTAGTGATTACGATTGCGAAATTCGCTACCATCCCGGTAAAGGGAATGTTGTCGCCGACGCCCTAAGTCGAAAGGTTAATGTTAAATCCGTTCTGCTTCTAAGCGTTGTTGTTCAAACCGATCTCCAAATTCGTATCTTCCAAGCTCAACGTACCTCCGTTGAAGAAGGTAACATGTATGACGAAATGTCATGTGGTGCCGAACTTCAACTTGAAACCAAACCCGATGGTCTTTAGTACTTTCTCAATCATTTGTGGGTTCCTAATCATGATGACCTTCGTACTTATATACTCGAAGATGCTCACAATTCACGGTATTCTATTCATCTCGGTGCAGATACGATGTATTTCGATCTTCATGCTACCTTTTGGTGGCCGGGTATGAAAAAAGACGTCGTGTTGTTTGTATCTAAATGTCTTACTTGCTCAAAAGTCAAAGCCGAAAATCAAAGACCTTTTGGCCTACTCGAGAAACCACCGATTCCCATTTGGTAATGGGAAGACATTGCTATGGACTTTATCACTAAACTACCCAACACCCAAAAAGGCAACGATAGAATTTGGGTGATCATCGATCGTTTGACCAAATCTGCACATTTCATTCCGATTCGCGAGAAGTATTCTGTCGAGTAACTTTCTCAGATCTATGTTCGGGAAATCGTGTACCGACACGGTTTACCATTGTCTATCATCTCCGATCGCGATGCCCGTTTTACCTCTTATTTTTGGCGTTCACTACAAGAAGCTTAGGGAACACGTCTTGATCTTAGCACCGCTTATCATCCTCAAACGGACGGTCAATCCGAACGTACGATTCAAACACTCGAGGATATGCTATGATCGTGTGTTCTTGATTTCAGTGGGAATTGGGATTCCACATTCCGTTCATCGAGTTCTCCTATAACAATAGCTACCATCCTAGCATTGATATGGCTCTTTTTCAAGCCCTTTACGGTCGTGAATGTCGATCTTCGATTAGTTGAAACGAAATCGGTGAAGCTCAAATCACGGGACCCGAAATGGTCCAAGAAGCTACCGATGTGATCGATCAAATTCCTAAGAACCTCCTAGCCGCTAGAAGTCGTCAAAAGAGTTACGCCGACAAATGGCGAAAACCAATCGAATTTAATGTCGACAATCTTATCCTTTTAAAAGTATCTCCTTGTAAGGGGGTGGTCCGTTTCGGAAAGAAGGGTAAGCTAGCTCCTCGTTTCGTTGGTCCTTTCAAAATCTTTGAGCGTGTTGGGAAGGTAGATTATCGACTCGAACTACCGCAAGAACTTGCCAGTGTTCATTCGACATTTTATGTTTCGAATCTTAAAAAGTGCTTATCCGAGGGTAATCTCCATATACCTCTCAACGAAGTACATTTCGATAAGTCGATGGTCATGGTTGAACGACCCGTTGAGATCATGGATCGCAACGAGAAGAAAACTAAGCGTAGTCGTATTTTATTAGTCAAAGTTGGATGGGAATCACGACGTGGCGCAGAATTTTCTTGGGAACGAGAAGACACAATGAAAGAGAAGTATCCACATTTGTTTGCATCATCGTCTTCGTCTTAATTTCGGGAAAAAATTTCCTAACGTAGGAGATACTATGACATTCGTCAATTTCGGGTCACTTTTGTTATGTAAACCCGACCCGTTTGTAACCTGAACATTTTAAATATGTAAAATATTGGATTTTGTCATTTAAAATATATAAAATATTGGATTTTTATATTATGCATTGTTTGACCATTTAAACACACCTATTTTCACGCAAACCATAAAAGAATCTTTATACCCAACCCTTCACTCCTTCCCTATATATACACACACCCATCTTCTTCATTTTACTCTTGCTACATCTCCAGATTCTCTCAAACTCCATAGATTCAACGTTGTTATTTTCTTAGTGTCCTTGAAGGTTTGACTTCCAAATGTCAAACCGAGCTTTATCTTTCATTCTAATTAGCTTATATAATCTTATTAATACTTGAATATGGTGGTACAACATATATATAATACAAACCCCTTGTTACCTTTGGTAGTTACTTCTACGATTTCGGTTGGTTAAGTTTCGGACATTGTAAGGCAAGGCTTCATGGAGGACTTCGTGTTCTTGATATATATACACTCACATAACTTGATTGCACATATTATTTATGCTTAACTTCTGGTTATTTTAGTTGTTAGTCACATTTACAAGTCTTGGGTATGTGGAGACCATCTATGAACTCATTGTGAGATGGAAACCGAACCAAACCGAATTTTTGTTTAAAAGACTTATTGTTGACTTTTTAATTGTAGAACTTAAATATTTTCATTTGTACATTATTTTACAAGATCTATGATATATGGGTTTGTGAAATCCATCTATGACCTTGTTGTGAGAGGGAAACCGAATCGATCCGATTTTTACTAGCTTAAGACACACAAGTGTGTTTTTAGCTATCAAGACTTGTATATTTATTTAAAAATAGTTTACAAACTAATTTTAATTATTTTCCTAAGTACTTGGAAATGTTGGATCCAACTTGATCTCATAACAATGTTTGGATCGACAAAACCGAACACTCTCTTAACGTACGTTGTTAGTTCTAAAACAATAGATCTACATACTTGGTTAAGTATTATTTAAATTATAATGAGTTATCTCATAACAATTAATATTTTGAAAAGTTGACTTTGGGTTTGACCATTTGACAAGACCCGTACCAACAACCCGAACACTCGTTAAAGACTCGTTTTAGTATCTTTATCCCATTGGAACTTGCATTTTAGCATTTTTCCCTCCTTATTACTTAACATTGGTTAAGTAAATATTAAGGTTAGATACTTTAACCCGGTTTCGAGCAAACTTACATTTTTAAAGGGTTGTTATTATAAATTCTTAAATAGTTACATTTTAAACCTTGAACTTTAATTATTTACTTTTTGCAACAATTATTTTATTTAAAGATATTCAAGACAACCTTTCTAAATCCAAGTCTTTTTTATATTTAGGCTTCATACGTTAAAACCGTCGTTTCGGCAAATCTTCAAATTACCAACCTTTCAAAGTTAATACTTGAACGTGAGTACATTCATCCCCCGTTTTCTATCGTTTGTTTTGGGGTGACATTTCATATTTATTCAAATTAAATGCTTTATACTTGAGTATTAAACCACAAACGTTATTGTATACTTTACTTAAATAAATGCTTGATTTGGTGTTTTATGCTTACATGATTACGTGCTTATGTGTTTACTGCTTTTGGAGGGTTGAATCATAAATCCGTGAATAATATGGTATTCTCTTATAGCACGGTGTCGTTAATGTATTCTTATTAACGACTTCACAAAATCCGAATCTATTTGGTATTCTCTTATAGACGGTGCCACTAATGTATTCTTATTAGCGACCTCATATTATCCAAATTATTGCTATTTATTTGTTGTTTTGTATACAAGATTGTGGCTTTTCTTATTATATACATATTGTTCAAAATCTCTGAATTGCTCACCAACCTCTATGTTGATAAACTTTATTTTATGAAATGTTACAGGTTTGCATCTAGGTTGATTATGGAGTTGGAGAAGAAAACGTCACAAATACCTCTAGGATATTAGCAAAAATGAACAATATTTGATTTGTTATATTTTGTTATGTGTTGTTGTATTTGACTTATGAACCTTGTTATGTGACATTTTCGATGTTGTGAAATGAAATGAGTTTGTTAAATATCGTCTCATAAATACTGTCATCCGTTTATGAGCAATCGTTGCACCCCGGAAAGTTTCGCCGCCTTTGGTCGGGGTGTGACAGTATGTATGTATGTATGTATGTATGTATGTACGTACGTACGTACGTACGTACGTACGTACGTACGTATGTATGTATGTATGTATGTGTGCATGCATGTATGTATGTATGTATGTATGTATGCATGCATGTATGTATGTATGAAAGGAAGTTAAACATGTTAAGTATGTAATGTATCTATGGATACGTATGTGTAAGTATGTGAATGTATGGTAAGTTGCTTGTTAAAATAGAACTCACTCAGCGTAGCTGACTTTTAGTATGCACACAGACAATTAGAATGAAATAGCTGGCTTGAGGGAGACACGTCTCATGGATTCAAGAGGTTGGAATATTGAGAAGAAATGCTTTGATGTTTCACTTTACGATGTTTTATGTTATGTTTAAGACAAGTTTGAATATTGTTAAAGATTGAGAAAACCCTTTTATCCTCTTGCAAGATCTAATAGCATAACATGACACGTACACGAGATAATTACATAAACAACACTTTATTGATTACTTTGATGTTCATACATTGCAACGTTAAGCTCAGTTCCAGAGAGAATCTGACATAGTGTCGTTACTTTAATACATTAGACATGGATCTCCTAGCTCATGTGAATAGGATCTGCCTATTTATGGGCACGCACCCCATTTGATAACATTACTAACGAATGGTGTGTATCCCATTAACGAATGAGCTCCCATAACGAATGGGCATCCTTAAATAACGAATGAGTTTCACACGCCACATCCTTAGCGTATAAGCTCATACTCTAACGAATAAGTAGCTAGTCTAACGAATGGACCTCATTCACTATTAAATCCATATCTAATGGGCCATATTACAATGTAGCATAAAGACTAATCTACCCTTAACTTATTCGATCAGTTGAAGACAACAAATTATGCACTAACCGACTCCTCCTTTTTCCATAGCTGTCAAATACTTTAACTTCGAATACTTTAGATTCGAATACTTTACCTACAAGTCATCACTCATAATTAATATGAGTCAGAAAACTCCCCCTTGACTGATGATTTTTGGTCTTGTGCAGATAGACAATCTCTAAGTCTTTTCAGCAAACCAATAACTTGTAGCTTATCATATCAGATCTCCCAATCAAAGTAAGAAATTCCAGGTGATTATCTTGATCATCCAACTGGCATATGATATTGGTCAATGTTTCAACAATCTGCAGCAAGTCAGTAGCTATCCATCAGCACAGGTGAAACAAAAATATCTTCTCGTTTTTTCCTCGTCACACATCTTCATGAACAACCCGAGCATTTAAAATCTTTCACTTTGGTTTTCCTTCCCTTGGAGCTCTTTTACATCCCATTCTCTTGGATGCGCTAATGTTTTGGGCATACGATGCAGAGTTCCAACCTCTATTAATCAATACTGAACAATCTGATTCTTCAATCTGATGAAAAGACTCGTATTGATTTCTTCAACAAGTTAAACACATCCAAGAATTGTCCCATTCAACATAAGTAATCCATCGAATACTCGTGGCCAACATAGTTAGGATCAAAATCCTTTAGAAAGAAGTAAACGGGAAGACACTCGTAGCCAACATTATCCAATATCAATATCTAACAAATCAATCAACAATCGAAGAAAATTGCAATCTTGAACCCAGTCAAGCGTAGCTTTGCAATTATGGCTAGTGGAAGAGGATGCAAGAATTTCAACACGAAAGAGCTTTTCTAACTCCGGAATCCTTAGAAGGGTAGTAATCCTCTTACAAGATTCTGTTGTTTTTTATGATAGATCCTCAAACTTGGGCGTTGCAACAAGAAAAAAAAAAGATAAGTATTGATTTTGTCTAACTAGTTATTTAATTCTTATTTTCCTACCCTTAACAACCCAATGGAATGGAAGATTATTGCTTCCAAGGATGGAATCCCTCCGGAGAAAAAAGAATTTCCTATTCCATTCCCCGTAATTTTTGGTTGTTTTCAGGATCAAACGGATTTGGCCAGGAATCATTTGAAAAATGAAATTGCTGAAGTCATGGGTTCTCAAGCGATAGACGGTGACTAGGTCATAGATGTCAAAGTCTAGTCTAGGTTGTGGATGGTGATAATGTTATTAAGCATGAATAGTATCCTCCAGGTCATTGGCGTCACGTGAGCATAACTCAGGCTAGTGATCTTGAAGAACTTGGAAATAAAAGGCGGGAAAGGGTAAGTAAGGCCAAGGGAAAATGGATAATAGGTAAAGCAAACCCAGGTTTTGGAAATAAGGTCGAAGCACATCTATTTAAGAAAGGACGAATGATGGTCCCTTCTAGAAATATCTCTTCACCTTAGAAAAAAACTAGGGAACACCTTTCTTTTCTAATTTCTTTCACTTTCTTTTCCTTTCTCCTCCAATGTGAGACTCTAGAGTGGAGAAGAGTGCTAATGTTACATAACAAATGTCATGATGGGTCACTCAGAGATTTTAAGGCCCAATAAGTTATGTTAGGACATGTATGATTTCATTTTGCCTGTTATGGTCTAATATGACTCGCTATAGCATGATATAACTCTTTAATACCTATTGTTACATAACAAATGTTAAAACGGGCAACTATAAAATTTTAAGTCCTAATATGGTCCACTATGACATGTATATTTTTTTTATCTATTACGGTTTAATATCACTCAATATAACATGATATGAGCGTTCGATACGTGATGTTACATAACAAATGTTTTAATGGGTAACTAAGAGATATCAAGGCCCAATATGGTTCGTGATAGCATGTACGGCCTAATTCAAAGATAAAGCATCTATATAGCTTAAATAAATTATTTTTTGTATTGGAAAAAAATAAACTTATAGAGACGAGACATCATCTCACACTACTACAAATACATGCTAAGTCGTGTTAAGTGCACCGACATATATGTTTATTATTTATAAACTTATAATTAAAATAATTAGTTTCAAATATACCCTTGCAAATATTATATATATCATATCTACCTAATAAAAACTTAAAATATCATATATACCCTTACAAAGTAACTAAAATATCATATATGCCTTTATAAAACAATTCACTAGTACAAAATCGACTTTTAGTGACATATACCCCGTCAGGTCTATGCGACACTTTCGAAGAAAAGTGTCACCTTATGTATGCTTGAAAATTCTTGGAATGTTCTGGTGACGATTTCAGCGGGCTTGTGTGACTATTGAATAGAGAATCACTTCTTTTGTCACACTAAACATAACGTATGTCACAAATATTAGTGACGTTTAATGGGAATGTGACCAAATGTCACTATTTGGTCACATTTTTCGTTTGTCACGAATGTAAATTTTTTTTGTGCTACCATAGATAAACATATGGTCACATATGGCAATTGTTTGTGTCACTATATAATGGCGCACATTCAGTGACATAACGTAACTGTGAGTAAATGTAATTTACAATGACAGTAAACATTTGTTTGTGTGACATTAAGTTTATGTTTATTAGTCACACTAATTAATTGTGTTACCATGTGTTAAAGTTTATGGTGACAATTAAAATTACAGTGAGTCACTAACGATAACTAATAGTCATGAAAAATGTAAAAAAACATGTGACTAGAAGTTACAAATGGTTAGCTTGCATTTTATTATGTGTGACTACAAACTTAAACTAACAAAATAATTATTGATGTATAAGAATTTTATGGTCACATCTCGAATATGAATGTGTGACAAATTATATATTATGGTCATGATTAATGGAAAAAAACATGTTACTAGAATTACAATTTGGTGACCATCACCTTCACCTCTTCGCAATTACAAACCAAATCCATAAACATCGATTAAAGTTCATTTCTCTTCTTCATCACTTTGCTTCTTGATCCAAACTTCATCAACTATCCTGCGATCAAATCGAAAGGGGGTTTTTAACATGTTTAATTAGAACCATAGAGATGTCATCAACATGTTAGGGTTTGAGTTTTGTTGAGAACAGTTGGCTGACATATTCATTCTCGTTTATTTTTTGGTATGTAACTCGATGTTAAACAATGGTTATTGATCAATTCTTTATTTCAAAATATATTATACTGAGTCTAGTTTCTAGAAAGGTAAATTTTGTAATTTTTGGATGCGTCTTGAATACAGTTTATGATTTTACAAAAACATATGTCAAAGCTGATTCGGGGAGTTACATTCTGGTCCATTTTTCGGACACCATAACTCTCTAAAGACAAACCCAAACGGGTTGGTTCCACTTCTGAAACATAGTATTATGAGTTTAAAATATAACCCAATTGGTCTTACACAATTTGGTTTAATGAGTTGATAGAACCATTAAACTAGTTTTTGTTGCGCAATCTGCTGAACTGTTATTACCTATCTGTAATTGTTGAATTATTGTGAGTTTTCTATGCACGAGAAAAATATAATAAAAAATTTTTAAGAAACCAGATTCATATATCCTACTGCAGTAAATTTTATAGAATTTATCCTTAATTTTAACTTTTTGAATAAAATCAGTTTGTACATGCCTGAATCCGTCTCGTGAACCGAATGATCATAAGTTAAATTGTATGGTGAATAATTGATTGCTTTGCCATGATATGATGTGTGGATACATGTTAGGACTTTTTGTACTGTTGAGATTACTTATTATCAACAATGATTCGCTGGGTCAAGTTTGTGTTAGTATTTGTGTGTGAGTTCATACTTGGGTCTTAAAGTCATGTGTTGTTGAACATACTCTCATAACTTAAAACACTTATACAAGGTAATAATTAGTGAGTCAAATGCATTCATTTGGTTTTGAGAAAACTCTATTACACACGACACTAGGTTCTGGATTGACAAAACGGACATACTTACATACTGGGTTTGAAAACACTAAACTTTTGAAGTATTGGTTATGTAACGTGCTGAAACAGGCAAAAACAAGCTGAAATGTTGATTTTTTATTGCTAAATTGCTGCAAAACTGGTCAAAACACGTTGAAACGATCTCTTAAGTGCTGAAACGAGCTGTTAAGTGCTTAAATTGACTGAAAAATCGCTGAAATGAGCTGTTTAACATGTTGTTTGCTATAAAAATGAGCTGTCAAGTGCTAAAAGAAACTGAAAACTCGTTGAAATGAGTTGTTCAACATGCTGTTTGCAGTAAAAACGAGCTGTTAAGTGCTGAAACGAACTGAAAACTCGCAAAAACGAGCTGTTTAACATGTTGTTTGCTGTTAAAACGAGCTGTTAATTGTTGAAACGATTTGAAAAATTGTTGAAATGTGCCAACACGAGTGTTCGCACCCGACGAGTTCGGTTTCGTTTTAGGCTCATTTCTCAGTTTTTTTTGCTGAACGTTGACACGGGAGAAAACGTTTTTATTTATTTTTTTTTTTTTTACTTTTTTTGGTTTTTAACTTATGATTTTTTTAGTAATTTTTTTTGAACTTTTTCTAAGGTGTTTTTGTTAAGATTAAAAGCCCTCAAAAAATATTCAAATATAATAATAAAAAAATCATAAGTCAAAATATAAATAAAAAACGGAAAATGTAAAAAAATTAAAACATTTCCTCCGTTGTCCTTGTTTAAAAAAGAAAAACAACCCGAAACCCGTTTTGACCCGTTCCGACCTTGGCCCGTTTTTACCCAGACCCGTTATGACCCGAACCTTTTGATTCTGACCCGTTTCAACCAGAACCATAACAACCCTTTTTTTAATTGTCGTTCCGACCCTAACCCATTTAGACCCAACCCAACCCATTTGGCACCCCTATGTTTAATGTATATCAAAGGGTTAGGCGAGTTGTACCTCTTAAGACACAAATTAAAATTATATGCATAATGGGCCGTTAGAGATTTCAATGCCCAATATGGTCCATTAGGACATGTATGACTTTTTTTGTCTATTATAGTATAAATGAGTCTCTATAACACGATATAACCCTTAAATATCTAATGTTACATATCACATTAAATAATAGGTCACTAGGAGATTTCTAGCCCTAATATGGCCCATTAGAGCAACTACGACATGAAAAAGGTAATAATGGGCCACTAACACCAACAAGGCCCAATAAGGCATGTTAATGAAAGTATCGCATGTTATCGGCCATTAACATCTAACTATGACTAATGACATTCCTATACAACCTTCTTAGAGCAATTATGATGTGATAAAGGCTATAATGGGCCACAAACACCAGTTTAGGACCAATAAGGCCCATTGATGTAAGTATGACATATTATTGGGCGTTAACCAAACTATGACTCACTAAACTCATATCAACCCTTTTAGAGCAACTATGATATTATAGAGAGTACAATGTGTCACTAACAACAGTCAAGGCCCAAGACGGCCCATTAATGCAAAATATGACAGCCAACTATAGCTCACTACACTCCTATACAACCTATTAACGTAACTATGACATGATAGAGACCATACTGGCCATTAACAACAATCAAGGCCCAATATGGCCCATTAATAAAAGTATGATATGTTATTGGGCGTTAACGCATGCCTATGGCTAACTACGCTCATATGCAACCCTCTTGTAGCAACTGGGACATGATAGATGCTATAATGACCACTAATACCAATCAAAGCCCATTGATGAATATATGACATGTTTTGGGTGCTAACATCTAACTATGACTAATGATAGTCCTATACAAACTTCTTAAAGCTACTATGACGTAACCAAGGGACACTAACATCTAACTATGACTAATGAGAGCCAAATAAGGCCTATTGACGAAAGTATGATGTGTTTCAGGCGTTAACACCTAACCATGATAAATGACACTCTTATACAACTATTTTAGAGCAACTGCGACATGATAGATGCTATAGTGGGACACCAACACCGATCAAGAACTAGTATGACCCACTAATGAACGTATGGTTTATTGGGCGTTAACACTAATTACTACACTCTTATACAACTCTTTTAGAGAAACTATAAATATCACTTGTATTTATTTTATACGTTTTTATATTTAAAATACAATTTCTTATATTATTTAAGGTTTAATTAGTTTATATATATACATATATATATATATATATATATATATATTCACTAACAACTTTTATTTTAATTATTAAAAATAAAAAAATTTAATTCTATTTAGTTCCTATTAATATCACTTCTCTCAAAATTTCAAATTAAACTCACCCCCTCTTTTCTTCAAAACATTTTGAATTACCCTCCCATTCTTAAATATAACTTGACCACATATTTAACCTACCTTTTTTTCTTTCTCATCATTCCTTCTTATTCTTCTTCATCTTCATCTCTCTACACCCATCATAATCCTTCATCCTTAATTCTCTAACTCACTCAATTCATAAATAAATCCTTTGATTCTGGGCTCTAATCTTATTATTTTGAGAGTGGAATTCACGTGTGTTGTCGGTTTCCATCAATTCTATCTCGATTTTTTCCGGGTTCGTGTTGAGTCTGAAGAACCCTAAGAACCAAGTTTGGTGATTTTCAATTTTAAGTGTTATTTCTTGTAATTGAAGCTTTGTACATCTTCTTTCATTGCTAAAAAGGTATGTATTTCACTCGTAATTGAAGCTTAGTACTTCTTCTTTCATCGCTAAAAGGTTAATTGATGAATTAGAACCCTAGAGATGTCATGAAAATGTTAGGGTTTGAGTTTTAATGATAACAGTTTGCTAACAGATTCGTTTTTGTTTATTTATTGGTATGTAACTTGATGTTAAAAGATGATTACCGAACGATTATTGATTCTAGGTTATAGAACTATGAGTCTAGTTTCCAGAAAGGTAATGTTTGTAAATTTTGGACGCGTTTTGAATAGTTTTTATGATTTTACAAAAATACTGGTCAATGCTGATTCGGGGAGTTATATTCTTGTTTGTCTTTCCGACACTATAACTCCCTAATGACAAAACCAAACGGGTTGGTTCCAGTTTTAAAAATTAGTATTATGAGTTTTAAGGACAACCCAATTGGTCTTGCACAATTTGGATTAATGAGTTGATAGTGTTGGAACACCATTCATGAAATGCAATAAAACTGAAACTTTGTTAATATAATGCATATTACAATACAAAATAAGAAAAGAAAAATTATAAGATAGAAACCAAAACAAAAACAAATTATAAAGAAATAACAAAACTAGAAACAGGGTGACTGAGGCACGCATAAAACACGTTTCCCTGAAAACAGATTTCGGGCCACGCGGGTGGATCCGTCTATTTTCCAGGGTACAACAGCCTAAGCAGGAAGACTTACATACGGCCTCTCTACTTAAGCCTTTTGTAAGAGGATCCGCAATGTTATCCCTTAACTTCACGTTGTCAATGGTGAGAACTTCCGTTGAGAGAAATTGACATATAGTATTGTGTCTATGACGTATATGTCTAGATTTGCCATTATACATTGCAATTTGAGCTCTTCCAAACGCCAACTGGCAGTCACAATGTATGCAAATAGCCGTAACTGGTTTTGGCCATCCTGGAATGTATTCCAAAAATTGGCGTAACCATTTCGCCTCTTCACCAGCTTTGTCTAATGCAATGAACTATGATTCCATCGTAGATCTAGCTATAAGTGTTTGCTTGGAAGATTTCCAAGATATGGCAGCTCCTCCAAGGGTAAACACATAACCACCAGTGGATTTGGAATATTTCTTGTCGGATATCCAGTTAGCATCACTGTATCCTTCTACAACAGCTGGGTCTTGGCCATAATGTAGTCCATAACTCCTTGTGTATCTCAAATATCTTAATAATCTTGTCATACTCTTCCAGTGTTCTAAGCTAGGACTACTAGTATATCTATTTAGCCTACTCACGGCATATACTAAGTCCGACCGGGTACAAGACATAAGATACATAAGACTGCCAATTATCCTTGAATACTTCAACTGAGCAACACCCTCACCTCTATTCTTAGACAAATGTTGGCTAGTATTAATTGGAGTTTGAGCAAATATCGTGTCTCCCGCGTTGAACTTTTCAAGGATTTTATCTAAATAATGAGATTGGCTTAACACAAGACCATTTTGGGTTCTAGTGATCTTAACTACAAGAATCACATTGGCCAAACCCATGTCTTTCATGTCAAATCTCGCCTTCAACATATATTTAGTAGATTTGATAATTTTATCATCATTCCCTATGATAAGTATATCATCCACATACAGGCATAAAATCACATAACCTCTAGTTGTGTCTTTCACATAGACACACTTGTCGCACTCATTTATCTTGAAACCATTTTCCAGCATGGCTTGATCAAATTTTTGGTGTCATTGTTTTGGAGCTTGATTTAAACTATATAAGGACTTGACAAGTTTGCAAACTTTACCCTCCTGGCCAGGAGCTGAAAAACCCTCAGGTTTTTCCATATATATTTCTTCGACTAACTACCCATTTAGAAATGCAGTTTTTACATCAATTTGATGCATTTCTAAATTTCTCAAAGCAGCAATCGCAAGCACCAACCTTATAGAGGTTAGTATGTATCAAACTAGTCTAAAACTTCCTTCTGTCTAAACCATTTGATAACTAACCTTGCCATGTACTTATCAATGGAACCATCCGTTTTCATCTTTTTATTAAATATCCATCGATATCTAAGAAGTTGACAACCCGGTGAAAGATACACTAATTCCCAAGTATGATTATGTAAGATAGAATTAATTTCATTTTTAATGGCTTCTTTCCATTGTGGTCCTTCTGAAGAGGTGGTCGCCTCTTGATAGGTTTGTGGCTCACCCTCAACCAAGTAAGTAAGAAAATCAGGTCCAAATGATTTCTCAGTCCTTTGCCTTTTGCTTCTTATTGGCTCAACCTCCTCAGCCTCAGATTGTGCTTGAGTTTCATCTTGAACAATCTCATCAACATGGGTTGATGTAGTAGAACGTGTTGCTGAACTAGCATGTGTAAATGAGCTAGCATGTTCATTTCCCAAACATGGAAACACATCTTCAAAGAATGATGCATTCCTTGACTCCATTATAGTATTTTTGTGTATTTTGGATTTTTTGATTCATGAAAAAGAAACCGATATGCACTACTATGATGAGCATATCCTATAAATAAACAATCTATGGTTTTGGGTCCTATCTTTTGAGCCTTTGGTGGTGGTATGACCAATTTTGCTAGGCACCCCCACACTTTCAAGTATTTATAAGATAGTTTTCTACCTGTCCATAATTCGTAAGGAGTTATATCGTTATTCTTGAAAGGTATTTTGTTCAAAAGATAATTAGCCGACAAAACGGCTTCCCCCCAAATGTCCGGGCTTAACCCGTGACTCAACAATAAGGCATTCATCATTTCTTTTAAGGTACAATTCTTACGTTCGGCAATGCCATTAGATTGTGGGGAGTATGGTCGGGTAAGCTCATGAACAATTCCACTTTGTGCGCATACATCTGCAAATGGTGCGACATATTCACCACCTCTATCACTTCTTAAACATTTTATTTTCTTGTTTAGTTGGTTTTCTACTTCATTTTTATACAAGACAAACTTGTTTATGGCTTCGTCTTTACTTTTAAGTAGGTATACATAACAATACCTTGTACAATCATCAATAAAAGTGATGAAATACTTATTTCCTCCTCTTGTGGGAACTAATTTTAGATCACAAACATCAGTGTGTATCATATCAAAGGGTTGGGTTATTCGTTCAATCGATTTAAATGATAATCTTGTTTCTTTGACTTCAACACATGTTTCACATTTTGTTTTTGAGTTGAAAGTGATAGAAGGTATGTAATTTAGTTTAGTCAAACGACGCATTGAATTATAGTTAACATGACCTAAACGACCATGCCACAAATTAAAATAATCAGTCAAGTAAGCATAAGTAGTAGCTTTTTCATTCATATTATTCTTTAACATGCCATTAAAGGAATATCCCATACCAACAGACATGCCATTCTTAGTTAACACAAACTTATCACTTTCAAAAACTAGATGAAAGCCAAACTTATTCAGCAACCATCCAGAAACAAGACTCTTGAGCAGATCGGGAACATAAAGCACGTTGCTTAGAGTGAACTCCTACCCTGAAGTCCACTTCAAAATCACCTCACCTTCACCCTTGATATCTGCTGTAGCCGAGTTCCCCATGTGGAGTTTTTCATCTCCTACCACCTCCTTAAACTTGCTAAAGAGGGTCTTGTTGGGGCACATATGACGAGTAGCCCCGGTGTCGAAACACCATCCTACAGGGTGGTTGGACACCAAGTTTACCTCATCCATCATAGCAGTAAGGTCAGTGATCATGGCTACAAGTTTCTCATCCTCATCAATCATGTTTGCCCTCTCTTTTTTGGGTTTGTTGCGTCGATCAACACGATGACCAAATTCTCATCAATTATACCACTTTCCCTTAAAAACCGAAAGCTTTTTCTTCACACCACCCTTTCTAGGCCCAAGATTAAACTTTCCCTTTCCCTTTCCATACGGTTTGTGGTTATTGTTATCTTTGTACCCCCTTGACAATTGACCATGTTCAACCATGTTTTCCTTTGAAGAAACTTCAAATTGTGTTCCCTTTAGTGCCACCCTATTATCCTCCTCAATTCGAAGATGGAAAACTAAGTCCTCATTGGTCATCTCTTTTCGCTTATGTTTAAGATAATTCTTAAAGTCTACCCAACTTGGAGGCAATTTCTCAATCATGGCAGCCACTTGGAATGTGTCACTAAAAGTCATTCCTTCAGAATTCATATCGCAAATTAAAGTTTGCAAGTCTTGAACTTAACTCATTAAAGTTTTAGAAACAACCATCTTAAAGTCCAAGAACCGGACCACAACATATTTCTTTGTACCCGCGTCTTTAGTTTTGTACATTCGTTCCATAGTGTCCCATAATTCTTTGGCACTTGGTATTTTGTGATACACATTATACAATTCATCAACAAGGCCATTCAACACATAGTTGCGGCAAAGATATTCGGAGTGCTTCCAAGCATCAAGAGCACTCACGACTTGAACATCCGCACCCTCCTCTAGTTGAGGGGGGAGACTCGGTCAAAAACCTCACAAGGTTCAAAGTGGTTAGGTAAAACATCATCTTTGGTTGCCAACTTTTGAAGTTCGCACCAGAAATTTTTTTTGGTTTTTCAGCATGGTTAGCAACAGTTTGGGCTGCGTGGGTACCAACTAATGGTCCCATGGTGGAATAGGTTGACCCAATAGTAGTGGATCCCATGGAAACGGTAGTGGAGGATGCAACAGTACTCGCCATTTCTGAAACAAGAATATATTGCCAATTAAAATTGGCTTAGAGAGAACCAAAATATGAACATATTGGTTTACATAAAACCAAAATTTTCTAACCAACTTATTAGTTAAACCAACCCCATAATATCAAAGAACATTACTAACAAAATTAAATGCTACACGTAAAGAAAAAAAAAGAACCGAAGATTGTGTTTGACTAAAACAAAAGCCAAAAGACATTAACAATTTTTACTCAAGTTCATCCAAAAGTTTACGATTAAAATAAAATGAAAAAAGTTCAAAATGAAGTTAGATAAGATAACAATAAATATGATAAATTCAAAAGCCTTTGTTAAGAAAAAAAACCCAACAAACTGAATTTTAAAAAACTTGCGGAAACATTTTCTTTTTAAATCAAACCACCTTTTAAAAACACAAAATAAGAACGGTGTTTTTGAAAATCTGTTAAGCTTGTAGGAACACCGTTCATGAAACACAATTAAACTGAAACTTTATTAATATAATGCATGTTACAATACAAAATAAGAAAAGAAAAATTTTAAGATAGAAACCAAAATACAAACAAATTATAAAGAAATAACAAAACTAGAAACAACATGACTGAAGCACGCGTAAAACACGTTTCCCTTAAAACATATTTCGGGCCACCAAGGTGAACCCTTATGATTCTCAGGGTACAACAACCTAAGCATATTTGTACTGCCGGGATAAGCCTAGCACCTGAACTATACCTGAAACAAGAGTGCACAAGACAGAGAAGTCTAGAAATTCCTTTGGGGTTGTGTGTGGTGTATTGTTCATAAGGATTTTTCCTCTTTTTTATCAAAAACACAAGCCTCTATTTATAAGGTTTCCAAAGCCATGTAAAGAGTCTAGTCTAATTCAATACATAATTGAATTTCTCATTCAATGTTATTGAATTGCAAAGATATAAATTCTTTTGTCATGTAGAAATCGTAAGAGTCTCTTCTAAACTATTCCTACCAAGTACAATTACACCATTTAAGTTTTACCACACAAACTTAAAGACTTGATATCTCATTCATATGAACATTATAATAAAATAACAATTATATTTTTGACAAATATAATTAATTTTTCATAATTTCCAACAGATAGAACCATTAAACAAGTGTTTGTTGTGCAATCTGCTGAACTGTTGGTACATATCTGTAATGGTTGAATTATATGAGTTTTGTATGCATGATAAAAATATAATAAAAACTTTTCGAGAAACCTAATTCACATATTCTACTGTGGTAAAGTTTGTAGAATTTATACATAATCTTTTCTTAGTGAAAAAAATCAGTATGTACATGCTATAATCTGTCTCGTGAACTAAGTGATCATATGTTAAGTTGTATGATGAATGTTTGGTTGATTTGTCATCATACGATGTGTGGATACATGTTCGGACTTTTTAGTACAGTTGACATTGATTATTATCACCAACGAGTCATCGATTCAAGTTTGTGTTTGTGTATACATTATGTCTAATATGATTGTACGTGATAGTCATCGTGCTGTGCGTGGACGTACCACGGTAACTAGGGAGGGTGAAAACCATTGTGGTAGGGCATCACTTGCTGGATCACATGCGGATGGTGTTGGTAGTCGCGAAGTCGAAGGTCTACAAATGTATACTTATGGGAGACACGTCATCTATCGTGCCTCGGGATACCTCTAGGAAGTATGTTTTTAGTTTTAACATTTTCATTATTTATGTTACAAATATACTTACTTGGTTATTTCAATATTATAGGTTTGCGAGTCATGAGATTCATTGGAATATCACAAAAATACTAATCGAGCACTTTGATGAACTTTGGGCTACATTCAGAATGGTGCCAAAGAATGTGATCGCTCCTATGTTTGCTCGTTTTCGGGGTAATATATTAGTTAATTATTTTATATATTCTTGGTTTGGTTTGGTTCGGTTTAATAGTGATAAGATTTGGTTTTGGTTTACATAAATAAAAAACCGCTACCAACGGCTGGGTTTATGGTTTGACGTAAAACCGCGAAAACCGGACCGTGAACACCCTACTTGGCTTTTTGGTTTCGCCTCATATTAACCCTTTACTAGTTATGATGCTAATATTTTAACAATTTTAGGTTCAAAAAGTTGCCGAAATGGAAAAAGAACTAGAAAATGAAAGGAAGTCAAGAAACGAGTTGGAAGAACGATTGCAACGAATGGAACAAATGAAAAAAGAACTTAAGGAAAATGAAGAAAGGAGACAAAACAATTTGATGAGTTTATGAGAAAGTTTGAGGTCGGTAGATTAGGATGCTTATTTGTATTAACTACCGTTTAAAAATTTATATATATGTAGAAGAATTTCATTTTATTTTAATGATATATTTGTATCGTTTCATTTATATTTTCTCCATTATTAAACTTATTTCGCAAATGTCACTAAATGTGAATTGCAATCAAATTCATGTAATTATAATTCATTTTTTGTCACATTTTAAATTATCATATGTCACTAAAAGGTTACATTTGGGTGATTATAAACTATATATAGCCACATTTTACTAAATAATTTGTGTCTAACATATATATATGGTCACGTTCATTAAAGATAGTGTTACTACAAGTGTCACTAAAAGGTATATATTGATAATTTTGTGTTAACATTTGTGTGATAACTAACTACATATAATCACTGCTTAAAGAAATATTTATGTCTACATCCCATAAACAGTCACAGCCTTTAGAAAAGACTGTGACTACAAGTATATTATAGGGTCACGTAACTACATAATATATGTCATTAAAGGGAAATGTAACAACAAATATTCAAATATAGTGTCACTGAAAAATACACAAAAGTGACACTTAAAATAAGAGATGTCACTAGAAGGTATGTAATAGTCACAATTTAGTCATACTGTTCAAAATTATTTGCCACTAACATAAATAAAAACTCACATTTATTTAATAATAGTGTAACAACAAGTGTGTTAGGGTCATGTAACTACGCAATATATGTCACTAAATGGATTTGTAACAAGAAATTTTCAAAGTTAGTGTGACTAAAGGATACACAACAGTGACACTTAAAATAATACGAGTTTATATTAAACGTTTTAGGTCACATTTTTATTTGTGTTATGTCACTAGAAGGTATGTAATAGTCACAACTTAGATTAACAACTTGATTTCTAATTGTGATCAGATACCAACCAATATTCACACTCAAAAAACGATTTATGTCTCTAAAACCTAAACAAGAGTCACACTGAACGTAGTGTAATGTGCCCGATTTCAAGCAAAACGTCACATTGAAAAAAAAAAATCATGTGACCAGTTGTTGATATATTGCCACTAACCAAAAAAACATGTGTCACTGAAAAGGGATTATATTGACATTATTTGATAAAATTGGAACGAAAATCATTGGTCTATAGTGACACCTCTACTCTACGGTGACTGATTTTTATATGCTATAGTCACGATTTTGTGTGTGTCACCAAACAACATCTACAATGGCGCGACCTTTGGTGACATATTTAGCGGGAAAAAAAAGCGTCACTAACTACCTACAGTGACGATTTTTTTGTGTCACCGAAGCCCGATTTTGTACTAGTGATTAAAGTATCATATATACCCATATTCATTAACAATAATTTACTAAATGTCAACTTTACCATTATTTTTCAAGTATTTTAACTTTCATATATGTAATTTTTAATGAATAGACCATTCTACCCATTTTCATGACATAATGTGTTTATATCATATGTTATTATTTTAATTTCAATCAACGTCTCAAATTTAATGACAACCAAATTGTTTTTCGTCACTTCTTCAAAATTGCAAACCATTCGAAGTTGTATCGCATCACATGGTCTATATTGTAAACCTTTTTATCTCATACAATCAAACTAGAGAAATATGTTATTTTTTAAATTTCTTAATGAACTATGTATATATGATATATTTTTGAGTTATGCATTGGTATATATGATATTTTCAATATTTGTAAGGCTTTATATGAAATTGCCTCTTATTTAAATAACAAAGCCTAGTTATTATTTGAATTTTCCAACCAAACGTAAACAAAATTTCCCACCCTAAAATTCAACTTCCCTCCCATTTTTTTTTTCATTTATAAGGCTTCTCTTTCAATTGATTTTAACTCTAATTTCATTTCTTTCTCTCTCACCCTTTGAAGACAACACAAAGAAACCAAAGTTTGACGCCCTTCGAACACCCCCTAACCCGTTTCTACCAAAATCCACATTCCGTCTACATCTAGAACCATAGACAGGCAATATCATTATGTCTAGAAGCACTGATGTCGAATCTGATTGCATTAGTGTTTCCGGAGAGGTGTGTAGTTAACATTAACTCTTTTTCACGTGGAAGTGGAACTAAGGGATTAACGGTGGAGTAGAGTAACATTAATGGCAGATGTGGATGATGTGTGGTGTAAAGTGATAGAGTGAAGCGGAGGAATGAAGTTGTATTCAAATAGGGTATACATGGGCTGTTTTGGGCCTGTGCAGTCTAGGCAGGCGCACAGATCCCAAAATCAAGAGGGGCTAGTTTTTTCACACTAAATAGTCAGTCCAGAAGCCCAAACTGTAAAATGGCCCAAATATGCTAAAAAATAATAATATGCAAGAAACAAACTATAAAGGAGCAGACGACCAACGACCAATCAGCGAGGGTTTCAGAAATTAGAATTGTGTATATTCAAATGATTCATGAACGAACAAGACGGCAAGTCGGCATTAAACCTGGTCTGAATAATTGAGAGAACCAGATCCTAATTAAATACAAGTTCATACTTTACGGATATAGTCTTATGATATGATATACTTTTAGGTAGGATTGATACGTTAACTGTATGTATTGAGAGGTGAATTGGACAGAGTAGTGAGAGAAAACTTGATAAATGAAGAACTGTTTATTACTTGATAATATTACAAGGTATATATAGACGAAGAGTTCATTCGTCAGACATAACAAACGAATGGACACTCATTCGCTAACAAAGACTTAAGTTAATTCGTTATACAATCCATAATGAATGACATTATACATTAACACTCATTCGTTAAACATGTTTAACGAAAGACATCTAAAACATGCGGATCACATGCGTTAAACACTCTTTAACAAGTGGGCCTTTACATTAATGACTAACATACCCCTATACTTTATCTATTATCCAAAATACATTAACAAAGGCCTAGACGTAAAAACGAGCACTAACAAACTCCCCCTCATCTCAAGCACTTTGTACTTCACTTCTTGAATCGGATAGTCTTCCAATCAGCACAAATAGGATTCCCAAATGCATAGCATACTCGAATAACACATTGGAATTGCATAGTTTGATCGTTGTCTTTGAATGTCCGCATATCTGATCCAATTCTTTTATAAAACTTCATTATTAGACTTAGATAGGTTAACCAGCCACATGGGATCATGCTTAGGAGCCCCATACGTGCTTAGGAGCCCCATACGTGCTTATCTGTTTTCCTCATGTGTTCAAATTAATTGTTTACAACTTTCTTAGGTAATTAAATAATTGTTTATTATTATATTGTCGTGCACACACACACACAACTCCGAGGCTATGGCTCAACCTTCAAAGAAAATTTTTCGTAAATATCTTTAAATCAAAGTAGATTTCCTTTTGTTCTTGGGAAATTCCTTATGAAATCCCTACTTTTGTTTTTACTCTTTCATCTTAATGCTAGGTAGCATGACAAGTTCCTCTTAGCCAAAGAGGAACAAACTGTCATACGACCGACACCTTAGGTTGATTTTAAACCAAATTCACGGTGGTTCGTGGCTAAATTCGGTAAATTCTGATTATTGTTTTTTGTTATTTAATCAGTTAGTTGGATGAAAAATCTATGGTATTCATGGATACTCATACTATCCATTCCTCATCTTGTTTTGAATGTTATTTTGTAGTAGTTCATCATACGTGGTGGTTCACGGGATGCTCCAACTACCCATATTTCTCTCTTGTATGTTCGTTATTTAGTTTGGTCGGTTAAAAGGTCATGTAACGCTCATGGGCCGACAAAATCTATTGTATTGTTAATTCGTTAATTAGTTGGGTCAGTTAAAATGCCATGTAACGCTCATGGGCTGTCCAACTCAGTTATTTTTTATTCCTTAGTTTTGTTGGGCCATTCAAACTGTCATGGAAAGCTCATGGGAGGCCAACACACAATTTATGTTTCGTTGACTTAATCAAGTAAAAAATAACTTTTAAACTGACTTCATCTCTTCGTGTAGTCATCACACATTAATCTTATTGGCTACATCATCTAATAACTACTTACGCAATGTACCCCCTATCTTATAATCTTTTACTTTTATTTCTCATGATGTGACGCAAATCCTCATTTTCCATAAAATCAAAGCTATTATAAGTTATCTAAGACAATTAAACTTTTAATATTTAATAAGTTTCCTCAACTTATCTTTTATCTTATAATCTTTATTTTATTGATCCTCATAGAATGTCTCACCTAAGAATCCATCGTCGTCCTAGACATCAATAGTCTAGTTCTCATGACCACCGCATGCCAAGGTGTTAACTGCTGCAACCTCTAAACTATAAACTCAAATTCAAAACATTAATGCAATAAATTCAAAAATTGTTTATTAACTTCCTTGATTGAATTTTTAATTCGTTTACCCCTACTCATCATCGCAACAACAACAACAACAAGCGTAAGTCTAATCATGAAAACTATGTTGTTAACAAAATCAATCATCAACCTCGAAAAAAAATCAAAGTATCCCGAGCAAGAAACTCTCCATCGGTATTCACTCGTTATGCCCCACTAGTAACTTTCATCAGTCGACTCAATACTCGTGTCATTTTTGCACCCAATGTAATCGCTTCAATCATCCTTGCATATACTTGCCATACACCGCCTAATGCACAAGTTGTCTCGCAACAGCCTACCCCTCATGCTCAACCTGATGCCCCTACTATTCGTGCTTGCAACCATACAGGAGACCCAAACCCTCTCAGTAATATGTGCCCTCATATTTTTCATGCCAATCAAGTTCAACTATGGTTACACCCTACTACATTACCTATCAAGTCCAAACCTATCAATCCCACTTTCTTCAAGCGCTTCTCGTCAAGCAAGATCATTCATAGGTAACCCAAACTTATCAGATTCCGCACCCGCAAGCTCAAGCTTACCAAACCTACTCTAATCAAACCACCTTCTTGTAGACCGTTCAAGCTTAAGTTATGCCAAATAAATCTACCACGAATGCTCAAGCTCGCATCAATCAAATCATTCAACATGCTCAAGTCCCAAGATTTCAAGTCATGGGCAACTGTTGGTGCATAATGTCAGTAGTTCATAGTCTAGTGTCTGTAATCCAGTCTGTAATGTTAATTGTGTTTTGTTTATGTTTAAGCGAAGTTACTGACAAGTTCGCTTATCAGGCGAACTTGTTAGTCAAGCGAAGTTAGCAACAACTTCGCCTGAACATATCAGGCGAAGTTGTCGTGTATTTATACGCTAGGTCACGGCTTGTTTAGTTTGTTGAAGGTAATCGTATACAGACGTGTGTGAGTCGAGAGACGTGAGAACCAGAGAGTACTGAGTCTGTATTCAGTGATTATATCACGTGTTTCGGTTATAATATAACGTGTGTTCGTTTATTCGTATCGTGTGTTTGTTTGATTCGTGTTCTACGCTCGTAACAACCTACGCAGGGATTCCGCACATGTGTAGATCGAGATATCCCGTGCAGATCCATCCAGGGAACCTACAATTGGTATCAGAGCTATTGCTCAATTGTGTGGTTCGGGATATTCACGCGGGTGTAGAAATCGTCCCGTTTCGACTATTCGCGGGACGTGTTTTCTGTGTTTTTGTGTCATTCTTACCTCCTACCATCGTATTCAACCCTTTACACCGTCAAAAACCTCGAAAAACCCAGAAATCAGATCTGTAGAAACTTCGTGTTCATCAGGCGAAGTTGCCGTCACTGTTCGTAGGGTTTCGGCGAAGATATAAGGTTAAGCGAAGTTATCCACAACTTCGCCTACCTTCTCAAGTTCGCCTAACTCAAGCGAAGTTCTCTACAACTCCGCCTACCTCCTAAGTTAGCTTAACTCAAGCGAAGTTAAGAATCAGCGAAGTTAAGACTTAAGCGAAGTTATCCGTAACTTCGCCTACAGTACTTTTCAGAAGAAATATGTCAGAGTTAGTTAAGATGGAAGTAGAAGCAGGGTCAGCTACTAAGGCCCCAAAGTTGCTTAAAGGAACCGACTTCGTTGCTTGGAAGGATCGGTTCGAACAATATGTCAAGTACCAGGATGCGAAAATGTGGGTATGCATCCAGGATGGTTATATTCCACCAACTATGGAGTACGAAGGTCGTGATCAGATCAAAAAGTACAGCAAAATGGAAGAAGAAGAAGAAGAGAAAAAGATGTATGAGGCCGAGAGCAAGGCTCATGCTGCTATCACTATGGCTCTTCCACAAGAGATCCTTCATACTTTTAGAAAGTACAAGACAGCAAGAGAGCTTTGGGAAGCTCTTGAGAACCGGTTTGAAGGAAATGTGGGAATCCGTGCTTCGAAGATCAAATTGCTCAAAACTCAATTCTCGGTCTTCAAGTATCTGAAAAACTAATCACTTTATGATATCATCACCAGATATTATCATCTGATGACTGAACTCAGCAACTATTCAATAGCATACAAAGAAGATGAGATTGTTGAGAAGCTTCTTGATGCTCTCCCACCAAAATGGGAGATGTATACTGTGTTGATGAGAGAAGATAAAGACTTTGCTGACTATGACCTTGAGACAGCAGTTAACAAGCTCCGAACCTTTGAGCTTAACATGGTTAGAAAGGAGACACCTACGGATCAGGTTCAAGATCCAGGTATGTATAGTGCTAAAGTCAACTCTAGTTCAGGTTCGAAGACTGAATCAGCTGCCTACTACTCGAAGGGAGAGTCGGGCGCCAACTCATCACATGAGGGGCATGTGTCAGTCAACACGAATGGTGATGTTTGCTTTGTAGCAGGTGGATCTAGTGCATCTAAACCGCAAGCAAGCAAGAGTAGTTGCTCTCCAAGTATTCCTAGCAACAACTACTCTAAGATGCCTATGAGTGTCAAATCTGCTGAAGAGCAGTTTGCTCTCTATGCTTCTTTTATTGCTTCCTATGAGAACTACATTCAGGGGAAGATTGTTGATCCAGCTATGTTGGATAAAGACTATGACCAGATTGATGCTGATGATCTGGAAGAAATGGATCTGCAATGGCAGATGGCTATGATCGTGAGAAGAGTGAAACGGTTTATGAAAAAGACCGGAAGAAAGTTTGTCGGTGGAAGGCCAGGGTTTGACAAGACGAAGGTAAGATGCTACAACTGTCAGCAAAACGGCCACTTTGCTAAGGAGTGCAGAAATGAGCGTGTAGAACGTGGTCAAGGCAAGTCTACACAGCATAATGGGGGTAGTAAAGATTATAGTGCCATGATTTCCAGAGAAGATGGTGAATATAACTGGAACCTGCATTCTGAAGAAATCTTTGAACAGGCAAATTTGGCGAATGTGGAAAATGAAGAAAGTGAGAAAGCTACTGGAGAAGAAAAAGCTTTCATGGCTGATGCTAAAGACCAGCTCTCCAAGGTATGTTCTAAACCTACTTGTTCTAAATGTGAAAACTTGTCTGAGCAATTAGCAACTATAACTGATCAGTATGTTAGTTTGGATGCTGAGTTTAAAACTCTAAAAGAAGATCATCATTTTACAAAAGCAAGAGAAAATAGCTATAAAGTTAAAATAAAAGCTTGTGAAAAAGATATTAAAAGTCTAAAAGCAAAACTTGCTGAAAAAATTCAAGTGATTGATCTAAGCTAGGAAGTTTTGGAAGAAAAAACCAAACTAATAGCTGAAAGAGAAAAACAGATTGCTGATCACCAGGTGAAAGTGGTGGAACTGAATAGAAAACTTGAGCAGTTCAGAAATTCCTCTGCTATTCTTGATCACCTTGTTAGTGATCAAGGTTCCTCAGTTAAGAGGGGAGGAATTGGTTATCATGAGGTTCCACCACCTTATAATCACAATTACACTTTTAATCCTAGTAATCAGAAATCTGTTGACTTTGAGGTTGTTCAGACAGTTCCAATTAAGGTAACTAGTAAAGAACCAGATGTTAGTAGAGGCGATACAAGTCCGCCTGTGTCAAGTGTTAAAATTTCTGTTCCAAGTCCGGTCTCATCAGATTCGGATAAGTCATTCGAGTCGGGTAAGACAAAGGAGGAGGTTGAATTACCAAATAGTGGAGAGAAAGATAAAACAACTAAAAAGAGTTCTCCGCTAAACCCTTATGTCCCACCATATGTGAGACGAACGGGCGGTAGTACAGCCTTGACATCCAAAACAACTGTTGAAAAGAAAGTTGAGCATAGTTGTTGTTTTAGGTGTAATCAATTAGGGCACCTAGTTGCAGATTGCCCTCTGAAGCAGCGATTCAGAGGTGTGAGGCATACCAAAACTGAGACTAAGCCTAATGGTAATTATAATACTGGTAAAAGTGAAAACCATTCAAAATTCAGAAATCAGACTAATTCAGGTTTTCAAAGAAACCAATCTCAGTTTCACACTGCTGATAACCAAACAGTAAGTTATAATTCTTTCAATTCACAAAGGTTTGGAAGGCCTCACAATCAATATACAAGGAGGTATACTAATAGGACTTACAGGAATTATACAGAGACTAACTTTGGAAAGCCAAAGTTCGGGATGTATAGATCCAAGACCAATTGGTCTTGGGTCCCTAGATTCTAATCTTTTGCTTTAATCGTGCAGGAACAGTTGAACAGGGCTGCCAATAATCTTTGGGTTGTGGATAGCGGCTGTTCCCGGCACATGACGGGTAACAAAATCTTGTTACACGATTTGAAACCTGTTCAAGGAGGGAGAGTGAGCTTTGCTAGAGAAAGTGGAGGCAAGATTACAGGAATGGGAACGGTGTCTAATGGAAAGATGACCCTAAAGAAAGTAAACTTTGTCGAAGAATTGAAGCACAATCTGCTGAGTGTGTCTCAGATCTGTGATAAGGAGTACACCGTACATTTTACAAAGAATGAGGCGATTGTGTTGCATCCTGTTTTTCAGATACCAGAGGAGTGGATTGTGATGAAGGCTCCACGTGAGAGGAATACGTATATTATGGATATGAGGACGACTGAAATGGCCACGGGAGAATCATGCCTTATGACAAAAGCGAGCGAATCGGAGTCCGAATTGTGGCATAGGAGAATGGGGCACATTCATCTTCGGAAGATGAACCACATTGTCAAGAATGGACTTGTGCTGGGCGTTCCCTTGAAAAGTTTCAACTTTGAAGACAAATGTCTAGCGTGCAAGAAGGGAAAGCAGCACAAGAAATCCCATCACACCAAGAAGGTCAATTCTATTGTCAGTACTCTAGAATTGCTTCACATGGATCTCTTCGGTCCCGTGAATGCAAAAAGTCTAGGAGGTACTTCTTATTGCTTGGTGATCACTGATGATTACTCACGATATTCGTGGGTATATTTCCTGAAATCAAAAGATGAAACGGCTCAGATGGTGAAGAATTTGATTACCAAAGTTGAGAACGTTATGGATAAAAGGGTTAAGTTCGTCAGGAGTGACAATGGAACGGAGTTCAAGAATTATGAAATGGAGATCGTCTGCCTTCAGAAAGGGATTGAGCACCAGTACAGCGCTCCGTATACTCCGCAACAGAATGGAGTGGCTGAGAGGAAGAATAGAACGTTAATTGAAGGAGCCAGAACTATGCTGGCTGATTCGAAGCTTCCTGTGGTGTTATGGGCTGAAGCTGTTGCTACAGCCTGTTATATCCTGAATAGAGTCTTAACTGTTAAAAGACTTAATAAAACGTGTTATGAGCTTATGCATGGGAGGAAGCCCAACTTGAGTGGTCTTGAACCATTCGGGTCCCCTTGTTCGATTTTAAAGACAAATTCTAAATTTGGTGAAGTAGCCGATGAAGGAATCTTAGTCGGTTATGTTGTTGGGACTCCCAACAGACGTGTCTTTAATACATCGACCGGCAAGGTTGAGGTGGTGTGTAACACCGATATCACAAGTTACAAACCGCCAAAACCAAGCAACGGACCTGCTGAGTTTTTCGACTATGATAGACTTTTTAAGTCTTTTAACATACCTTATTTGGATAGTGCAGAAGTAGAAGAAAGAGTTGCTACGAAGATGATCCTTGATGAGGAAGAAAATCTAGTGCAAAGACAGCTGTTTGATAAATGTCAACCTTCCTCATCAAATGCTATCGATACCCCTGCTGCCTCTCCTGAAGAAGAATTTTTCAATCCGTTTCACTCTCAGCAAGGAACAACCATTGACGAGCTCTCTTCTAACTTGGAAGACAATTTGCATGTCGGTTCGGTTCCGACCACGAGAATTCATGAAGATCACCCTTTGGAGAATGTGATTGGTGATGTGTCCTCCGGTGTACAAACAAGACGTAGCTTGAATGAGCACACCTGTGTTTACACAAGCATTAAGGAGACAAGCATAATCAACGAATGCTTGTACACCTGCTTTATCAGCCAGATTGAACCAAAGAATTATCAAATGGCTCTAAAGGACAGCTCGTGGGTCGAAGCCATGCAAGAAGAGCTGGCTCAATTCAAGAAAATGGAAGTTTGGACTTTGGTTGAAAAACCAAAGAATGTGCATGCGATAGGCACAAAATGGGTTTTTAAGTGCAAGAGAGATGAGAAAGGGATTATTATAAGAAACAAGGCGAGGCTAGTCGTTAAAGGTTTTAATCAACAAGAGGGGATTGATTATAATGAAGTGTTCGCTCCTGTGGCAAGATTGGAAGCCATTAGATTGTTTTTGGCATTTGCTGCTTATAAGAAGATGAAGGTATTTCAGTTAGACGTGAAAAGTGCGTTCCTAAATGGGAAAGTTGATGAGGTTGTGTACGTTGAGCAACCTCCGGGTTTTCCTGACCCAGACTTTCCAGACCACGTGTACAAGTTAAGCAAGGCGTTGTATGGACTACATCAGGCACCTCGTGCCTGGTACTCAACCTTATCAGATTACTTGCTTGAAAATGGGTTTGAAAGAGGGAAGATAGATAGCACGTTGTTCTTCAAGAGAGAAGGAAGCGACTTCCTGCTGGTGCAAGTCTACGTGGATGACATTATCTTTGCTGCATCAAAAGTCTCCATGTGTCAGGAGTTTGAGGCCGTCATGAAGAAAAGGTTTGAAATGAGTGCTATGGGTGAACTAACTTTCTTTTTAGGATTGCAGGTTGATCAGAAGAAGGATGGGATGTTCATTCATCAGACCAAGTATGTCCATGATGTGCTCAAACGCTTCAAGATGGAGGACAGCACTCCATTCGATACTCCAATCTGCGTCAACCATAAATTGGGTGCTGAGACAGACAATGACGCAGATGTGGACCCAACTCAGTATCGGGCTATTATAGGTTCTTTAATGTACTTAACTGCTTCTAGGCCTGATATTATGTTTGCAGTTTGTCTTTGTGCTCGTTTTCAGGCAAACCCAAAGGAATCTCACATGAAGGGTGTGAAGAGGATCTTGCGATATCTCAAAGGCAAACCTAAGCTGGGGTTGTGGTACGCGAAGGGAGGAGACTTGGAGTTGGTAGCTTACACAGATTCTGATTTTGGAGGGTGCAATCAGAGTCGGAAGTCAACTACTGGAGGATGTCAGTTTCTAGGAGGCAGATTAGTGTCCTGGCAATGCAAGAAGCAGACATCAGTCGCCATTTCAACATGTGAGGCAGAATACATGGCAGCATCCAACTGCTGCTCCCAGGTTCTGCGGATTCAACAACAGTTACGCGACTATGGTCTGAATTTCTCACTTACTCCAATTTGTATTGATAACACTGCTGCGATCTCAGTAACTAATAATCCCGTAAAGCACAGTAAAACTAAACATATTGACATACGTCATCATTTTGTACGGGATTGTGCTGAGAAGAAACTGATTGTGCTTGAAAAGGTGGATACGCTTGATAATTTCGCTGATTTATATACTAAAGCGTTTGACAAAACTAGATTTCAAAACCTTGTTGAGCTGAATGGGATGATCAATCCCGAGTAACCATGCTTTGTGTTTTTGATTAAAAAAAAAATGTCACTATCGCTTAAAATTATGTCGGTTACCTCAGTTTGAAGGACATATCCTCGGATATGTTTGGTCCTCATTTTCTACTTGTAGAGTATGAGGGTTGCCATTAACCAGATGACTGAAAGTGACCGGGGCGATTATGATGTCTTTTTATTCTTTCGCTGAAAATTAGTCGATCATACTTAGTTAGAATGACACATACTTGTATGTGGTTGGTCCAGCTAATCCATTGGATTCGTAGGATAACCGTTTACCTGAAGACTTTGAACTGATCGGGGCGATTGAAGTCAAAATTTTTTTTTAGGGAAATGAAATTATTTTTCAAGTCTACTACTTCGTAAGAAGTTCTGTTACTATGTTTTAACAGAAAATTGATCCAACCTTGGAAAATGATAGATTTACTGATTCTGTGTGCTTAACTAGTGAAGTTATTAGGCTAAAAAGGCTTTAGAACAGTCATTGTATGTCATGGTAGCTTTTTATGGTGCGTAAAAGTAGATGTGATACAAACTAAATCTACTCGATTTTACGTGGAAACTCCATAAGAGTTTTGCATGTCTTCATATATATCTTTCCGAATGATAGGCAGAAAAGCGATTACCCAGTCATACACCAGCCCGTAAGTGTTCTGATTCCCGTAAAGATAGTGTGTGAAGAAACTGCAGTGATCCAGATTCAGGACTTGCAGTTGTTTACTACTCTGAAGTCTATGTAAATGTTTATCGTAAAAAAAAAAAAAAAAAAAAAAAAAAAAAAAAAAAAAAAACTTATGAGTTATTGAAACATTCTAGAGCTGACAATGTCAAGACTTCTCAATCATGGAGTAAGAAAGAGATCGGGAAGCGGATGAAGAGTACTTACAAACTTAATCAGACACTATGGGTTGAAGTCAATTCGGGGTGACTTGGGGAAAGCCAAATACGCTTTGAGAATAGATAGGAGGCATCATAATCTCTGAGTTGTTGCCCACTTAATTTTTGAGCTTAATTGAACTTAACTCGTATCACAGAAACGATGAAAACCATCTTAATTTATTTACCTGCTTACAACCTGTTTCTTTATGTCATAATACAGCTGAACACGGATCTGTGTGACAGTCACGAAATTAGTATGATTCCTGTTCGGATCTTTTCTAAAACATGGTAGTCCCTGTCGAGACTGAAATTTGATCCCGTGTACTTTAATTTTTCAAATTTTTGTTACTTTTGTAATTGTTTGATTTTATACCTGGTTACTTGGTCTTGATCGTATCATTTAACGCTTTAAAGGATGTTTTTAAAACTTTATTGAAAATTATTAAAAGTATAGGGGTGTGTTTTGTAAATACAGGCGAACTTGTTAATAACTTCGCCTGGAATAGGCGAAGTTGTCGATAACTTCGCCTGTACTAACTTTGACCCTATATAAAGAAGTTTTAAGGTCAAACAGGATCATAATTTCCAAGATTTCTCCAAATGATCTTGAATCATGTTGCTCCCACGTTGCCTCAACGTCGCCCTATCAGATACGTGGAGAGTGTGAACAAGCGTATCTTTGCTCAATGTAGAACTTCGAGTGCTAGAAGCAAGCCTGAACTGCGTCCTAAGCATACTCCACTGTTTGGGTATTTAATCAACCCGGAGTATGTTCCTGCTAATGGGGACGAGTTTAGAGATCCTCAAACACAACAGGCGGGAGCACCTCAAGCTGTACCTGCTGCGCCTGTTGTGTCAGCTGAAGAAGAGGTAGACCTTGACGCTGCTTTTGGCGGCCAAGGATTTTTTGACATGGACCGAGTTGATCTTCAAGAAAATATACAGGTCTCGGTTCCACAGAGTACGGGAGTAAATGTTACTAGAGCAGCTACGACGTTGGATGACTCAGATTTTGATGATGTAATGGATGAGGCAAGACGTATGATGGTGACTCAAGAGAGGACGTATGGGAAGAGAAAGAGGACAGATTACAACAGTGAGTCAGAAGAAGAAGAAGACATTCATAAGTTGATCAGACGTTCAAGAAGGGACAGGACAGGTGCAGGTAGGGGAGCTGGTGAGAGCTCTAGAGTCATACGTTTCGCTCCGCCCGCACTGTCCGGTATGTCAATTGTCCCTACACCATTACAGGTCACAAGGCCAAGCGCCACGGACGTTCCCGTGGTGGCTACATCATCATCTGTTGGCCTCCCATCCATCACACTCCAGCTGACGACTCCAGATATTGTATCGTTGCCGCCTCAAACGCTTACTCCGTCGGAGGTTGTTGCACAGGTTATTGAGTCGACAGTGGTTCACACTGCAGGGTTGTCGGTCACGATACCACCTGCGGTTACGTCCACAGCTACTTCTGATGTCTCGGTTTCATTCGAAATCCCTCCTCAGTATACTCAAGACATATCTTACATGAGGTTCGATTTCGATGCAACCCTATCAGACTCGGAAAGAATAGATGCACTAGAGCGGGTCGTGGCAAAGCAATCTAGGATATATCTTAGCCAGACCCAGGCTATTCAGCGCCTAGTAGTAGAAAATCAACTACAGTCGTCCCTCCTGGTTGAACATGGAAAAATTATAGATGCTATGAAGGAGTTCTTGGTATCTCAGGGGGAGACGAGCTGTAAAGGCGACGAGCTCAGGACAAAGAAGAGGAATGACAGAGACGATGATCCCAATGCATCGAAAGGTGCAGGTGGTGAGTTGCCAAGAACTACTCAAGCTCTTGGGACAACCACAGCTCAGGGGGAGTCTGCAGGTGCAGCTGGCGGTTCTGGTGGTGATGAGGTGGTGATGGTAGATGACGAGGAGATGGGAGATGATGTGATCGATGCCTTGAAGGAGTTGGATGATGATATGTTAGATGTTGATGATGTGTGTGATGATGATGTGCTGCCATTAGAAGAAATTGAGAAGATTGGTGCACAGATAGTGATAGAAGATGATGTTGAAGAAGGTGAAATTGTAGAGGAGAATGTTGAACACGAGCTTCCAACCGTTGAGAAGTCGAATGTATGTGAAGATACAGTAGTTGATGATACAGAATGGGAGGAGCAGCCTAGATGGAAGGAAGGCTATGCTCATTGGTTTATCAAAACGAAGAAGCCAGTGGTACCTACAATGTTCAAGAAAAGTTATAATATTAAAGGGTACGCTGAGTCAAAGAAAGGCATTATCTGTTGGTTATATGATGAACAGCTAAAAGTGTTCATGGTGAAAAGATATGATGCGATCCAATACTTTAAGAGGACGTTGAGATCTCTAAATACCTTACCTGAGTGTGAGGTAAAGGATTTGGCCAGACTGGGGTTGATTAATAGAAGTGATGATAATATGGCCAGAGTTATTGGGAAGATAGTATGGAAAGAAAGTATTAAAGAGAAAAAGTTTGAGTTGTTAAAACCACGGAAAGGGAAATTAGTTGAAGATACTGAAAGAGGAATGAGAGCAGATGGCAAACCTTGGATGGTGATGAAATATAAGCCGATTCGGTGTTTGAAAGAGGTTCCAATGAAGACTATGCCTCAAGATGTGCTGAAAGATCTGAAATGGTGGTATGTGGATTGCCAGACTGCTGAAGCCGTGATGGAAGACGAAGACGAACAATAAGTGCTAAGAGTGTATGATCCGATGCATCTTGTTAATTTATCTAAAGCTGATCTGCAGGTGTTAAACGAGAAGAAGATATTCTATATTCCTGCTTGGAAAGGCGAAGCGAGGAAATATCAGCGAGTAGTCACGGTCTGTGTAAGAGAGGGAGTGCATGCATGAAGATTACAAGACAAGTGCTTAAAGATAAAGATATGAAGCTACTGCCAAGGGGGAGTCTGTTGGTGCATAATGTCAGTAGTTCATAGTCTAGTGTCTGTAATCCAGTCTGTAATGTTAATTGTGTTTTGTTTATGTTTAAGCGAAGTTACTGACAAGTTCGCTTATCAGGCGAACTTGTTAGTCAAGCGAAGTTAGCAACAACTTCGCCTGAACATATCAGGCGAAGTTGTCGTGTATTTATACGCTAGGTCACGGCTTGTTTAGTTTGTTGAAGGTAATCGTATACAGACGTGTGTGAGTCGAGAGACGTGAGAACCAGAGAGTATTGAGTCTGTATTCAGTGATTATATCACGTGTTTCGGTTATAATATAACGTGTGTTCGTTTATTCGTATCGTGTGTTTGTTTGATTCGTGTTCTACGCTCGTAACAACCTACGCAAGGATTCTGCACCTGTGTAGATCGAGATATCCCGTGCAGATCCATCCAGGGAACCTACAGCAACTGAAGATTTAAGCTACTAGAAGACTTTTCCGCTCGTCGTATTCTATCTTACTTGAATTTGACTTTTCTGCTCTGTAATCGAATATTTAATAAGTTTGGAATTAACGTTTTTATGAATTATTAAAGTACTAATTTAGATTTTCTATTGTTATGCCCCCAAGTAAAGTTAAAATTATCAAAGGGTTGTTTTATAAAATTCCCCATTGTAAATCACCAAACTATAAACTTTTGTCTATATAAAGACGTCTCACTTAAAACTCCTTTCCCTAAACGATTTCTATTCTTAAAATTATATTTTCAAACGTTTTTGTAAACCCACACGATAAGACGAATCATGTTGACCATCCCACAATTTAAATAATTATGGTCCGGAACATAATTATCAAAGTCCTCGCATGGAAAGTATAATGCGTATGATTGTGTGTCATAATATAGAATCGAAAGTAGTTGAGATAATTGTACAAATGTAAAGATGATAAGGAAATGGTGGATATGCCGCCGGTACATCCTATATATAAGTGCCCTTATCGGATATTCATTTGGAGCGTTGATTTGACTATTGAAAGTTCTATGCTATGATAAAAATTTTCAAAAAAAATTATATTTAACTAGTTCTTTTCCTCAAAACTTAATGATTTTATTTAATTTCGGGACGAAATTCCCTAAGGTATGGGAGACTGTAGCAACTCGGGTTTTCGTATTTGAATTCGTATTCGTTTACCCGGCTCGGGAATATATTTTCGATCTTTTAAATTATTACAATCTTTTACATAATAGTTTTTAACTTTGTTAGACTTATTTTATATTCATATAACTTTCAAACTCGTTAAACTTTGCTTAAAAACCATTAAAATCCCTTAAAACGGCTAAAAATCGCATTTATAGAAGTACATTGACTAGTTTTGCATATTTTCGATTAATTTAATGAAACTTAAGCTCCAAGATATCTAAATTAATGTTTCAAATCAGCCCAAACCATTTTCTTGTTGTCCAAGCCAAATTGTATTAGTTATTATACCCAATTTTCTCATTAATAGCTTATTTTGTTTCCTAATCGAGTGGATTCATTCATAAATGCATTATAATTCTCAATATTAAATCAAAACACACCTATAAACCCTAAAAACAACTGAAGTCCAGCCATCCTCCTCATATCCCATGAAAGTTCCCTTCTCCAATGTCGGTTTCTTCAAGATTAATCAAGTTCTTCAAGCTGTCGTTGAGTTTTAAGCTTCAAGACCTCGTTGACCACAATTTCTCCTAGCTCCAATCCACGTTTGGGTAAGTTTTCTTCTTCAATATTGTAGGTTTTTATATCCTTTAAAAATTCCCAAAATAAATTTCTGAGATTGAGAGGATTTACCGTGTCAATTGGACTCCGACCCGTTTAAGGGCAAAATAGTCAACAAGATTGACTATTTGATTTCTCTATTTTCTGGTCAAAATTAGCTTTCGAGCCAGAAGACTTTTTCCTTGTTTTAAAATTTTGAGTGTACTGACCAAAACCCGACTCCCAACTCCCTGTTCGGATTCTGGTCAGTACCAGCTCGCTTATTTGTTGAAAATCTCATACATGGAGTTCTATACATTCGTTTGGATTGATTAAAATGGCTATGTTCAGGGTTTTGACTCTATTTTATTATGTATAAGTCTCAGGTCTATTTCGGTGAGATCACTCATCGCGTGATTTTACTCTATTAATCATTTTCTCAGTTTACTCGCTTAATCATCGAGTTGAGTAATCACTCCCCTTTTTACTTATTTTATACCTTTTGGACTTATCACATTTAACGATACAAAATTTCAAATCCAAGTCATAAAACCACGAATTAAGATTACCTTTGACCGTCTACACATCAACAAACTTCCTCATTTGGTATGCTGATTCTCGAGCCTTTGAATGTTTGTAATCTTCACGTTCAGCGTATCTCAAGACCTCGATGATCTTGTTCATTTTCTTCACGTTTTTTAGCATATTATCAAAAGTTGTCTCTCTCTATGATACGTTAGTCTTGCCCTGAACTTTCTCTTTCTCCTTCCTCGGACGTTCTTCAGCACCCGAACCTCTATGGGTTTTTTCGTCGGTTTATCCACCGCAATCACCTTTCCTTTACACTTACATGTGGCCTTAGCAGCACCTTGATCACTGTCACCTCCATCACCATCACCGCCATCATCACCATCGTTCCCACCCTCACGTTCAGAATCCGAATCATCAATGAATCCAAAGATCATCAGGTGGAGCTACATAATCAGCACGAGCCACAAAAGCAATCAATCTCTTGAACCTCGGCTTCATCTGTGAAGTCTGACCATGATAAGTTCTAACATGTATCATCTGGTCTTCATTCATATGCTCAAGTACCGGTAGGTCAGCTGAGATTTATGGATCTTTCAGCAGATTCGGCTCCAGATGGTTGATAATTAACAGTACGAAGCGATGATACATTAGAAAATCATTCCTCCTAGTCGTGAAGTTCTCCTTCAGATAATAAAACACCATCTACGAGAAATTAAACAGCTTGTTCAACACGAGAGCAACAAACGCCGATTGTAAAATGACTTTACACTCGTCAAAACCACCCTTTCGTCCACCAAGGAAATGAATAAATACGTGAAGTGAGTACTTATAATGTTCGCACATATTTGCCTTGTTGTACAGTGATTTCTTTAGGTCCCCTTTATACTTTAAATGCCCAAGAAAACCCTTTATCAACGTCTTATCAAAGTGACACCAATCATACACTGTATCCGGGAATCTCAATACCTCAAGAATCACCTCAACATCAATAATAATTTTCATATCTTAAATCTCTACAGCAATGTGATTCTCTCCATAAATGTATTTAGCAGTATTTCAAAATGGACGAATGATGCTAAAATATATAGGCAGATTCGTATATATAGTATAGTAACGAGATCTTGTCTATTATATTTATTGATCACTCTTCTATAAAAACCAAAGCATTACATGATCAACTCTTGAAGGATATGTTTGAGAGAGTTTTTGAACATTATTCTAATAGAAAAAGAGCTTGATGAGCAGAGATTCTTATTAGAATAGATTGAACTACATAACAAGCTGCTAAGATAAATATGAGCTTGATCAAGAGGTCCTTGAGGGACTCTTGAAACTAAAACAATCTGAAGATGTTGAAAGGCTCTAGCAGTGGTTGTTAATAAATTTAAAGGAATAAAGGAGAAAGTTGTGGAAGAACCAGTGGAGACAACAACAACTGCTGAACATGTAATAGAAGAAAATCTTGACAGGCAGTTGGTAATTGATCATGATGACAAGAGAATACAGAAGGAAATGGCCAAAGAATCATCTGAAAAGGTGGTTGTTGGTTTACTGAAAGAAATAAGATCTGCTGAGAGGGTTGTGAACCTGGTTAAATTTCCTAGAAAGAAAAAGAGATACGGTCAAAATATACCAAACTTTGAGGAGTTTTTGAAGAAGAGAAAGGTTGTGACAGAAAAGGTACAGGTTGAGAAAGAAAAGAAAAATCATGTGAAGAACCAATTCATGTTGTACATATGGAAGAAGAGGAAGAAGAGTATGAACATAATGAAAACATGGACCTCAATGAATCACAAATTGGTGCATTGTAGGATCTCTCTGATATGGAAGAAGAGGAAGAAGCGGAAGGGGTAAAAGACAAAGACGTTGAACACAGTTCACTTCATGTAGATATGGAGGAAATTGAAGCGAGATTGGAGGAACTGAGAAGGCAAGATCCTAGGATCATTGCTCTTTTGAGACATGGAATGGAGTATGAAACAATCAAGAATCTTTCTAATGAAAGTCTTGAATATATGTTGGTTAAGTGGAGAGAAGAAGAGGAAAAGAAAAGGGAAAATAAAAGAAAATTTTCGAACTAACACTTGTCTCATTTAAAACAAAGAAATTATTCTGAAGAATAGTTGAGCAAAATAAGCTTTGAAGAGATTGAAAATTTGGGCAAGGCCTTGAAAGCAAAAGAAGATGAAGTTGAAAAGAGAATAGAAGAGTTGATTTGAGAGCCAATGATGAATTGAAGAGAAAAACCAGTGTTTTAAGAAGTTTTGGAGGAAAATCCGGATTTCTTGTTGAACATGGCATTGGCTTTGATATTGTTGACTACATGAATAACAAAGAGGTTAACACGGCCATGCTGAGTTCCACAACAGATCGTACAACTATGGGTTAACATGGCCATGATGAGTTCCACAACAGTTCAAATTCCATCAGTTTTGTCCTATTCTCTTGTACTTGAAGGCATGACCATGTCTTGGGAAGGCATGGCCGTGTTTTGCTTCGAATATTTTGTTTTGTCTTTTTTTCTTGATCTCGATTACATTGGGCGTGTTTTGGTTAACATGGTCATTTCTTGATTTCCTAATTTTTGTCTGTATTTCATATGCTCTGGGCATGGCCATGTATTGATTCACCATGAGGTTTCTTGAGTTCTATTTTCACCGTTTATCTCCGTTTTTCTTCATATTTCAGCCTTTTTATTTCTTAGGAATATATTTACCTATATATAGAAATTATAAAGATTAGTGGTTATTTATTCTAATATTGTTTCCGAAATAACGCTTATTTGGAGATATTTCAGTGCTGAAAATATGTATACTTTCTTATTCATCAGAGGCATAAGCTAAGAAAATGTGAATGGCTTCAATCCGAGCGACCGGAGCATAAACCTTTATGTAATCAAAACCCTCAACTTGACGAAACCCACAAACTACCAATCTAGCCTTATTTCTCACAATAAAAATACTTTCATCTTGTTTGTTTCAGAAGACCCATCTCATATATAATGATTTCTTGCCCTTGGGAAATTCTTCCAAGTTTCATACATGTTAACTTTCGCACTGATTAAATTCCTCATGCATCGCTTCAACCCAACTTGGTTCTTGTAAGGCCATAAAATCACTCTTTGGTTCAATTTGGGAGAAAAAACAAGAGTAGAGGCAATCATTGATTTCCCCTGTTTGACTGTGCGTGGAAACTCCTGCCTCAAGTGGACTAGTAACGTTCTCAATTGAATGATCACGTTGAATGCTGGTAGGAATCGGATAACTTGGCACTGGTGCTGTGACTGGAAGATTTGAAAAGGTATCATGTATCCCATATGTGGAAATATACTCTCCGGAAGAAAAACTGTGCATGTAAGAAGTACTTGCAACAAACTCATTCGAGATCGATTCGGAAAAACATATCTTACAATTGTTTGATGAACGGATTCACTAACATTTGTTGCTTCAGCATCAACTGTAGGTTGCACAGACTAATCAGCAATGATTGAAAGAGATTATGTCTCAGGAACTGACTCATGTGTAGGAGTTGAAGAATCAGGTGCTTCTTTATATAATCTAGTTGGATCAATATTCAGCATTGTTGGCTTATGTATTGTTGTGGTAGTCACAGCCTCATCTTCTTCATCCTCACCGTGAAATGGGCCTGCAGTATCTGCAATAACATGTGGATAAACATTAAATGATTTAAACAATTCATGATAGTCAAATAACCAGTTTTGACAAACACTTGCACCAGTATTGTTTTACTCTAGACAACGCACATCATGTGATTCCCCAATCTGTTTTATTGCCTTGTTGTAAACTCTATAAGCAGTATGTCTAGCGTGTCTAATGAAATAACAATCATTGGCCTTTGATTCAAACTTTGGTGTAGACTCCAAGTGCAAAAGAGTGCTAGGACACATGAATGCGCGAAAATGAGCGATAGTTGGTTTGTGTCCATAAAGCAACTCATAGGGTGTGTTCATGTGTTGTATAGTGATGAGCACCATATTCTACACATAGCACCATGTGTTGATTGCCTTAGCTCAAAAGAAAAGGGGCAATTTTGAGTCACACAACATCGTGCGATCAGCTTTTATCAAGGTTTGATTTCTTCTTTCAGCCACTCCATTTTGTTGTGGTGTTCTTGTAGCACTATATTGATATTGGATACCCTATTCAGCATAGAAGCGATTCAAAATAGCATTCTTAAACTCAGTACCATTGTCACACCGTATCCCTTTGACCTTCAAGTTGGTTTGATTTTCCATCAACACTACAAATCTGTTAATCAACTCTGTAATATCGCTCTTGATAGCCAGAAAGAAAACCCAAGTATAACATGAGTAATCATCAATAATAACTAATAATAATAAGTATGAGAAATACTGAGCACATTGATAGGACCAAAAAGATCCATATGAATCAATTGAAGTAGAGAGTCAATAGAGTAGACAATCTTAGACTTGCCAGATTTACGTTGATGTTTTCCTTGAGCACATGCCACACATTTCTCAAAGGTTATAAACTCTTTAATTGGCAAGCCACGAACAATGTTGTTTTTAGCAAGATGATTCAAATTTTTGACATTTTCAGGGCCAGATGACGATGCTAGAGCATGGCTTTTTGTTCCGACGCTTTTGAAAATAAACAAGTAATTTTTTATGAACATTTTGGTTCATGTTTCTCATACATGCATTATCTTTTCTTAATGATCGAACAAGTGTCGAGTCTTCTGGTATGACAATGCGTGGTGCCAAATTAGACATTCTTTGTTTGTAAAATGACTTGAAAAGCCTCTGTCACAAATTTGAGATATACTTAATAGATAGTTCCCATTTTCGAACTTTAACACACCATTATTTAAAGTACCCTTTTGAGTGATCTTTCCCTTTTCATATCCAGCAAAGGACACATACCCACCATTAATGGTTTGAATATCAATCAAATGGGTGATGTCTTCTATTATATGCCAGAACAACCACAATCAACATACCATGGTGTGATGATAATCCTCCATAGTTGTTCACGCACAAAGTCTCTATACATGGAACATGTCGCTATGTCATGTCTTCCTTGTTTTCAAATAAATTTCTAGAATTAAAAGAAGCAGTTTTGAGGGACTAGTTTGTTACAGTTTTAGGCAACCATCTGTAGTCAGGTTTGAGCACCTTATGATCAACACATATGGGTTTTCTGATTTGGATTTGGAAACAGATGGTGAACGAATTCTTGTCCCTTGGAAGATTTCAACATAGGTTCGGTTTGGGGGGCGAACCTGGTCTTTTATCAAGTTTCTTTTCCATTGCTGGTTTATGAGGTTTAGATCCCTGATCTGCGCGTTTACGGATGTTCCAGTCACCCTTAGAGGAGTTTTCCTTGGAGGGTTTTTTTTGTTAAACTAATTTTGAAACCCTTGCCTAGGAATACTTCTTTGTCTTCGTCATAATAAGAAACATATGGATGATATGGATAGGTTCTAGCTATGTGACCAGGAGTTCCACAGTTGTAGCAGGTTTGCTTCTTTAAATAAAATCCATTGCTGTCAACTACTGGTGCCATATGTTTGTATGAACCTGCTTGATCTTTATTAATCTGTTCCTTTTTACTTGTTTTACCGTAAGAGCATTTACAAGTTCACCTTCTTTTTCAAGTTTTGTAACTACATATTTATTAGTTTTCACGGGTCTACCAACATTATAATCAACCACACCAATAGTAAAAGCAATAACAAAAGATTCAAGCACACAGTTTCCGCTCTTAAAGTCGAGCCCACGCAAACATCAGTTTCAACGGAACCAAAGTCACAAACAGTTGTAAATATCTTCTTCTTCTAACAGCCAATCTTCATCTACACATGAAGTAGAGGCCTTAGAATTAACATTTTTAACAAAATTAGGCCTGGTGGGTTTGAGGGAGCCCCTTCCCATGGTATCATATGCAACCTTTTTACCATATTGCTGATGTTGTTCCCACTCCTCTTCCTATTTTGTCATTGAAAGAAATGTATAATTATTGTTGAAAGGATGGGGGAACTTTATCAAACCGAAGACCTGCACTCGTATTAACCTAATATTTCAACTGTTGTTCAATAATATTTTCAACTACCGCGCTAGACACATCAAATTTCTTAAAATTGAAGCTGGTATTTTCAAATTTACGATTTAATTTTGCAATTTCTAGTTTAGATGCGTCTAGTTCTGTAGTCAAAGTTTCTATTTTCTTTTTAGCATCAAGATAGATGCAACTTTGTTGACTTAAACCATCTTTTAGTTTAGAAATATCTTTTCTTTGAGCTTCAACCTTTTTTTTATAATTTATCTCATGAGCCTTGTAGGTATTGTAAGCCCTTTTAAAATCCTCCATTTGTCTGAAGGTATCTCATTAGGAAGTCTATACATTTCAACTTTATAAGCACATTACGAAGAACATAGTTTAGTTTTTACCTAGTTGAAGTTCGTAGTAGAAGTTACCATGAAGGCTAATTGAAGTTCCTTCATCAGATCTTCAGTCTGGTTTTCCTCTTACATATTGTCAAATTGAGCTAAATTAGCCAATTCTTCGCCCAAATTGAGTGCCTTCATATGATCCTCACATCCAAACTGTTGTACAACCATAGCCTTCTCACTGTTCAACCCAACTCCTCCACCTCACCCATTTGGTTCTTTGGCAGGATTTGTGCACTCACGAGCAAAGTGACCGGGCTCGTGACAGCTGTAGAACCTCATATTTCTTTTGTCGAATCACACTCTTTTTGTTTTTGGTGATAGCCCAATTATTTTTACTAGTCTTCTTTGTTAAGTTATTTGCCTTGAAAATGGCAATTGCCATTAGCCACGAAATATCCATCTCCTCAACATCTTCAGGATGAATTTGACAATCGCAAAATAAGCATTGTAGCAGTTCATAAAATTATCTACAATCAAGGTGATGTTATCCTCAGTTTCCTTAGAGATGGAGGTAATCTGAGAGGCAGGCTTGGCTGAAGAGGCCTTGGATGAAAAAGCATTAGCATTGATAGATGCCTTTGAGGGTGTTGGGGAAAACTGGCTTGAGGTGGATCTTGATCCTTGTTCCATCTTTAGCAAAGAAGGCAATATTAGTGAATGGACTATAACCATCAATGTTATAAGAGCTAGCGTGATTTATGGCAATAGCAATATCCGGGGATAGTGCTAGAGTGAGAGTAGAAAAGGCTCTCTCATCATCTTCTACCGAAGCAAAATCTTCATTAGTGAACATATATTATGGTTTGGGAGCCACAATCCTCTCCTCATCATCCAAAGTATAGGTCACTACTGCTGGACCTCTAAGAATGCTTCTCCAACCCTCGAATTTTTCTTCTTCATGCATCTTTCAAATCTATACTTCCACTCGTCGTACCCATTAGCAGATAACAGACGAGGAACGCGAGTCGTGATACCCATCATGGAGTCAAGCTCCTTATGGATATTGGTGCCAACTATGTCATCCTTTGATTCCATCTTAGCCAAAACCACAACTCGACTACTAGATCAGGCCGAGAACCAGTAATACCAAGAACACACCGAGAACCTTTGCACGTAACCGAAAACTCAAAACCGGGCCGAAAACACTTTACTGGACCTAGAACTCAATACGAGATCCTTTGTTACCGAGAACCCAATCACAATCTTGCTGAGAACTAGGTTTTTCCTAGAAACAGGTGAAGCCAAGATCACAGTTGTACCCTTGTAGTAACGAGAACCTTGTTTGACTTGATTAATACTCAAAATCCCGATAACCGAGGGATTTCAATATCTTTAAATTGTTTTCAAAGATTTGAGAAAATTTTATCTCAAAACTCCAACTGAAAAGCCTTAGAACACGATGAATATCAGTTTTTTTGTGGCTACGGTTTCCAGCAGACATCAACAATCAAACAAGCAAAAAAAAACCCCAAAACATTGATTTTAGCACCCTAAAAAATCCAAAAATCTGTTTCTTGAATTCATTGATATCATAACGAGCCTATAATAGTTTTATAGGCTCTGATACCGCTTGTAAGTCTCGAATTTGGATTACTACAATATAGTATCAAATAAACATATGATTTAGCGGAATCCAAACACGTGATAAATCAAGAAATATATGAAAGGAACACAAACACAAGATTCAAAGAACACGCTTATTATAAACATCGGGTACTTAATCCATCAATAACAAACTTGGTTACACAATTAGAAAGAATAATGAAAATCACAATCTAACCTAGCATATGATAAACTTTATATACGTTATTACAAATCACACCTGCCAAGCCCAATCTAAACCCAATACCCGTCTAGCCCACTGAAATCCCTTAAGAGATTTCGATTAATACTGAACAAAACCATAAACGCTATACATAGCATAAACCAAAAAATTAGTCCCAACAGGTGCACTTGATTATTTGTCAGACGATGAAGATGATGTTGGAGATGCTGAACAAGTTTCTCATAAAATTCACTTATCTCATCAACAATTATAGAATATTAGAGCCAGAATGGAGGATATTAAGAGAGATGATCCTAGAATAAAGGCTCTATTGAAGTTTGGCATGACAATTGATGAGATCAAAGATATAAATGATAATGATCTTGACTATATGGTAAAAAAAAAGGAGTGAAGAAAAAATAATAATTAATCAGTATTTTAACATGTCAGAACCGATCTTTCACTAAATCAATATCTTAACCAACAACAGAGTGTTGACAAGATGTTTACGAAGGATGCTATTGTGAAGAGCCCGATGAACATCAAAGGCGGAATCAATGAATATGATTATCTAAAGGAATATTTTCAGTTTTGGAATCACAACTGGCTCAAACATAGGATTACATTGGTATTACACCATCATCGCTCTGAGTAAGTACAAGATTACTTTGGTAATGAGCCTTTGGAATTAAGTTTTCATCACCTCTCTTAGTTTGCTTGTTTAACATATTTTCTTATTAGAATAATGTATAGGGGTATTTTGGTAAATATAAGTCTCATTCGTTAGTGAGACACCTCGTGTTTTTTCTTCATTCGTAAACGAATTAAACATTCATCTATATATAACCAGTAACTTTATAAATTTACGAAGTAATTAATAGTTAATATTTTATCATTCTAGATCTCGTTACTTTGTCCAAATTTCCCCTCAACACACACTAACGTAATTCAACCTAAACGTATTCATATCAATAGACTAGATTGTAAAGTATAATCAGAATCATACGATCTGATTAACACGAAAATATAAATTTCAACACTTTACAGCAAATTTCGAGAAAAAATGTTAAACAAGAAAACTAAGAGAAGTTCAGTAAATTCGAGGATGAACTCTTGCATGTAAGGTAAAGCCTATGAGATTGAGACAAAGGCTTATTCCACATTGACTATGGCATTACCTGATAATATTTTTCACCAATTTAGTCATATTATAACTAGTAATCATTTGGATTAAACCCTAAGATCAACAAGCATGGAAATACATAGGAGAGCAAGAAGTCAATGTTAAAGTATCAGTTCACAAACTTTAACCTCGTCCAAGTAGAAACTTTTGGGGAATTGATTGCAAGATTATATCATTTGACCATAGAGGTGCACAAACTGAAAATGCTTCCAGTTGATAGTGATCTTATTGACACATTGAAGAATTCCCTACTTCTTTCTTATTCAACTTATCTGATGATTCTCATGGAGAATGGGTATATCAAGAATGAACTATCAGCAATGGATTTTGTATAAAATCTGGAAGAAAAGGAATTTGATTTGAAGTGTCAAAGTTCTTCCAATTTTAGTCAAGATCCTACTTTATATGGCGGGACAAATCCAGATAGAAAAAGTGTATCAACACCAATTACTGCCTTTTATTCTCAAACAACTCAATACATTCCTCGAGAAGTTGTTTCGAAACCTAATTATTTCCTAGTTTAGCTGGTGGTAGTGCTATTCAGTTCCTTAGGCCACACCACCACCTAATGTAAACATGAAGGAAGCATAAATGCATTTTTCTTTCATGGGAGCTTTTATGGCTTCTTATGAACAACTGGTGGGTGGTCATGTAACAAACAATGATATGACCGATGAGGATTATGACCAGGTTGATCCTGATGATCTTGAGCTGATGGATTTGAAGTGCAATATGGCAATAATTGTGAGGAAGATAAAGAACTTTAGGCAAAGGACTAGGAAGGATTTGCCTACCATGAGCAATAGGACTGGTTTTGATAAACTCAAGGTCAAGTGTTATAGTTGCGGGAGTTTGGCCATTTTGCAAAGAGTGTGAGAAGCCAGGAAATGAATATTTTTCATGATCAAGAGATAGAAACTTCAATACCATCAAGAAGTATAACAGCAATGAGTCCAATGAGAAACCTAAAGGAGTTGATTATGCAAAGCTAGGAGGGTCACATGTAATGATCACACAAGAAGGGATTGGCTGGTCTTAAAGGATGTTGGGTAATGTATCTTCTGATTGAAATAAAGCTAATTTGGCTAAGATTGATCATGCTGAGAATTTTGAAGATGCAAAGGATGATAAGCATAGTGACGAGAGTGATGAATTAGAAACAGATCTGATGATTCAAGTGTTAATTAGCATGAAACTTTTGCTTGCACGGCTAAAATAGGAGAGGTTAGTTCCATCTCTTCTAAATATGTTTCTATTGTTGATGAAAAAGAATGTTTTCGTTTAGATTAATATAAGTCTAAACTTGAATCACTTAGTCACCACAATGATCAACTAGTTTATGAGCTAACTATCATGTGTGATAACTATCAACAAGTGGTTGAGATCTATCGAAAATTAAAAGATAAAATTGACGCCTTGTTGGTTAGTAATCATGACTTGAAAGCTGAGATGTCTGTTAAAATAACCATCATTGATGCCCGGTTTCAATAAATTTTGAAATTAAGAACTAATATCACCGAGCTTGAAAATGAGGTGAAGGGTTTAAAAACAAGTTAGAAGAATTTAGAAATTCTTCTTTCTTGTTAAATGAAATCGTTGAAGTTAATACTTAATAATACTCATCTGAAAAGTGACTAAGCTAGTTAAGGTTATGCTGAAATTCCTCCTCCATTTCATAATGTTTATACAAGTATCCCATAGACAAGAGAACATATAAAAGGTGGATATTGATGGTTCTTTGACTATTGATCCACCGGTGATTGTGGATAAGGTTATTAACGAGGAGAAAACTAAACAAGTTGAACCAAAGTCAACTCCAAAATCTCATATTCATAGAAATGTGGTTTTTACTATAACTGACCATGATGTGTTAGTTGAAGATGTTGTTGAACATACCTCTTGCTAATCATATTCTTTGTGAACCATGGGAATCAGTAAATGTCATGTCATCAGAAAAACTTGTGATTTCTGATGCAAATTTAATAAAAGTTATTAATGTGATTAAGAATGATAAAGTAAAAAAGTGGTCGGGTTTACAAATTGAAAGGTGTTAATAAAGTATCTCATGAGAAAGACATACCTTTAACATTGTTTAAACATGAGTTGATTGACATCAAACTTGACTGAACTTGAAAAAACTTTTGAGAAATCAAAATTGATTAATAAGTCTCAAGTGAAAGAAAAACCAAGTTTTCTAAAACCATTCATGTTTCTGAAATCATCCGGATTAGAAACACTCAAAAGTTTTTCTATATGTTCTAATCTTGAATTTTACAAAAATAAATATGCAAACACAATGGGAGGTTCTATTGAGAAGGTTGTAACTTTTCAACGTGAGGATTCACAAGTCATTGATGATTCATTACAAATGTTTGTGGATATGAGAACTTGTTTCTCTTGTGGTGAATGTGGTCATGTTGCTAAAAATGTGAATATGGGGTAAAACTTAATGGAAAATCAAAGGAAAAAAGTTCCAATGATTAAAAGCATTTTGAAAAGGCAACCCCCTCAAGTCAAAATTGATGATACTCACATAATGTTTAATGAAGTTAACCCTAGGAAGGTTGTGAGGGTTACTTTTCAAGATCCTAAAGTAAGTAACAAAAAGGTTGAGCTTGTTAGACAAGTTTGTAAGAATGTAGACACCGGTGTGATTCGTGATGAATATCTTAAACGAAAGTCAAAGACATCTTTGAGTTATAGTCATGTTCATCAATTACACCAGCAAAACTTGAGCAAGAAATCAAGTGAGATCAAGGAACCTGTTGATGTTCTTCCAACATGGAAACCTAAAGTTGAATCATGCCGAAAGGAAACAAAGGTTGAGCCCAAGACTGAGGCTGGGGCTGCCTTTTTAAACTAATCATTTACTTGATTGTGCAAAGTTCATCCAAGACTATTTCAGGAGACACATGGATCATGGATAGTGGATGTTCTTGGCATATTACAGGCAATCTTAATCTCATTTCAAATATAAAGGATATTCAACGGGGTTATGTAGCTTTTGCAGGTAATCAAGGAGGTTCATTTACAAAGGAAGGATAAGTATCGAATGGTTGAAATACTATTGAGAAGGTTAATTATTATGACAAAGTTGATTATAATCTGTTTAGTGTCTCACATATTTGTGATAAAAAGTTATAACTTTGTTCACTGATAAGGAGTGTGTTATTCTTCAACCGGGATTTGATATTGCAATAACCTCGATCGAATGATATTTATGTGCTTGACAAGGCTTCAAAAGCGATTCCTCATCGACATAAACGTGTTTTATCTCTAAAGAAACTGAGGAAGATATGATCCTCAGTTTTATCGAACAGAAGGATGGGTCGTATCCACATTTGAAAGATGAATCATTTGACAACAAATGATTTGGTCGATGGTGTTGCATTGATAGACTTAAAGATGACCGATCACTATGTTGCGTGCAAGAAAGGTAAACAAAAGAAGAAGTCACATCCGTTGAAGTGATCAACTCTATTAATACTCCTATAGAACACCTTTACATGGATTTGTTCGCACCTGTGAACAAAGCGAGTATTGCTGAAGATCTGTATTGTTTAGTCGTTACCAATAGCTCCTCTCGATTCTCATGGGTGTTATTTGTGAGTACAAAGGATCTAATACATGTTCTTGTGCAAAATTTGATCACCCAAATAGCACAGAATTCAAGTATAGCATGATAGAATTTTTCTGTCTGCAACGGGGTATTCATCACGAATAGAATGGTATTACTAAAAGGAAGAATCAGACTTTAATTGAGGCGGCTAGAAAAATGTTGGCGGATTCTAAGCTTGCTATTCAGTTTGGAACAAGGCTGTGAATACCACATGTTATACATTGAATCAAGTTCTCATGGTTAAGAAGCTTAAAAAGACTAGTTATAAGTTGCTTAATAATCATAAGCCGAACCGTCAAATTTCTTGAACCATTTGGGTGTCCTTGAACAATGTTGAAGAATGAATCAGGTAAATTTAAAGAGAAAGCGATTGAAGGATTCTTTCTTGGGTATTTGCTGCCTAAGAAAAGGGTATTTAACTTTTATTCTAGGTGTGTTGAAGAGTGGTATCATGTTGATTGTCAAAGGTACACCATACCACAAGCCGACAAGGGACCTGATTGGATGTTCGATTATAAAAGTCTTTTTGATTCTTTCATTCCCTTAGATGATGTAGAACAAGTATATTTGATTTGTGCTTATGTTGAATAAGAAATCTTATCTAATTATTTATTAAGATCTTGTTGTACCTTATCCACCTGAAACATCAGATGATGTTTCTATTTATTCTAATGATGCTAACTTTGAAGATTCTTCTTCCGCACCATTGTTTAAATCTCAGGATGTTTTTGAAATACAAGTTGAAGAATCTTCCCAACCTTTGAATGCTAAATCGGCTGATGAAAACGTCACCAACTTTCAAGAAAACGTTGAAGTTGCTGAGAATCCAACACTTCGAATTCATTCTTATCATCCTCAGGATACATTATTGGTGTTGTAACTGAGGGGTTCATACGCTACATCAAGTTGCTAATTTGTGTGATTATATTGTATTGTGTGCGTATGCTGATATGTAGGCATCGGGGATCTTGCGTATCTCCAAGTACACGTGCTTTATATCCCAAGTTGAACCAAGAAGTGTTTCAATGGCACTTCAAGAACCGTCTTGGGTAGAAGCAATGCAAGAAGAGTTGCAGTAGTTTGTACGACTGGGTGTTTGGGATCTCATTCATCAATCGGCTTGGGTGAAGAAGGCGATCTCGAAAAAATGGGTATTTAAATGTAAATAAAGAAAATCATGGGGTAACCGTGATAAATAAGGCACGATTAGTCGTCCATGATTTTAATCAACAAGAAGGCATAGATTACACTAAGGTATATTCTCTGGTTGCTCGACTAGAGGCTATACGTATCTTTTTAGCCAATGCAGCTTTCAAGAACTTTAATATCAATCAAATGGACGTTAAGAGTGCGTTCTTGAACGGAGAAATTCACGAGGAGGTGAATGTGAAGCGATCTCCTGGTTTCAAAGATCCTGACTATCCTGAGCATGTTTAACAATTAAACAAGGCTCTATATGGTCTACACCAAGCCCTGAGATCTTTGTATAGTACATTGGCTGACCATCTGATCTATAGTGGCTTCAAATGAGGGACTGTGGATTACACATTCTTCTTCAAGACTATGAAAGATGATCTCCTTCTTTTCCGACATATGTTGATAATATCATATTTGGCTCGACAAACGAAAAGCTATGTAAGGACTTCAAGAAGACAATGCAGACCAAGTTCAAGATGAGTTCGATGGAAAAGATGAATTTTTTCATGGGGTTCCTGGTTCAGGTTCACCAGTCTAATTCGGGCATTTTCATTCATCGGACCAAGTATGTGAATGACGTCTTGAGCCAGTTCGAGATGACTGCAGGAAAATACCCCTCGATGCCTCTTCATGTGGGTCACAATTGTCACTGGACGAATTAGAAGAAACCATTGATTTGACCCTTTATCGATCTATGATTGGTTCTTTAATGTACTTAGTTATGTCTCATCTTGATATCATGTACTTATCTGCCAGTTATCAATCGTGTCCCCGAGTGACTCATCAGGCGCTTGTTTAGCATATTTTCCACTATTTTAGGGGTAATCCTGACCTGGGTTAGGGTATCCCAAGGATAATAGTTTTGATCTTACGGCATACACAGATTCTAACTATGAAGCATGCACGATCAACTTCAAGTCTACCACCACAGGAGGTCAATTCTTAGGAAACCGGCTTGTTTCTTGGCAGTGCATGAAACAGACAACGGTCTCTACTTCAACCTCCGAAGCCGACTACGTGGCAGCCTCGAGTTGATGTTTATAGGTTCTATACATTGGAACGTCAACCGTTTATGAATCGTGGTGATAATCAGTGGGCGGATTGGTTTTATCATCACATGATACATGAAGTAAGGTATGGGTTCAAATTATTTAAATTGCATGTACCAATAAGAAAATATGTTAATGAGATAGACCCACGTATTGGTTGGAGAAATCCGGTACTTAATGTAAAACCACAGCACACAAAGTCTTTATAAGAGATTAACATGAATTCCTTTTCATTGACGATGTGAACAAGGAATTGACTACGTTTAACAAAAACTTGCCCTTGGAAAACTTGGCAAAATGTTGTTCATTCTTCAACAACTCAAGGATATCATGCAAATGCTTTTCAAGCTCAACTATAGATTTTGAGTAAATGAGAATGTTATCGATGAATACGATCACAAAATTATCAAGACAAGGTTGTCATACACGGTTCATGAGGTCCATAAATACCGCAGGCGCATTGGTCAAGCAGAAAGGCAAAACCATAAATTCGTAATGACTGTAGCGAGTTAATAATGCGGTTTAGGGTTTAATATCCTCATGAACGCGCAATTGGTGATAACCCGAACAAAGATCGATTTTCGAAAAACAAGATACGCCTTGAAGTTGATCGAAAAAGTCGCCAATTCTAGGCAAAGGGCATCGATTCTTAATAGTAAGTTTATTGAGTTCACGATAGTCGATACACATTTGAAAGGAACCAACCTTCTTTTTAACAAAAAGAACATGTGCACCCGAAGGTAACGAACTTGGGTGGATGAAACATTTGCTAAAGAGTTCTTGGAGTTGACTCACTAATTCTTGCATTTCCGAAGGTGTGAGACCATAGGGAGCCTGCTGAAGGGATACGCACCAGGCATTAGGTTGAAACTAAATTCCACTGCACAAGTAGGAGGTAAACCAGAAACGTCTTCAGGGAAAACTTTGGGAAAATCACGAACCACCGGAATGTCTTTTATTGTCTTCATTTCTTGTTTCTTTTCCACAAAGTTAGCAAGAAAATCCACATGAGTTTTACGTAAGTATCTTTGGGCTTGAGTACACGACATAAGCTTGAGCCTTTTGGAAGGATTTTCGCTGAAGATACGCAAAATTATATCGCCATCAAGCGGAATCCGGATATACTTTTCAAAACACACGACTTCGGTACAATGTTATGCTAACCAGTCCATGCCTACTATGATATCGAAACTTCTGAGTTTCATAGGAAAGAGATTGATAGAAAAATCATAGTCTTCGAGATTTAGGGTACAACCACGAATCACCGAATCAATCGAGATAGTTTTACCGTTCGTGACTTCAACTTTAAAATAATTTTCGAGTTTAGAACAAGACGACAAAATCATAGGCTCAAAATCAAAAGACACAAAACTCATATAGGCACCGATATCGAATAAAATGAATGCATAAACTTTAATAAACAAGAACGTATCATTCACCACCTCGTTGTTATGCTGAGCTTGATTTGCAGTGATCACCAATGCCATCCCGCGAGCATTGGGGATGGTTGGTGCAGCTTGAGAAGTTAGGGCTTGATTAGCTTGAACCGGTTGAACAAATTGGTTTTCCATAAGCTGCGAAACTGGTTGAAAGGCCTGAACTTGATAGGCTTGAGTAGGATACATGGGTGGAGCGACCATTTGGACTTGATATGCAATACGAGAACACGCATTGCGGAAATGACTAGGATCTCTACAATTGAAACATGCTCGAGGGGTGGGGGTAAGCTTCGGAGCAATCAAACCTACGAGGTTTTGCATCATCTGAATGTCTATAGCGACAAGAGATGGAGTTAGGACCCGAAGTGGCTGAGTTCGAAATGGAAGCAACGGTTTGGTGCATATGTGCCCCATTCCCGGGAGCACAACAACCAGTTTCTTAGTGATATGGGTTGTCATCTTGCGGCTGGATTTTCTTGCTGGGCGACGAGAGAAACGAGTAGACATGATGGAAATACAATAGAATAATACGAGTATGAGTTCTCGAGTGAAGATTTCTAGGAGTAAAATACTTAAACCATGTGAATAAAATAAAATTTTCCATAATACTAAAATCACATGAAAACTATATTCAATTGAAATTAGAATATTCATGTATCACCATGATTTTTCTAACACAACTTAATATTTATAAAAAAAAATCGAATTGAAAAATTCAAGTGTTCATGTATCACCATGACTTGTTGAACTTTTCAATTAAAACTAAAATATAAACTATTAAGACTTAGGAATCATATGTTGCATGAACCACCATGACTTGTGTACATTATAAGAGTAGAAGTGTAACCATTATCTATTCACAAAGGAAATTGGTCATGTTTCGACGACTTAAAGTTGTGGTTCATATGTGTGACAATCGTCAATTTCAGGTTAACCTCGTTAACTCAACTCCGTTAATTCAAACTTTAAGATCGTTGAATCTATAACTCATACTTCATTACATTTAAACTAGGGTTTAAATGACGCTTAACACTTACTACATGTGTAGTAGTCTTTCGGGATTTGCACCGAAACGCAAACGATTGAGGAATAAACGAAGCACACTAAAACACTAATGATGTGATAACTATGTGTTAGGATTATGTGTTATATTATTGTCATGATTATGTGCAAGTTAGGATAGAATGTTCTAGAAAAACAACACTTGAAAGTAGAAGGACTAGAGTGTAACTTGTTTGTTTATAAATATATCACTAATAAACAAACCCTAACCTATTATTCTAAACCTACAACACCACCGATCGGCTCTCTCTCCCTCTCTTGACCCACGGCTGCCGTCCACCATCACACACATATACACATCAAATCAAGAGATTAATCCAAGAACTAGGTGCTAGGAAGGTATACTTGATCATCTATTACCTCTTTGTTGTTTAATTTTGATGTTTGATGGGTTGTGTGAAAACCCTAAATCGGCCGATCTTGTATGTATGTGATTGTTATGATTCTTGTTAGTTGGATAATAGATTGATAACTAGATTGATATTGATACATGATTGATTGTTGTTCTTGATTTGAATTAAAACACAAACCCTAATCTTGTATGTATGGTGTGATTGATATGCATGGATAGTAGTTATAGTGTCTAGAGGGTTATATGGATGCATGATAGTTCATAGATTGTTATTATGATGAGTTTTGATGTGAACAGATTCTGGACAGAACGTATATACGATGTTTAACTGACTGTAACGAAGTGTAAACGTGAAAATTGATTGAGATTGTGGGTACTGCAGTAAACTAGGTTGAGTCTAGTTTCTATGAAGTATAAATTCGTAATTTTTGGATAAGTGGAAGTATACTTTTATGATTTTACAAAAACGTGATGCAAAGCTGAGCTGTTAGACCTGCTGTTAGGTTATGTTGTAAATGTTATATCTCATGAACTACGAGACCAATTGGGTTGGTTCCACTTCTGGAGGTTGACTCACTGAGTTAGGAACCAAACCCAAGTGGTCTTGCATTTATTGGATTTTTCGTTTAACGGGAATTGCAAATAACATTCTGATGTGCATGAATCTGACTGATATAAGTTAGCTGTAATGTTTTGATCATTATGAACAGTCTATATGGAATAAAAATAAGATAAAAGATGTTCTGGAAACCTAAGATATGTATGCTCCGGTGATAATTTTTGGTAAATTAATTGAGACGTTATAATCGGTAAACTAGTGCAATCTTTCAAGTAGAAATTCTGTCATAACGAAACTAGCTGCTGAGTTGTATAGGAATGCATGAAATATGATAGTTTTTATAATTGTTGTATTTTGACCAAAATACCCTTGCGGGGAATAGTTGCTAGTTGATTGCCATGAATTGACCAAATTGCCCTTATGGGGAATAATGGTTAGTTAGTCTTTGTTTGTTGACCAAAATGCCCCTACGGGAATAATTGCTAATAAGTATGTTATTAATACGTGACACGAAAGTAATTGCTCACTCATGTATCGTATCACAATTTTACTTGTTTAAGTCACACACGATTCACAAACGAAACACGAAACATGTTACGTGCATAGGTATTATGTGCCGAGTCTAGAGACTCGTTAAACATTCCGATACTTAGAAAATCTCTTTGTTATTTTAGAACGCTAGAGAGTTTTCTACGACGCGCATCACTCGGTGATCTAGATCGGATATTTTTCGCAAACAGTGAGTTCACTTACCCCACTCTTAAACTGTTTTCAAACGTTTTTCACTTGGGGGAGATAACATACTCCGATAAACATATTTTCTGAGATAAACGCATATGAAAGATTTTGTTATAAATTATATATCACTTGTAAAGGCTAAGCGGCATACGTAACATTTGAAGTCCCACACATCGGACCGGTTAATATTTGGAATAGCGAGTCACTTTTGGGTAGTACTACTGGGTTTGACAAACCCCACCCGACGCTAAGCTCAACTGGAGGTTGAGTGGGTGTAAATTTTGGCTAACACTTACCATGGTCTGGAGGACCTGGTGACGGGCACTTGATAAACAGTCAGCTTCGGTCGCGAACCACTTAGCGATACTTGTTGTATAGATTAGCTACCTATCGATATATAATTTGACATAACACTATCTGGTAATGCAAAACACTTAAACGCTGTAACGTGGTTACACACTTAAACGCTGTAACGTGGTTACACACTTAAACGCTGTAACGTGGTTACACACTTAAACGCTGTAACGTAGTTACACACTCAAACGCTGTAACGTGGTAACACACTCAAACGTCGTAACGGGGTTACGCAACATTTAAACGTCGTAACGAGGTTACGCAAAACGCTAAACGATTTATCTTATTTTACTTGTGAACTCACCAACCTTGTGTTGACACTTTTAGTATGTTATTCTCAGGTAGCCGAGGCGGGCGCGCGGTTTAGGAGCATGCATTAATGAAAACACTTTTATTCTGCAAACTTAATTTTAACAGTTACATTTGGTTTTAAGTCGTCCTGCGTGACGCAACTTTTGAATTAAGGTTTTACGCTTCCGCACTTACTTTCATTTAAACGTTTTTCTTTGGTTTGGTTATAACTAATGATTCCGATCCTGCCAGTTCACACCCTCTGACGGTAAAACTCCGTTAGTGGATTTTGAGGGTGTGACAGATTGGTATCAGAGCCATTGGTTATAGCGAACTAGAAACTGCATGCATACTAGACTATAACCGCGACGACCCATTAGTTATAATGATACGCACTGCATAGGTTTGTGTAGTCTTGAAATCTTATTTCCTTATCTCCTTCACTCATACGCGCGCATATACCCGGCTTACCTGTAGGAATGTCGACGCCACCCTCATCATCATCCGATTCGATGACGCATGCTCACGGGAAGGAACCGCAGTTACCTACTGCCTCGCCACCCCGTGTAGTCCCGGAACTCGAAGCTCCTGCACCAAAGAGGTACCGCCTATCCGGAGGCTTGTATGACAACAACGTTAGCTGGGAATGGTACCCCAACATGATCAGACGTATGGTCTACCGTGAACAAGTTCCCCCATTGCCTCACCCGAACCACCCTGCTTACCCTAACACTCTACCACCTATAACCGAACCTGTAGAGCGAGTTCTCGCAGCTGTCGTTTCTTGTTTGGAGCGTGATGTGGGTTACATGCGCTACACTAGAGAAAATGTTGCCAGACTGTTTAAAGATGGAACCGAGACTCAGGAGGAGATTGCCCGCATGGCAGCGGCAATGAAAGAAATGCAAGAGACTAGTGAGCAACAAACCAAGGTTATGATGAAGATGCAAGCCGAGATGATAGACTTGCAAGAGCAACTCCAAGAAGCAAGGACCCGAACCGAAATAGCTTTAGAACGTTGCGATATCCTACAAATGCAACTTGCCCAGAACGTAGCAGAACCTGAGGCAGAGCCCGAGGCAGAGCCTGATGTAGAACCTGAAGAAGATCCCGAAGAGGAGCCTGAGGAGGATCCCGAGGAAGATCCCGAAGAGGAGCCCGAGGAGGAACCTGAAGAAGAACCGGAGGAGGAACCAGCTGAGGAGGAGGCACATTCAGAGGTGTCCTCAGATGACGACATCTAGTGAGGATGACACTTAGATGGAGGGGTTGTCTCCATCCGAACTATTATTTTTCTATAATTTTAAGGATTGATTGGAAATACTTTGTAGCGAATACAATGGTTTTAATCATGAATTTTTAATTAGACTAATAAGTGGTTGTGATGTGATGTTGTTTTTTTTTTCTTACCTATCTTTTATTACATGTATGGTGTGTTGTATATGAAAGAAAAATTCACGTTTTATACTATGATTCTAGGAAATGGCCGGAAGAAACGCTGGACGAGGACGAGGTAACATCAGCATGACTGCAGCTGAACTCCAAACCCTGCTGAATGACCATGTTGCTGCCGCTTTAGCTGCACACGTTCAAAATCAAACAGGAGGTCCGAATGGAGCATGTACCTTCAAGAACTACTTAGACTGCAAGCCCAGTACGTTTAAGGGCACTGAGGGAGCTATAGGCTTCCTGCGTTGGGCTGAGAAGGCCGAGTCGGCCTTTGAGATGTGTAATTGTCCCCCTGCCAGTAGGGTCAAATTCGCTGCTGGGACACTTGAGGATTCCGCCCTCACTTGGTGGAATTCGAACGTCCAGATCCTTGGATTGGAACTGGCTAACGCGATGAACTGGGAGGAGTTCAAAAACATGATGCGAGAGGAGTACTGTCCGAGGGAAGAAATTTCGAAGTTAGAGTCGGAGTTTTGGTCGTTGAAAATGGTGGGTTCAGAGATTGAAAGCTACACTACTCGTTCGCACGAGTTTGCAGTGATGTGTCCGCGGATGGTGGATCCGCCGAGCAAGAGAATAGAGATGTACATTGATGGGTTAGCACCACAGATTCAGGGTATGGTGACGTCTTCCAGACCAGCCACGATCCAACAAGCGATCCGTTTGGCTCACAAACTGACGGATCAGGCTGTGACCCAGGGTGCGTTACCACCGAGGGGTTCGACTGTTAAAGCCCGTGACAACCCGAGTAATGACCACGTCAGCAACAGTAACAACAACAGCAACCCGAACAGCGGGAAGAGAAAGTTTGACAACACCAGATCTTCATCCTCAAACCTCCCACCGCAACACCACTACCGTAAGCCCGAATTTACTCGGAGTTTCAACACTCAGAATCACAACAACAACAACAACGGTAGCGGGCAGGTTTCGAGCGGATATGTTGGGAAATATCCAAAGTGCAACAGGTGCAACTTTCATCATGTTGGTCAATGTGACCGTGTCAAGTGTCAAAGATGCGGAAAGATAGGTCATCAAGCGAAGGAATGTAGAGGAGACCTTGCGGCGAAGGGTGCTCCTAAGCCACCGATGACGACTAAGGGATGTTTTGAATGTGGACAGGAAGGTCATTTCCGAAAGGATTGCCCCAAGCTGAAACATAATGACAACAATGGGGGCAATGGAAGTGGCAGTAATGGTGGAGGAAATGGCAAAGGAAGAGCGTTTGTGATTGGATCAGGTCAAGCCCGCAGAGATCCGCATGTGGTGTCTGGTAAGTTCCCTGTAAACGATTGTTTTGCTTCTGTTTTGTTTGACACTGGAGCTGATAGGAGTTTTGTGTCAAAGGCCTTTAGCCAACTTTTAAACCTTACTCCAACCCCGTTAGACGCTAAGTTTCCTGTTGAATTAGCTAACGGCAAAACTGTAATAACAACTCATATACTTGCGGGATGTAAGTTGAAACTGTCAGGTCATGTCTTTGACATCGACCTTATTCCTTTTACGCTTAGTAGTTTCGATGTCGTTGTCGGCATGGACTGGTTATCCGAGAACCGAGCGGAGATTATATGCCATGATAAGATAGTCCATATTACCACCCCTTCTGGCGAGATCATTTCGGTCCGAGGCGAGAGAAGCGGCATGACCACCAGCGTCATTACCCTTATGAAGGCGCAGAAGTATTTACGAAAGGGTCATCCGGCAATTTTGGCGCAGATTGTTGAGAAACCCGCGGAGGAGAAACGAATTGAAGACATACCGGTTGTGCGAGACTTCCCGGAAGTTTTCCTGGAGGATTTACCTGGACTCCCTCCTATTCGTCAAGTCGAATTTCAGATCGAGTTGACACCCGGTGCAGCACCCATAGCACGAGCCCCGTATCGGCTCGCACCGGCGGAACTTCAGGAGTTGTCCACCCAGTTGCAAGATTTGTTGGATAAAGGTTTTATCCGACCTAGCTCATCGCCATGGGGAGCCCCTGTCTTGTTTGTCCGAAAGAAAGACGGGACTTTCCGAATGTGCATCGACTACCGGGAGTTGAACAAGATGACGGTCAAGAACCGTTATCCTTTACCCCGAATTGATGATTTGTTTGACCAGCTTCAGGGATCGAGTTACTACTCGAAGATCGATCTACGATCCGGTTATCACCAGCTGAGAGTGCGCGAAGAAGATATTTCAAAAACGGCTTTCAGAACACGGTATGGTCACTACGAGTTTTCGGTTATGCCTTTTGGCCTAACCAACGCACCAGCCGTATTTATGGATCTCATGAATCGAGTATGCAAGGCGTACCTCGACAAGTTCGTGATTGTTTTCATCGATGATATTCTCGTCTATTCCAAGAACGAGACTGACCACGAAGAGCACTTAAGGATAATTCTGGAACTACTGAAGAAGGAACAAATGTATGCTAAACTCTCGAAATGTGAATTCTGGCTTCGCGAGGTTCACTTTTTAGGACATGTGATCAACGAGAATGGTATCCATGTCGATCCCGGTAAGGTAGAGGCCATCAAAAACTGGGAAGCACCTAAGACTCCGACTGAGGTGCGACAATTCCTAGGACTGGCCGGCTACTATCGGCGTTTCATCGAGGGATTTTCAAAGATTGCTCAACCCCTCACCGCTTTGACTCACAAGGGCACTAAGTACAACTGGGGTGACGCGCAAGAATCCGCTTTTCAACTGTTGAAAACCAAGCTTTGTAGCGCCCCTATTTTAGCTCTCCCCGAGGGAACGGAAAACTTTGAGGTACACTGTGACGCATCTATACAAGGTCTCGGTTGTGTGCTGATGCAACTCGAGAAGGTTATAGCCTACGCCTCTAGACAACTACGGGTTCACGAGAAGAACTACACGACCCACGATTTGGAACTCGGAGCTGTAGTGTTTGCTCTTAAGATATGGAGGCATTACTTGTACGGTACCAAGTTTACCATTTACACCGACCACAAGAGTCTCCAACATATCTACGATCAGAAGGAGCTGAACATGCGACAGCGTCGTTGGGTCGAGCTGCTTAAAGATTACGATTGTGCCATCAAGTACCACCCTGGCAAGGCCAATGTGGTGGCCGACGCCCTCAGCAGAAAAGAAACAGATAAACCCAGACGGGTGAGAGCATTGCAACTTACGATTCATGCCAGCTTACCCGATCAGATTCGCGATGCGCAACTGGAAGCGTTGAAAGATGATAATCTTCCATCGGAACTCATGCGGGGCATGAGCAAGCAACTTGAAACCAGATCGGACGGGCTCCGATATTTTGAGAACCGGATTTGGGTTCCACGATACGGAGAATTGAGAACTCTAGTGATGGACGAAGCTCACAAGTCCCGATATTCTATCCACCCTGGCTCAGATAAAATGTATCATGATTTAAAGGAACTTTACTGGTGGCCGAACATGAAAGCCGACATTGCCACCTACGTGAGCAAATGCTTGACTTGTGCCAGAGTCAAGATAGAATACCAGAAACCATCTGGTCTACTGCAACAACCGGAACTCCCAATGTGGAAATGGGAACACATCTCAATGGACTTTATTACGGGTTTGCCTAAAACACCGACGGGATGCGATACCATCTGGGTGATCGTTGACCGGTTGACTAAATCGGCGCACTTCCTAGCGATTAAGGAAACAGACAAAATGGAAAGACTGACTCGTGTCTACATGAAGGAAGTAGTGTCGAGACACGGAGTGCCTGTCTCGATCATTTCCGATCGAGATTCTCGTTTTACCTCACACTTTTGGAAGTCGCTGCAAAGCGCACTGGGCACACGTCTCGATATGAGTACCGCATACCATCCTCAGACGGATGGGCAAAGTGAACGGACTATTCAGACCCTGGAGGATATGTTGCGTGCATGCGTCTTAGATTTCGGAAAAAGTTGGGAACCCCACTTACCCTTGGTAGAGTTTTCGTATAATAACAGCTACCACGCAAGTATTAAGGTAGCGCCGTTTGAAGCGCTGTACGGATGGAAGTGTCGATCACCACTCTGCTGGGCAGAGGTGGGTGATAGCCAAATCACTGGTCCGGAACTGGTACTCGAAACCTCGGAAAAGATTGTTCAAATCCGAAATCGCATGGCAGCAGCACGAGATCGCCAAAAGAGTTACGCCGACAAGCGCCGAAAACCTCTCGAATTTCAAGTAAACGATCGACTGTTACTCAAAGTCTCACCCTGGAAAGGTGTGGTTCGCTTTGGTAAGCGAAACAAACTCAACCCACGATATGTTGGTCCGTACCGGATAACTGAGCGCATTGGTCCGGTGGCGTACCGACTGGACCTACCAACAGAACTCAGTGGCGTACACGATGTATTCCACGTATCAAATTTGAAGAAATGCCTATCTGATGAAACCCAAGTAGTCCCTTTGGAGGAACTACAAGTTGATGAACAGTTACGGTTCATTGAGGAACCAGTCGAGGTTTTGGATTGGGAAACCAAAACGCTCAAACACAGCAAAATTCCAATTGTTAAGGTTCGTTGGAACTCGAGACGTGGACCGGAGTTCACATGGGAACGCGTGGATCACATGATGAAAAAGTATCCTCACCTTTTTGAAGGGCTAACCAAACACCGAAAACCGCGAAACCCGGCAAACCGTCAAACATCACCGGAGGTATGAACTAAATTTCGGGACGAAATTTCTTTCTACTAGGGGATGATATGACAAACTGAAAATCTTTCTTACTTTTTCAGGCTCTCATCACGACTTGACTCAAATTTTCGGGACGAAAATTCTTTAACATGGGAATGATGTGACAATCGTCAATTTCAGGTTAACCTCGTTAACTCAACTCCGTTAATTCAAACTTTAAGATCGTTGAATCTATAACTCATACTTCATTACATTTAAACTAGGGTTTAAATGACGCTTAACACTTACTACATGTGTAGTAGTCTTTCGGGATTTGCACCGAAACGCAAACGATTGAGGAATAAACGAAGCACACTAAAACACTAATGATGTGATAACTATGTGTTAGGATTATGTGTTATATTATTGTCATGATTATGTGCAAGTTAGGATAGAATGTTCTAGAAAAACAACACTTGAAAGTAGAAGGACTAGAGTGTAACTTGTTTGTTTATAAATATATCACTAATAAACAAACCCTAACCTATTATTCTAAACCTACAACACCACCGATCGGCTCTCTCTCCCTCTCTTGACCCACGGCTGCCGTCCACCATCACACACATATACACATCAAATCAAGAGATTAATCCAAGAACTAGGTGCTAGGAAGGTATACTTGATCATCTCTTACCTCTTTGTTGTTTAATTTTGATGTTTGATGGGTTGTGTGAAAACCCTAAATCGGCCGATCTTGTATGTATGTGATTGTTATGATTCTTGTTAGTTGGATAATAGATTGATAACTAGATTGATATTGATACATGATTGATTGTTGTTCTTGATTTGAATTAAAACACAAACCCTAATCTTGTATGTATGGTGTGATTGATATGCATGGATAGTAGTTATAGTGTCTAGAGGGTTATATGGATGCATGATAGTTCATAGATTGTTATTATGATGAGTTTTGATGTGAACAGATTCTGGACAGAACGTATATACGATGTTTAACTGACTGTAACGAAGTGTAAACGTGAAAATTGATTGAGATTGTGGGTACTGCAGTAAACTAGGTTGAGTCTAGTTTCTATGAAGTATAAATTCGTAATTTTTGGATAAGTGGAAGTATACTTTTATGATTTTACAAAAACGTGATGCAAAGCTGAGCTGTTAGACCTGCTGTTAGGTTATGTTGTAAATGTTATATCTCATGAACTACGAGACCAATTGGGTTGGTTCCACTTCTGGAGGTTGACTCACTGAGTTAGGAACCAAACCCAAGTGGTCTTGCATTTATTGGATTTTTCGTTTAACGGGAATTGCAAATAACATTCTGATGTGCATGAATCTGACTGATATAAGTTAGCTGTAATGTTTTGATCATTATGAACAGTCTATATGGAATAAAAATAAGATAAAAGATGTTCTGGAAACCTAAGATATGTATGCTCCTGTGGTAATTTTTGGTAAATTAATTGAGACGTTATAATCGGTAAACTAGTGCAATCTTTCAAGTAGAAATTCTGTCATAACGAAACTAGCTGCTGAGTTGTATAGGAATGCATGAAATATGATAGTTTTTATAATTGTTGTATTTTGACCAAAATACCCTTGCGGGGAATAGTTGCTAGTTGATTGCCATGAATTGACCAAATTGCCCTTATGGGGAATAATGGTTAGTTAGTCTTTGTTTGTTGACCAAAATGCCCCTACGGGAATAATTGCTAATAAGTTTGTTATTAATACGTGACACGAAAGTAATTGCTCACTCATGTATCGTATCACAATTTTACTTGTTTAAGTCACACACGATTCACAAACGAAACACGAAACATGTTACGTGTATAGGTATTATGTGCCGAGTCTAGAGACTCGTTAAACATTCCGATACTTAGAAAATCTCTTTGTTATTTTAGAACGCTAGAGAGTTTTCTACGACGCGCATCACTCGGTGATCTAGATCGGATATTTTCGCAAACAGTGAGTTCACTTACCCCACTCTTAAACTGTTTTCAAACGTTTTTCACTTGGGGGAGATAACATACTCCGATAAACATATTTTCTGAGATAAACGCATATGAAAGATTTTGTTATAAATTATATATCACTTGTAAAGTCTAAGCGGCATACGTAACATTTGAAGTCCCACACATCGGACCGGTTAATATTTGGAATAGCGAGTCACTTTTGGGTAGTACTACTGGGTTTGACAAACCCCACCCGACGCTAAGCTCAACTGGAGGTTGAGTGGGTGTAAATTTTGGCTAACACTTACCATGGTCTGGAGGACCTGGTGACGGGCACTTGATAAACAGTCAGCTTCGGTCGCGAACCACTTAGCGATACTTGTTGTATAGATTAGCTACCTATCGATATATAATTTGACATAACACTATCTGGTAATGCAAAACACTTAAACGCTGTAACGTGGTTACACACTTAAACGCTGTAACGTGGTTACACACTTAAACGCTGTAACGTGGTTACACACTCAAACGCTGTAACGTGGTAACACACTCAAACGTCGTAACGGGGTTACGCAACATTTAAACGTCGTAACGAGGTTACGCAAAACGCTAAACGATTTATCTTATTTTACTTGTGAACTCACCAACCTTGTGTTGACACTTTTAGTATGTTATTCTCAGGTAGCCGAGGCGGGCGCGCGGTTTAGGAGCATGCATTAATGAAAACACTTTTATTCTGCAAACTTAATTTTAACAGTTACATTTGGTTTTAAGTCGTCCTGCGTGACGCAACTTTTGAATTAAGGTTTTACGCTTCCGCACTTACTTTCATTTAAACGTTTTTCTTTGGTTTGGTTATAACTAATGATTCCGATCCTGCCAGTTCACACCCTCTGACGGTAAAACTCCGTTAGTGGATTTTGAGGGTGTGACAATATGACGTTTAGTGTGGTATGCTTTCGATTAATAAGTTCCAGCACCATTTTCGAACCCTCTAGGTAAGCAACCGGGTCCCGCGTCTGATTGGGATTTATGCGCTTTGCTTATCCATAGGTTTAAAACCTTAGTGTCAAGGGTTCGAAAAACAAGTGTGCCACTCTTCCGGTTACTACATACCCGTCACGTAAAGCCATCTTTAAGGTGAACAAAAAATCAAAATATCTGACGGGTGGTCCATTGGACAACCCTTAAGTGATATAAGACCTTTAATAATCATACATATGATCGGTTTATTTTTTGGAATTAGTAAACTATGGTTACTGGTATAATTTCAGGTAGGAGGAGATAGAGGACGAAATCACGAGAACATGGGCGAAAATGGCGAAGAAAACAGTGTTGAAACGAGATAGGTATGAAGAAAACAAGAGACTAAGCAAGAGCACCACCGTAGCTTACGTTTACGGTGGCCCTGAAGAAAATGGTCACCGTAAGGCAGATTTCACCCATCATATCTTTTTGGAAGCCACCGCAAGCCACGGTGGCTATGGTGGGCCCAGCGTTGAAAGTTGTTACATCCTTTTATAACTCGTTTTTGAACGGTTTTTCATATTCTTATCATTACTTTTCATCCAAGAACGACCTAGGGGCGATTTTAAGGTTCCATAACATTATTGTGAGGGTGGTAATCATTGGATACTAGGTTTTGATTCATATGCATACTTTATTTGAAGGAATGATGAACCGAATAATGCTCGTCTAAATTCCTTTGTGATTTCCCTCGGATTGTAAGGTTTTATTAAGAATGTTTGATTGAATGTTTACGCAATTTCTGAGATAATAGTTTGATCTTATTGATTTCGTTATTATGGTGTTTATGAGTTCGTGTTCTAAACTGTCAGTTCTTGGTGCTTTAAGTAATCGAGATTAATCGGGAGGGATTTGGGGTTGGATAAACTAATTGGTTTTTGAGTGATTACTTTGCATTGTATAATCCAAGTACTTGATCTTCAATTATCGCAATAGTTTAAATTTATTTTATCGTTCATCTCAGTTTAAACATTTACTTTGACATTCATAGAAACCTGAAACCGAGGGAAGGAATATTTTCTCATATTGACTTGAAATTCGTTAATTGTTTTAGTTCTTTTTATTAACCAATCCAAACAACCTAGTCTTTGAAGTTATTTTCTGCATTTAGTTTAATATAGATGAATAGCAAAGCTACTTAGTAACACATTTTCCACAAACAAATTGTGTTCGATGCCCACTTACTGTTATCTAATTAGTTGTATTTGGTTTATTTTTGAGTGAGCCTTCGACCGCACGCCAATATCAAAACACGACTTGAACATCATAAAATAAAAGATTTCCAAAATATTATTAAAATTGTTTAGGCGTAAGCCTTAGAGTGTATGTGTGTGTGTATGTGAATATGTGTACATGCGACGTTATAAAGTAATATAAATTCGATTGTATGAATGAACTTATAATAAAATTATGGCCACATAGCGCATAGAGAAGACTGTTATTGAAATTTATATTGTATCCTCTTCCACTAATATTCCTATTTATCATTACATCTTAATTTTCTCCACAAAAATTGTCAAAAAGGTACATGTTTAGCTTATACGGCGCATAAGTTCGGAGCGCGTATGTCATATCCTCCATATACCATTTTGTTGTTGACTTATAGGTACATAACTTCAACGTATATATACTTTTATGCCATGTATCCTCTCCGCATAAGTTTTTCAATGTATATCATCTATCGATAAGTAACATGTCATATATGCCTTTTGGTTCATACAAACTCATATGGGCGTATGAATTATACGTCGTATACATGTTTAAATGTTGAATATTGAACTTAAACGTGGAATGTTACTTATACGATGTGTATACTTATATAGTGATGGATTAAATTTGGATTTTGAAGAGACGACATGGAATTAGTCTGATGTGATGGATTCCATGTGACTGGTGAGTGAGTTGGGTATGATTCAAGCACAATATTCTAAACGTTTAGATCATGTGTGCTTTGGGATTAATTTTGAAAGATGGTGTGTGAAATATACGAAATGAGTTTAGCAGTGAAAAAGACTTTTGAGGATTGGTTCTTGAAAGGTGGAAGACTAGTTTATCAGCCGACGGATACTTTTTACTTGTCTAATTGATTGAAGATGTTCGGAATACATAATGTATATCAGTCTTTTACCTCAATGATTGCAAAGCTATGTTTGACTGGGTTCATTCTCGTATTTACCAAAATATTAGACGTTACATTTGACTCGTCTTCCACTCAATATTCGCTCAGGTGGTTCCTCTACAATTCCTGCATCCTCTTCCACTAATGTGCTTCATAATTCTTCATAGAAGAGTGATTATTCTTATTCACTCGCTATGTAGTGAATAAGGTGTACTTCGTTTTGTCATGAATGTCACATTCTCCCCTCGTTAAGAAATTTTGTCCCGGAAGTTCGGTGTATCAACGGCTTTTTCTTTAAGAAAAAGGTGTGAACATTTCATTCGGAATTCATCCTTTCGTTCCCAAGTATATTCGGGTCCTCGTTGTGAGTTCCACCGAACTTTTACCAGTGAGATTTTTTCGTTTCATAACTGTTTGGTTTTCCTGTATACTATTTCTATAGGTTCCTCCACAAAGTTCAGCTTATCGTTTACTTGTACATTTTCCAGTGGTACTATTGTTGTTTCATCAGTAAGGTACAATTTCATGTTCGATATCGTGAGTAAAACTCAACTTAGGTAGTTTCAGTCAGTAGGTTATGGGATCAATTTTTGCTATAACTTCGTTACCTTGGAGCTAATTTACCCCTCTTACCAAATCTTATAACACTTTTCCGCGTGGATACTTTAAGAAATAATTTATCTCCTACTTCAAAAGGTAACGATTTTTTACGAATATCGGCATAACTCTTTTGTTGGTCACGGGCGGCTTTTAGTTTTCGTTTAATCTTGTGTATTTTATCGGTTGTTTCCTGAATCAAATCAGACCTTGTAACTTGTGTATCACCCACTTTCATCCATTAAATAGTTGACTTAAATTTCTGCCCATATAATGCTTCATATGCCACTTGTATACTACTATGATAGTTATTATTGTAAACGAATTCAATGGGTGGGAGGTGTCAAGCTCGAAGTCAATCTTCTAAAGTTTGAATGGTTCTTTTTGATTGGCCATCTGTTTGAGGGTGGTAGACTGTTCTTAGATCTATTCAAAGCTTCCTGTATAGCTTGCCAGAAATAAGATGTAAAATGACTATCCATATATGAAATAATCGAAAGTAGTACACCGTGTCGAGACACAATTTTATCAATGTAGATTCGAGATAGTTTCTCGGTAGTGTAATTGTTACTAATTGGATTAAAGTATGTAGATTTGGTCAATCGGTCTACAATTACCCAATTTGCATTATGCCCTCGGAAGGTGTATAATGAAGCCCATTATAAATTTTTCCCATTTCCATTGGGATATTTCAAGTTGTTGTAACATTCTTGAAGGTTTATGATATTCAACCTTAACACGAGTACTGGTCATGCATCTACTTATATACATATCCTTCTTCATACCAGGCCACTAGTATAATTCTTTAATGCCTTTATACATCTTATCGGCACTTGGATGAATAGAATATTTGAATTTGTGCGCCTCATCAAGAATCAATTTGCGAAGGTTATGAAGGATCGGGATCCATACTCGGTTTTTGAAGTAATATATTTCATCAGTTTTCTTTTCAAAATTATTTTCGTGCACTTCAAATTGTCAGGGGGGGCATATGCTATCACTTGTTTCATTGAATTAGTAAGCATCATAAACCTTTACGAGATGTGTCACAATAGACTACCAAGTCATCAGTTCCTTTTAAAAGACTTAATATTGGAGCTTCACACAACTTTTGTTTTAACGTTTGGAAGACCGTTTCCTGTTCTCCCCCCTCCCCCTCCCCGTCATACGTTCGGTCTTTATGAGTTAAGAGGGTTAAAGGTTGGGCAATACTCGAAATGTTTTCTATAAAACGCTAGTAATACCCAGCTAATCCAAGAAATTGGCAGATTTCTTTCGGTGACTTAGGCGCTTTCCAGTTCTTAATAGCTTCAATTTTACTGGGATCAACCTGATTTCCTTGTCGATTCACAATGTGTCCTAAAAATTGCACCTTTTGTAGCCAAAATTTACACTTGGACAACTTTCCAAACAGTTTATCCTGCCTTAACAACTCCGGAATTACACGTAAATGTTGCTCATATTCCTCCTTACTCTTCAAGTATATCAAAATGTCATAAATGAATACTATTACAAACTTGTCAAGGTAAAGTTTACAGACTCGGTTCATAAGATCCATAAACATCGCCGGTACATTGGTTAAACCGAAAGGCATAGCTAAGAATTCATAGTGACCGTATCGAGTTCGAGAGGTTGTTTTTGGAATATCTTCTTCTTGAATTTTCACTTGATGATAACCAGATCTAACATTAATTTTAGAAAAATACTTCGCTCCTTGAAGTTGGTCAAACAAGTCATCAATTCGTGGTAAGTGGTATCTATTCTTGATAGTCACTTTCTTTAATTCCAAGTAATCAATACACATTCGAAAACTTATGTTCTTTTTCACAAACAAAACTGGTGCTCCTCACGGAGAATAGCTAGGTCGTATAAAACCTCTATCTAGTAATACTTGCTATTGATTGGACGGTTCTTGCATTTCAAAAGGTGCAAGTGGGTAAGGTGCCTTAGCAATGGGAGCTGCTCCAAGTATTAGGTCAATACATAATTCAACATGTCGGATCTAGGGTAAATCAGGTAACATATTGGGAAACACATTTGAATATTCCCGTACCATTTAGATGTCTTCCAAACGCTTTTCATCAGGTTTCCTAATTGTTACACTTGCCAAATGCGCCTACAACCTTGGCGCAAGTATCTAGTGCTTTAAGATGAGATACGAGAGGCATTATAAAACAAAATTTCTCTCATTTTATGGTAATCGTTTCACTGTTCGAAAGGGGAATTCTAACAATTTGTTCCTTATAAACAATTTCTGCCTTATACTTAGATAGGCGGTCCAAACCAACTATCACATCAAAACTTGTTAATTCTACTGGCAGTACGTCGATAAGGAAGGATTGGTCATTTAGGATAAAAGGGCAGTTACGAACTATTTGGTTAATAATAATAGACTTACCGTTAGCGAGTTCTATAGTGTAAGGATCTGTTAGTTCACTAACCGGCATATTCCTCAAAGGTAAAAGTTAAGATACACGAAGCTTCTATCGATGCTCGAATCAAACACAAAGGAAGTATACTAGTTAGTAACTACATGTGTAATGTTACTACATTGGGATCCTGTTGCGCTTGGTCCGATTCATTTACAAAAGTGCGTCTCCTAACTGGATTAGAATTTGATGTTTTCCCTTGGTTTTGTTGTTTTACTGCACCGAGATTCAATTTGGGGCAGTATCTCCTAAAGTGTTTCGTACTACCACACATATAACATGTATGGAACTTCATTGTAGATGGGGTTTGTTGATTAGATTGTTGTTGAATTGGTTGGGGATTACGTGTTTGTTGATGGCGAGGTTGGGTTGTTTGAGGTTGTCGGTTTGGAGTATCCATTATAGTTCTACAATTTTGGGCATAATGCGCAATATTTCCACACTTTTGACACACGGTTGTTCGACGTTCACCAGTATGATGTAATTTCTTTTTTCACATTTCGGCAACGACCCTTTGTATGTATCTTGTTTCGTGTCGGAACTTGTCATGGCATAACTCTGAGTTGCAGGACAAATTCGTTTATTCTGAGGTTTCACTGGTGCTTTAGGTTTATTTATATAGTAATTAGTAATAATTCCAACATAGCAAGCACATTATTCATTCTATAAGAATAATCAATTATATAGTAATTAGTACTACTTCCAACATAGCAAGCACATTACTAAGATAATCATAATCATATACAACCAACTATGCCGAAGAACACATTTGTATTACACATAACTATTGATGTACATATGTATCCCAAAATCAGTGCATAGGCTTAACCTAGTAAAGTTCAGCACTTAAATATGCTTACTAAAATTTGTCACTATGTGACATAGAGGCTTAACCCGGTAAGGGTTAGTACTTGTGATAATAGTATATCAAAACATCCTCCATGTCAGCGTAACATGCTACTACATGTGCTGCATTGGGCATCAAAAGACTACATACAACAAATCGTACTACTTCTATTTCTAGTTGTCCATATGTATATAATACAATAGTCACACACGAACAGCCACTAAGGCTGTAATAACTGCTTGACAACCCTATAACTGGATTGTCACTCTGTCCAAGAGCCGCCAAGAATGAGCATCAGATCAATGTAAGTTCATCATTATCTGCTGTATATCCAGCATATAATCATATAGCTCACGCCATCTCAATGTTGGTGATTATAGCTATTGAGTGCTCTAATATTTGATTAGTCAATACAACTAACGAGGTTGGGTCAGATAAATGAGCAGGTTCCTACGAGTATACCCCAGATAGGGAAAGGTATCTCGGTAACATGGATATGGAAGGTTCTTCCCATAGGATAGGTCGACCTGGGTGGGGAAGGCATACAATCAGGTGGTGGTGTACTAGTACGGGCAGTCTAACTGGCCATATGTATGGGTGTAGTCACCTGGGTATGGTGTGATGATGGCGTGGGAGATCTAGGAGCTTTAGTAGGTGAATGATAAATACTGGTGGCTCCTACCTTATGTCTAGACGATGTCCTAGAAGGGTAATTATCACACCTATATCCTAATAAATAAGGCTCATCAGCAAGTGCCTCATATGGAATCACATTATCTCCCTCACTCTCGTCCTTCGGATCCTCCTTCGGGTCTTCTTCGTGTTCTTCCTCTTTACTAGATAGTGTTGGTGTTTGATCAGCGAGAAATTATCTACTCCTTGACATCTTTCTACACAAATGTTAGTATAAGAATAACAATTCTTGATAGTATTAAGTATAATAGGCCTTCTCTATTCAAACACCCATTTTGATGTTCGGACACCCTAGCCATCTATACGAGTCGTGTAGCTCATACTACTCGTATAGGTGGCAGCTTTTTTTCAGTATCCGTTAACCAGTTAATGCGAAAAAGCCTATACTAGTGGAGGCCTATAGGAGTTGTATGAGCTATACGAGACAATTTGAATTTTCATATGACAACTTTTTGTACTTTAACCATGTTTTCCAAGACTAACTATACGATGTATGGGCTATAAGAAATGAATTTTAAATTTTTTTCAACTGACATTAATAGCATTTATTTGTAATAGATAAAATTGTTTTTTTTCTCAAACAAAAAAAAACAAGCACTATTAGTAGTATTATACATATATTTGTAATTTTGCCAACCGATATTTTTTTAATTTTTTATGAAACTGGGATGAAAATAAGATTTTTTGTTTTTTTTATTTTTTTTATTTGTGTGTTATTTGTTTGTTTTATATTTTTTTTATTTTTCTTAAAAGGAATTTTATATATATATATATATATAGCTGTGTGTGTGTATGTATATGTATGAAAAACAATATGTATATTTGATGTTTAAACATATTTACACAACCACTAGCTTCGTTTAGTGGCAAATGGGAATAACTTCTAATCAAAAAGTTGTGGGTTGTAGTCTCACCTGAATCATTTTAACTATATTTTTATACAAAAAGTTTTTATACAACCAAAATCATAACCAAGTAAGGCCATTTAAAAAGTAAATTGTTTAAACTAAACAAAAATACATTTTACTTAAGGCCACAATTTTTTTAACAGTTCTCAGAGACGACCCTGAGTGTATAAAGATCCAAAACGACTCGCATAGACTATACTATTCGTCTAGAGGGTGTATGGGAAGTATACGAGTAGTATAGGTTATACTACTCGTATAAATATCAGCATCGTCTCGTATAAGTCATATAAGTCGTTTAAGAATCTGGTCAAACACCTTTTCAAAAAAGCTGGTGGATGTTAGAGTACGGAAGTCTATACGAATCGTATAAGCTATACGAGTCGTATGAAGGGTGTCTGAATTTTGAAGGTGGGTGTCTTATTAACAGGACCCTTATAATAAGGTATAATATTAATTACAGTTTGATACGTACACGTATTTATACACATAACACAAATAATTATTCGTATAAATTTATATATAATTAACATTTTATTTTTATACACGTATGGTGTCTTTTTTTTACCTATTTAAGTGTTCAAAGACTTCTTCATGATTCCCTCGTACGAGCAAGCCTGTTATTACGTTCGGGACCGTAATAACCCACTTGTCATTCGAGTTCATCCCGAGAATCATCAGTATGTATTATTAAATATTATTCATTCCTAAAGCTAATCGAGCCTACGGTTATATTAGATATCCTAAGGGACATCCTAATTCTTTATAACTAATGGCTCTGATACCAACTTTTGTCACACCCCGACTAGGTAATTTCAGAATCATAATACGAGAATGTAACAGACACCTCTGGTACAAACCACATTGTTTATAAAGAAAATTAACATACTAATTTCATCATGTTACATTGTTTTTTACTAAGTTTACAAAGTAGGGGAAATACACAACTCTAGTTCTTCTGGACGTTTATTCTGTATTAGTATACTTACATCTATATGCACCATGTCAGTCTAATTCTTAGAACAAAGCACGTAAACAATTCATTCCAACTTCGGCTTACCTGAAAAACATGTTAAAATGGGTCAACAACAAAGAGTTGGTGAGTTTCACAAGTCTAAACGAAACCAATATGCGTAACCATAGGATTCATGTTTTGTATGTATGCGACGTAATTATACTAAGCCACGAGTGAATCCTCGACTAGCTTCTATTACATGGCCTCCACCGCACACGCACTTCCTATGGCCACATTGGCCTTGTTTTCCCTAACAGGTACTATGTATAACACCACATAGCATGTTACAAAAGGTTTGCATTGTCATGTGCAATTGTAAAACATGTTCCGACATACCCCACCGTCCCTGTCAATTGGGTTAGTCAAACCAAGAGTACTATTCACATGCCTTCGGCTCGTAGTTAATCACTCGTGTGGGAGGACTTTCAAGTGTTAGCACTTAGATAATTCATATTATAAAACGTTTCCAAATAAATAGGTATATATAAAATGCTTTGCACCCTAAACGTTCGTAAAATAGAATGTTGGGTCATGAAACTCACCTTATTATAGTATCGAGAGGTAACTCATGCAGTAAATAATATGCCTCACTTATAACTCATATCCTATAATCGGTATAGTACTGTTAACACACCAGTACAATCATTAAATTGGATCGGGCTGTACATCTAGTATGGGTATGGCTGTTATGCCCAGGACATGTCAGTAGTCTTAGATTGTGACGTTGTACGATATAAAATGTTCAGAACCAGTATTGGCTTAGTTTCACCGTTTTCCGTGTCTAGCCAAGTTGGTTGTTTAACACTTTCGAAATAGGAAAGATCACACAAACTTGAGTAATCGTATTGTTTGATAAAATGATTCGATTTATAAAATGAAATTAGAGTTTCAGGGTTCGTTTTCGTTTTCATACGAGTTTGATTGTACAAAACGTGTACAATTCACCCGAATAGTCCGAAAATCTCGTAAAAAGTTTGTTTTTATCAAATTAATTCAAGACTATGATATTTGACCACTTTTAATAATATGACATACCAATCAGTTCGTTAAACATAACGTTGTCGGTTTTATCAAAACATATAAAAATTAAACCTTTAGATTATTATAACTATTTATATAATTATATATAAATTATGAGAATTTTTTTACAAACAAATTAAAATATGTATAAGTTTATAAAAATAATTCCAGAATTTTTAGTCTTGTATGTTTATTTATAAATATTCATTTTACATGTTATATTAACCGAAAAATCATCCATTTATACCAAACGACTCCCGAAAATCCGATAAAATTCATGAATGATTAAAATATTATCAAATAATCCCTATTAAACTTCCAGAATTTAACTCTTTGGCTAAAAACCGTTTTGTGCATGATTCGGCTATTAAAACTCGCTTAAACGAAACTACACGAACCATAATTACACTTCCCCAATTGATCCCAAATGTTTTTTTTTATCTAAGAATGACATTTCCAAGTTCTCCATAAAAATATAATAATTTTTCCAGAAGTTTAACTATTTGTTATAATAAATCCTCAATAAGCGGTATTAAAATCTCCAAATATTCTCCGTTTATCGAAAACTTTTCAAATTTGGACAGAGACTCTCTTATATGGTCCTTAATTTCCCTGAAAAGATTCATAAGCTAAAAACAAGCAAGTCACAATCCAAACCTAAACAGCCCCTAAACGATAATTCTGTTATTACCTTCACGGTTTTCCGAGAATTTTGATCGTTTTCTCGCCTCTCCGGGTTCTTAATTATGAAGTTAGTATGTCTACAGGTCAAATAACACAAAACCAAGCATCCAACATCAATAAAAAAGCCTTATAAATTAGGTTTTCTGTTAAGGTTTGAAATCAAGTTTTCAAACTGTAAAAATATAAAAAATAAAAAAAGGTCTAATCCGTGTTTTTGGTCAAAAACCACATGTTTATGGTTTTTAATCATGTTTAAGATCAAAACATATTTTTAGGTGATTTTAATATGGTTAAAATTTTTTTATACTAATCAAAACATTTTCTTAGGGTTATAACTAGTTTAAAATGAGATTAAAACTTGTTAATTTGCATCATACCTTAAAGGTTTTGGCTAGAGGAAGTGAAGAACACAGCTGCTAATATTTTTGTTTAGTTTAAAATATGAAAAAGGGATAAAGTAATTGAGATATTTCAGCTAAAATATCTAAGGAATGTGTGTATTGTGGCGCAAAGAAAAAGGGGGGGCCATATGCCCTTCTTTTTGCCCACTTGCCTCGTTTTGCATGCCCGAAGTTTAGTCTTGGTTCCAAATTTAGTTCGAGTTTGGTTTTTTGCATGAAAATAGTTCGGGTTTGATAAACAGTGCATAAACGAGTGTTTTTCTGCTAGTTTTTTGTAAATTAAGAAAAACGTAACGACATATTGTAAAAATCCAAAATATTTTCACGAATTGCTTCAAACCTCTTATATAAGTGTTCTACTAGACTTTTTCAGCTTGACTGATGATATAATACTTGTTTAGGTATTAACGATCATGTTTAAGTTAATAGCGTATAATTACACGAAACTCTTTTCTTTTAAATGGTTTTGTACATATTGGGGTCTTAATAACAACATGTTAGCCACTATAGTGTATTTATAACTCATAGATAATCCCCTAATATATATACGGGTCATGACTAGGATCGTTGGGTTAATCGTTTTAGCACCACGAAATAACTGATTAGTTGTTCCCTCGCTACGTAGTGAATAATGTGTACCTCGTTTATCATGAATGTCACATAAAACAACCAATTGATCTACCAAAATATATTCTAAAGATTTGTATTTCATCCAGGAACACAAATCATACATTAATTTCATCAATTATCCACTGAATCAATCCAAATCGATCAAATAGTACATGAACATGAAGAACATGACGAACACGCCTCGGTTCAAAATCACAACGAAATTGGTACGAATCAAAAACAGTTTCAGCTCTGGGTACCAATTGAGAAGACCGTTTTATCCTCTTTCAATAGAAAATAGCATAACATGATACGTACACGAGACAATTACATTAACCATACTTTATTGATTACTAGACTGTTCATACAATACATACGTTATGCTCAGGCCTAGAGAGAATCTGGCATGGAAACGTTACTTTAATACATTAGACACGGATCTCATAGCTCATGTGAATAGGATCTGCCTATTTATAGGCCCAGATCCCATTCGTTAACATCACTCACGAATGGTGTGTATCCCATTAAAGAGTGAGCTCCCATTCAGTAAATCTCATAACGAATGGGCTTTATTAAATAATGAATGAGCCTCATACGCTACATCCTTAGCATATGAGCTCATACTTTAAAGAATGAGCAGCTAGTCTAACGAATGGACCCCATTCTCTATACAATCCATAGAGAATGGGCCATATTACAATGTAGCATAAAGACTAATCTACCCTTAACTTATTCGATCAACTACGGACAACAAATCATACACTAACAAAGACACGATTTAATGTCTATGTAATATATGGTTGAATGTTAAGTTTCCTCCTGCAACGTTTTTATTTACTATAATATTTAGAAATGTGTTTATGAGTAGATCTAACGTCTAAATAGGGCACACGGGTTCGGGGCCTTACAGAGATGCACCAAGTTTGTGGAAATAGCACGGTAGATCCTTGAATGCCTCAAAAATGAGATAATCCCATCGAATTCAACATTATCAAAATAATTTTAGCCCAAGAAGGCACCAATATTATGATTGGGATTAGCCACCGATTGTACCCCTTCAACTAACTCATTAGCTTGTTCTTGTTCTTGAGTTGGTACTTGTTAGTGCTTAGAATGTCTATCGCTCAGGTCTTGTAGGTATTTTGTTGTAGGATAGCAATGTTTAGAATGTGTTTTCATGAATAGAATGTATACGAACTTATACGACGTATAAGTCTTATATGATGCATAACTTATGCGCCGTATAACTCATAAAACGTATAAGTAGGTATGTCAAGTCTAAAAATAGGGTTCAAGCTTAAACGTTCAAAGACTTTGGTTGAACTTGTACATGTGCTTCACTTGTCATATCTTGATGTACTTCATTATTATCAAGTAAATAAAGAAGATTAAAGAGATGTATTGTGTTTTTCACCTATACTATGGATTCCACATTTGTACAGTAGGTATCATCGTGAACGTTCTTGTAGATCTTATTTTTCGATCCTTCACGATCTTTTAATTGGTATAAAAGTCTTTGGCTTATTATCTACTTCAAAAAGCACAATTTCATCTCTTTTCCAAATTGTTTTTTATCATTCTAGAAGATGTAACCGTTCAAACCTTATCAAACTTTTACATATTATTATATTCAATGGTTTGAACTGTATCCATAAAAACCAGATCATTACATCTTAGTTTTCGCCAAAAAAACTGTCAAAACCGTACACGTTTACCTTATACGGCGCATAAGTTCGGAGCACATATGTCATATCCTCCGTATAACATCTTGTTGTTGACTTATACGGTGTATAACTTCAACGTATATGTACTTTTATGCCATGTATCCTCTACACGTATGTTTTTCAATGTATATCATCTATGGATAAGTACTTACATGTCGTATATGCCTTTTGATTCATACAAACTAATATGGGCGTATGACTTATACGCCGTATACATGCTTAAATGTTGAAGATTGAACATACACGTGGAATGTTACTTATACGTTGTGTATATATATTGATACTTTAAATTTGGATTTTGAAGAGACGACATGTGATTGGTGAGTGAGTTGGGTATGATTCAAGCACAATATTCTAAACGTTTAGATCATGTGTGCTTTGGGATTAACTTTGTAAGATGGTGTCTGAAATATATGGAATGAGTTTAGCAGTGAAAAAGACTTTTGAGGATTGGTTCTTGAAAGGTGGAAGACTTGTTTATCAGCCGATGGAGACTTTTTACTCGTCAAATTGATAGAAGATGTTCGGAAAGAATAATGTATATCAGTCTTTTACCTTAATTATTGCAAAGTTATGTTTAACTGGGTTCATTCTCGAATTTACCAAAAGTAGACGTTTAGAGGATTAGCATACTATTTTAATTCCGCAAAAACGAGTGTTTTTCAGCTAGTTTTTGTAAATTAAGAAAAACGTGATGACTCGTTGTAAATATCTAAAATATTTTCACGGATTGCTTCAGTCATCTTATATAAGTGTTCTATAAGTCTTTTTCAGCTTGACTGATGATATATGCTTGTTTTGGTATTAACGATCGCCTTTAAAGATTAACGAATAAAGCAAATCTCATTCGTTAAAACTTATTCACGAATAGACACATTAGTTAAAACCTTAAAACGGATGGGTACATTTTTTAAAATTTAAAATAAAAGGAAAATTCGTTATGAGTGGCATATCCTCATTCGTTAGAAATTCAATGAATAAAGTCTTTCGTTAATCATTGTGTACGAATGAAGCTCATTCATCGCTAGATGAAGGAATCTCACTAAAGTAATAACGAATGACTCTTAACGAATAAGATCCGTTGTTTTATCAAAGTCAAGGTCAATATCAAGATGAAACTCAGAAAGTCAAGACATGCATTTTAAATTTTGAAATCAATCAATACTTGATCATATAAAGTAAAAATTGGTTTATTAGTATCGATGAATCATCGAAAACAAACCCAAACCATTGAATTTATTTTTAACATCAATTTTCAAGTCCTATTGATTCAATTTATGTTCATTAAGGATTTTAGCGTCCAACACAGTCCAGACTAAAACATAACCTTATATTAAACCCACCAATATATTCGTCTATACCTTTATAACACGAATAGATGATGAAATCAACAAGTTTTGATCAGAAAATGGTGGGAAAATTTTTACGAAGGTTTGTTTAGGCTGAGGGGTTTACAAGACAAACAGTGTTAGGACGAATGGATGTCCATTCATTTCCTAGGGTTTTTATATGTGCCTTACAGCTTGACACACATCCCAATACAACCCAATGACTCATTCGTTAAATTATTCGTTAAAGTTTTAAACAAATAAACTTTCATTCATTAAACTTTTAACGAGTAGCCCATCAATTGTTACTCATACGTGAATCAAACAACTAATGATCTCTCATTGATTATGCATAGCGGAAGCGAATGTGAAATGATAACGGATGAAGCACATTCGTTAGTATTAACTAACGAATGATCTACCATTCGTTACATTGTTATACGAATGAACAGTAACGAATGTAAGATTTTTACCATTACACACCATTGTAAAATGCTTAATTTAATAATTGAAAACCAAATTTGATGTCATATTAACTTAAAAATTACCTTAAGATTTACCCTAAGGTAAATACATTAAAAAAAATACCTTAAAAACATTTAAATTAACCTCTTTAACTAAAATTATGGGTACGTAAAAACCTTTTTCTCTTTCAAAATTTATTTCTCATAGTTTGATAATCGAAAAGTAATGCAGAAGATAAAATCTTTTTGGATTTTTCAAATTTATTATCAAAAACCAAACCTAAACGAAATTAAAAATGTAAACTACGAAAGCTAGTATATATTTTTGTGAGTTTGAATAGGGAATCATATTAAGCAAGAATTCCTTCCATAACAGTTTTATATTTTGATTTATTATGTCTGGTTTTAAGTCAGTCATGGTATTGTTGTCCACCTAAACCTCTCAACATATTTTTCAGAAATATATGTGATATGCTTTAATGTGCAATTAGGGCACATAACTTAAGAAACTATCAGCCTCTAATATCGATTCAGGCTTATTTTGATTTTTACAATGTCACCCCAACTATACATAAACAATTAAACCTTGAAATCAGTATATCAAAGTAGTTTGATTTTCAGTTTTTACAACAAAAAAAACAAAAAAAAAACAACTAGCTAATAACCCCCCACTACATGATATACCTCCGTTATCAAAAAATACCTTGAGTTTCTTTCCCATGGATGAGCGTGCATGATTTCATCTGATGGCTTACATACATTGTGTCATGTGTGGTCCGTTTTTTAATAATAATAAGACGCGCACAAGGGGACAATGTATGACTCACAACGTGCTTTGATCAAGTCAGCAGTGAATTTGTACAGAGTACAGTAGATCAAGTTCAATGACTTATAATAGCAGATAAACAGCGGGTTCGCCTTTGGTAACATCATGAAAATATCGGATCAAAAAAACCAAGTTTCCAAAGTCAAAGGACCAAAAATGTCAAAATTCCAAACCATAGGGTTTAAAACAAAAATTCTGATTTTTTTGTCCCATAGAGATACGCGACGGGAAAAAGGACAAGCCCATCGCGTATCGCGAAGGGCTTAGTCAAACCTTCTAGAAGAGGGTCAACAGTGATACGCGATCGTCGTGGAAGCTATGTCATCGCGTATCGCGATGACGTGGCCTGACACCTTTGGCACAAGTTCTGCCACGTGTCCACACATGGCACACCGTCTGCCACGTGGTGCCATGTGGCAGACCTATATGGTGACGGTGCGACGCTACGTCGCGATACGCGACGGGTTCAAAGGTGGTCATCGCATATCGCGATGCCCTCCAGATTTTCCTATAAATAGTAAGCTACGGGTTCATCACTTCTCACACCAAAATTTCATATCCCATTTTCTCTCTAGCATCTCTCTAAGATCCTACTATCATATTATCGATCCACCTCGAAAAGTGTGTCCCGATTCCTCGATTATCGTGCCCATTTCCTCGATTGTCGTGTCGTTTCCTTGAAGTTCGTGCCATCTTCCACCGACGTATCAACCAAGAAGGAGTTTGCTGTTCCCCGACACCAATATGGTGATTAGTCTTGGAAAGCGTGCCGACGAGTGGTGAAAGTGTTGGTGTTTATCGTTTGGCATGCTAAGGAAATGGTGACGAGAAAAGAAGTTTGATCAAGTAGATAAAGAAGGCAAAGTGGCGTTGGAGTGTTGCTCGAGTTATTAGGGTTTATAAGCCGAACAAAAGTAGGCATAATGCCCAAATAAAATCATAATAAAAATTATAAAGGCTTAAACCTTAAGTCGATGTTATACTCGATACCTCGATAAAATAAAAGAAAATATAACAAAGAAAGAATAAAAGAGGAAATTATGAAAAGTTATAAAAATGTATATATGTGTGTAAGTATATATATTCTTTGTTACAGAAATATTGTTTAAGGAATAAATAACTATTCTTAAATAATAAAAGAAAAGAAAAGAATACGTTTCTTAGAGAAGAAGAAACGTAGGGTTTTATAAATAAACTAAAGGTTTATAAATTACTTTTAAACTAAAGGTTTTCAAGTAAAAGAGATTTTGAACTAAAGGTTCATCGAGGTAAAGTTTATAAAATAAGACCAAAGGTCTTAAGCCGGATTGTATATATCCGACTAACAATTGGTTATACTCGTACTATAGGTGCGAGATAGCAACGGGAAAGACCCTCGGACGGTGTTTGAAGTCGATCCAAATTGAAAAAGGTGAATACGCCCCAACTTTTACAAACTTGTTTTCAAACGAGTCAACGTGTTATATGAAAAACTTTACATGAGACTAAGTGTCTCTAAAACATTTATGAACAAGGGTATAAATACTGGCCTCGGGCTATCGTGTACGTTTGTCTGGATCCTTACATATGTGGTGGGCACATCACACCTGGTCACAATTACGCTCGCATGCGGGGAGTATGACCTTGTGTATACGTATAGGCACTTAACTAGTCGAACGTTGCGGTGTTTGCTGGGGGAACCGAGTATAGAGACTTGAGTTTATGAATTGTGTTGTTTTAACTTGATTATTCCTAAGCCACGTTGGGCCGAGATCTACATAGTCTCGAGGGAAAGTAAAGGAAATATCTTTAGCGTCAGCATATTCACCAGCATTCGTTGCTGACGTATTTTCTTAACATTTTGCAGGTAATCAAGGATAGCGCTTGGAAAAGACGAAGTGCTCAAAGATATCCGATGGCTCGGTTATTTTGTTAAAATTAATACAATTTTAATGGTGGTTTTAAAAAACTTAAACAAGTAACCTTTTAAACATTAAACAGGAAACTTTTAAATCCCGTCTTTTGTACGTAAATATTTACAATTTAAATCCACATGTTTATAAGTCTTCCGCTAATTAACCGTAACTCTGATTTATTTACAAATGTGGTACCAACATATGTGTCACACGCCTAGGCCGTGGTTTGGGGGTGTGACACCTTTTGATCATAAGAATATTCACTAAAATGAATACCACAAAGAGAAATCGCATAAAGACCCAATGGAGTCCGGAACTTTCGAAACATCCCATCAATACAGGATTTAAGGCCATAAAATCATACATCGTTGAAGTATTAACCATTAACTAGAAGCTTTAATCAATTTAATTTGTAACGATTTTGGTGATCAAAATGATTTATGGCTTGAGTATGAAAGGCTATTATATTCTGATTTCATTACCAAGACTTTGCAAGAGACGAGCACCTCTTTCAATTTGGCAATATTTATGTTTCTATCACATAATCTTCCTTACTTGTTTGTTTAAGACCTACAAATGCACTAATATAACTAAGCACGCAATCTTTTTCCCATATTTCTAAATGGGTATAGGATATAAATGATCAATGTACTGTCATTTTGCCTTTTTGCTTCAAAGTTTCATTATGAGGAGTATTTTTCTATGTTTTTGACTTTTCAAATATTTGAATGTTTTTGGGTTTTATCTATACAAACAGAAAACACAATATTTTTGTAGTTTCCCGTTTTCTCCCCATGAAACCAAAACAGTAAAGAAAGAAAATAACAAAAATAAAATTGTACAAAAACCAAATAAAATGATTAACCAAACTTATGAATTTCAGCAAGAGATTTTAAACCATTTAAACCAAGCAAAAAAGTTAAATCTTGTTTTAATAAACGCTTTGTTAAACAGGTCTGCCTTTTGATGACCGTGTGTATCTTTTCAATATCAATTAATTTCTTTTCATAACAATCACAGATAATGTGATAACGAATTTCGATATGTTTCGTTTTCAAGTGGTGAACAGGGTTTTTGGTGATACAAATTGTAGTAGAATTATCAATATATGGGAGTAGTAAGAAACTTCAAGTCATAACCCCGCTAATGTTGTTGGATACACAAAACTTGTGAATGGCAACTCGAGACTGCCACATATTCGGCTTCGGCTGTTGAAGTGGAGACCGTTGTCTGCTTCTTACACTTTCAGGAAAAAAGCGGGTTTCCTAAGAATTGACATCCATCCCACTGTAGTAAACATGATATTGATCTTGCGTCCTCCATAGTCAGAATATGAAAAACCAGTAAGATCAAAACTATCATACTTGGGATATTATAACCCGATGTCAGGATTACCCCTCAGGTAGTCAGAAAAGCTCATTCGTCCACCAAGGCAATGAATAAGTACGTCTAGTAAGTACTTATAATGTTTGCACATATTCGCCTTATTGTACAGTGAATTCTTTAGGTCCCCTTTATACTTTAAATGCCCAAGTAAACCCTTGATCAACGTCTTATCAAATTCACACCAATCATCTACTGTATCCGGGAATCTCAACACTTCAAGAATCACCTCAACATCAACAATAATTTTCTTATCTTGAATCTCTACATCAATGTGATTCTCTTCCGATACCTTTACATTAGAACTTGAACTAGCCAGGTTGTTTGCCTTTTTATTTTTATAAAACTACAGATTGGAACAATTAGTAACACTTAGAAGTGTATCCAACCAAATGATTTTACAAATTTATAGGTTTCATCAAATTTGGTTTATATTTCACTTGTGACTTGTTAACCATTGTTTAATTTTCAAAGGCTTTTTCCAGTTCTGTCAACTTGTCAAACTTGATGTTTCATCTTAAAGCACACTCTCTATCATTTCAGGTTTAACTAATCTCAAAGGGATTTCTTTTCATTAAAAATTAAAATAACCCCTTTTAAATTATAAACCCGACAACTTGACACTTTACTACTCTAAACAGGATTAATGAATTTCATCAAATCCTCATTAGAGATCACGGGCCTTTTTTGGCGATTTTTCTTTCTTGAACCATAAACAGCTTCTTCAAAATCATGCGGTTCACAAAGAATATGATTTTCACGAGAAATATTCTTATCCTTATTAATCACATGTGGTTAATCAACTTCTTCATCTAAACCATCACACTAATTTTCAGGGAAAACGGCATTGCTTTGAAGTTGAGATATTGGAATTTATTTTTCATCAACAAGCTTAAAAGGTTTTACTGGTTTAGATTTCTTCTCATTGATTACATTATTTATAATCACTGGAGGATCAACAATCAATGAACAACCACTATCATTTTTCTAAAGATCTCATGTGTTTGGAATACATAACGAGGAGGAGGAATTTTCAAAAATCCTAAACCGACCTTACCATAATTTTGTTGATTATTGTTTACCTCAATGATTTCATTTAAATAAAAAGAATTTCTGAATTTTCCTAGTTTATATTTTAAGCCCAGTATCTCAATTTCAATCATAGTGACATTGGTTCTCAGTTTTAGAATTTCTTGAAATTGATTATCAATCATTATTAACTTTGCAGACATCTTTGTTGTTAAGTCGTGATTACTAACCAAAAAAGCATTAATCTTTTCTTTTGATTTTTCTTCTATCTCAACTGCTTATTGGCAGTTATCACGAATAATTGTTAAATCACAAGCAAGTTGATCATTGTGGTGACGTAATGAATCAAGTTTAGACTTAAATTCACCAAAATGAACACACACTAGTTCATTATCAACAAATGATTAAATTAACTGAATCACCTGACACAAAGTTAGAAGATCATACAGATAAATCTGATTAAAATTGAAGTATTGATTTAAGATTGAGCAAGTAGAAATATGAAAGTTAGAAGATCATCCAGATCAATCTTCTATTTTTGCCAAGCAAGCCAAAGTGTCTTGTTGCTCAATGATTGAATCATCTGATTCAGTCTCTAATTCTGATACATCACTTTCATCAGTAAGCTGATCACCTCAGCATGCCCAAGTTGCTCAGTTTGCTCAAACAATGCCAAATTAGCTTGATTACCCTCAGCATTTCCAAATAACCTTTGAGACTAATCAATTTCTTCTTGAACAATCAAGGCTTGTGATCCACTTGGTTAGAGGACTCAGCACCTTTATCTTTCTCCTTTTATTCATTGTTATTATACTTCGTGTTGTTATTAGAGTTTCTATCTTGAGTCCTAGGTGAAAAAGAATACTCCTTTTTGGGCTTGTCACATTCCTTTGCAAAATGACCAAACTCTTGGCAATTGTAGCATTTGACTTTCAACTTATCAAAGCCAGTTCTCTTGTTCATTATTGGAAATTCTTTTCCTATCCTTTGTGTAAACCTTTTAACCTTACTCGCGATTATTTCCATACTCCATTTTAGATCCATTAATTACACTTATTAGGAAAAAAATAAATGATTTCAACAGCGCTTTAGCCACAATTTTTATAAATAGATGTAGCCAAAAAAAATTTCCGTGACTATACGATATAAATAGTCACACTTATAATAAATTCATGTGGTCTTTGGTACCTGTAACATCCTACTTTCGATGATAATAATAAAAGAAATTTCGTTTATTTAATAATGCGCTATTATCTAGTTAGATAAATGAAATATTTGAGTGTGGGCTTGGACATTAAAAGTTGGAATAAGGGATGGTGATGGGCTTTAGGTCCATCGGCTTAAGGGTAAATAAACCCCTTAAACCAGTATAAAACTCTAAAACTTTCATTCTTTTCTCTAAGCCTCCATAGAATCTCAAAAACACACACAAACACCCTCCTTTATCACGGACTAAGATCCGGAGGAAAATACCCGTGCTTGTGGGTGTTAGAGTGTCGTGACGAGAAAGACATACAAGCTTAGATTGTGTTCGTCAAACAGATTTGTCTAAGGTACGTTTATAATGAAAAACTCGTTCGGCTCGTTTAGTATTCTTAGATCTATATATAAATGGTAAAAACGAATCAAACGCAACGATCCTCGTTGAAATTCGTTAACATCTGTTAGGTTAATTAATCGAATAAAGAAACGGTTTCTGTAACATACGTTACTTCCCAAACCCGAAAATCCGAACCGTTTAAATTTTCGGTTTTTATTTATAAATATATGTATAAAGACATATTATAATATCCAACTCCATAATAAAATATACATTCAACATTTCTAATCCCCGATGTGACACCCGACATTTTCATTTAAAACCTGTTGACTGTGTCAGTAAACCCAGTTAGTTCCGTTAACTAAGTTAATGAACTCCCATGCATACAGTGTCATGTATGCATACATTGAGTCGTTGGTGACCTAAGTGAGAGTAACTAGTTATTGATAACTAGAATAATAAACTTTTCACACATGTTATAATATATGATAGGTTATAATAAATTTGTCACACATGATATGTTACATGTATTCTATGTGGTGGGTGAAATTGTGGTACATGCTACATGATTAGTTGTTGTATACTTATATGTTGTAGGAGAAATAGTTATTCTTGGAACAAATAGTGATATAGCATTGATCAAGCAAGTAAGTAAGCATGGTTAATATATATTTTGTTTATGTTTCTTTGATTTGGGATTGTGGGATTGAGTATCCAAACACATGTAATCATAAGAAATAAAATGATGATCAAGTTGATGGTTTTAAAAGAAATTGTGTGTCTTGTCATAAAAGAAAATATGGAAACCTTTTGTATATAAATATTATTTTATAAATCAGCAAAATAATGAAATACATGAGATTTGGTTATAGAAAATGGTTCCTTGATGATTAAATATCATAAGGATATAAGAATCATGATTTTTGTAAATTTTGGTTTGAATCTTCTTGTTGACAGATTCTGTGTTTTAGATTGTAGATTATATAACTTGATGATACGTTAGTGTTTCTGATTGATTTGTGATACTATAATTAATTACTTTGAATCTAGTTTCAAAAACGACAAGAATCATAATTTTTGGACTTTATTTAACTAGTTTTTATTAATTTACAAAATCGGGTTGCAATCCTGATTGAAAGAGATATTTTCTAATTGTGTTGTAAGTTGTATAAATTGAGATTGAAAATAGATATGGGTGTTATTCCACTTCTAGAATGTTAAAAATTGAAGTAGGAATCTAATCCAATTGGTCTTGCATCAATTGGAGAAATATAGAATGTTTGGCAAATATTTGTGTACTGCTGTGTTAAAATAGAGACTGTAATTAGGTTGTTGTAGAGTGTGAATATTTTGTCTATTTTTTTAAATTGGAAAATTATAAGAAAAATATATGTTATACATAATACTTTAAAGAATATGTGTGAATTATTTGGTAATTTAATCACAAGATTTTTTTGGTTGGAAAAATCAGTTTTGATGATTGAAAACTTGTTAAGGATAATCAACATATTGGTTAGTGAAAATAATTGTAATTTGTAATAGATTGATATTGGTAAATTGAATTTTGACTTTATGGGTCAACTTAGAACTATCTGACTAAGTGGTTAGTCTTACTTATCAAAAATGAAATTGGTAAAAGTGTGACTTAGTCATAGGGTTGCATGAAAAATGATTAAATGCAAATTACATGATCGATTATTAGGTTGTGACTATGAATATCTTATGACTATTTTAAGTCTAGATAATTGGTCAAAAGTCACCAACGGGTCGTCGGTCAAAATTTAGGGTCAACGGTCATTATTTTGGTCAACGGTCAATATTTTTAGTCAGCGGTCGACAACTTTGACCTTTTGGTCAAAGTCAACGGAAAGTCAAACTTTGTTCAAACTTTTAATAATCTGTTGGATTGTTTGGATACTAAGGATTCTAGGAATCGCTTAGAAAATACTTATAGTGCTTGTATGAATATCTACTTTTTATAAGTCGACAGTTAATATTAATTTTTATGTTTTTAGTTCCAGTTCGTGACGTTCAATTGCTTTGATTTCATTTATGTACTTTCGGTTTTATTTCAAGTTTGTCTTCAACATCAAGGTGAGTTTCTCACACCCCCTTTTACCCTTATTAACTATTTTGGGGGTAGCATATATATCCTATCAAAAATTCAATTTATTTTATTTATTGTTTACAAACTACAATTCGCATCATGGACTTGTGTGTTTACTTGTTACTTGCTCAATTATTACGTGCATGGATTTCTTCGATAAGTATGATTATACGCCCCCCTTTTCACTCATGGACCATTGATTCTAGTGGAAAAGGGACTCCAATCTGAGTACGTTGGTGCACAATCCCAACTGGAAAAGACCTTCATTTATTCTTTACACTCATGGACCATTGATTCTAGTGTAAAGAACCCTTATGTGTTTTTCACAAGTTTTCATGGAATTGTATGGTTTTTATATATTATTTCAAACTGTGTGAACTCACCAACTATTCAGTTAGTTGACTTTATTTTGTATATATGTTACATGTACAATTATTAGAGGATGAAACGGAGAAGACACTAGAACTTAGGTTATATTAATAAATGGATTAGTTGTTTATTGTTCTTGTATTTTCCTTGTATTTCTTGTTACAAACTTGTGTACTTGATGTTTAAATTAATTAATGATCATATTGTCACTTAATAGTATCACATGTGTGTTGGGCAATCTGTACGTCACACTCGGGCGTATTCCGCTTTAGCCGGGGTGTTACAGATTGGTATAAGAGCCGTGACTAAAAGATAGGACATTAGACGTAGTGTTCTAGTTGGTTATAGTTTATTTGCTTAATTGTTTAGGTTTCATGATTATAAATTATGTGAGCCTTATTTGATTGTTCAATCCACATAATTTGGTTATTATTGATTTGTTTATGCCTCATGTACCCAAATATTGTTACACTGATGATTCAATTACTTCAATTACACAAGCACACACAAGTCCAAGGCTTATGCCTAACGTAAAGATTCACGAGGATTTTCAATAATCAGAATTTTTATTTTCAGTTTTCGATGGTTTATGTGATGTTTGACGTCAAACTCGCTATGTTTTATAATGTGTTTTAACTGAAAGTCTGTCAAGTCGTGGTGATCCACGAATACTCAGCTTTCGGTTCGATTTTTTATTTTCAGCTTTCGGCTCAGGGACCGTGGGTTTGTTGTGGGTCAGGCTGCGTTGAAGGCTGAATCGGGCAAAGTTGTTAAACACCGAAAGCTTGTTTAGATAATCAACATGTCTTTCTACCATTTGCCTTTGATACATTTGGTTTTCTGGCTCCAGAGGCTGAGAAATTTTTGAGTAGGGTTCAGCGCGTCGTACACGGAACCTCTTCAGCTTCTAGGTCCCAAAGCTTCGTTTTTAGCAGGATTGGCTTTGCTGTTCAAAAGGGGGTTGCAGCACAGCTTGTTGCCCGTTTGCCTGCCACTTTATTGTAATCGTTTTATAGTAAATTATATAAAACTTCGATAAAAAAAATATATATATATATATGAAAATCACAGCGGATAATAAAGTTTTAAAAAAAAAAAATGAGAATAGTTAAGTTTAAAAATTTTGTGACAAGTTTTCTTAATTTATACGCGCATTTATGGCTTAAACTTTTAAAAGTTTGCAAAGTAATAACCGAATTTCCAACGATTACCTTGTTATTTTACTATTATATTTTAGAATCGAAAATTTAAAAAGTTATGGCGATACATAAATAGTTGAATTTCGATTTGATTAATATATTATTTTATTCATCTGCTACTATGTTTTAGAATTGAAAATTCAAAAAAAAAAAAGTTAGGGTGATACATAAATGGTTGAATTTCAATTTAATTATTATATTATTTTATTCATTTACTGCTACATTTTAGAATTGAAAATTCGAAAGGTCATGGTGATACATGAATGGTCGAATTTCAATTCGATTACCTTATTGCTATACGCATTTACTCTTACGTTTTGGAATTGAAATTTAAAAGTCATTGTGGTTCATGAACACTCGATTTTCAATTCGATTTCACTATTTATTGTTAAGTTTTACACATTTTCCATATGATTATTTAATAATTTATGAGGTTTTCGTTTATTGAAGGGTGAAAACTCATGATGTTTCATGGGGATTCCAGTTTCGATTTCAAATTTGTTTCATGCGATTTCTTTTCTGTACTTGTTTTTATTGATGTATCTATTAGTCGTTCTCATACTTCCGTTCCAAGTCACGCGAATTCTTCATGTTTCGTATCATGCCTTCTTGTTTTCTTAGTTGTCGCACTCAACCCGCAAAATGACAATCTGAGTTATCAAGCAAATGGCCTCTGCGATCCCGATCACCCCACGTTTAACCACACCCACCTTCATCGCAATAGTAAATTCAAATTCAAACCAGCACCATTCTTGGAAACGCAAGCTAAACACAACCGAAAAGCCTCGCGCTGAAATACACCCTTTGTACACTATGTGTAAATCCAACTACTTTACTTCCCTGAAACGTTAGTATACTTCAATATGTGGTAGATTCAATTACCACTTATTGCTAAAACCCACCCAAACTTAACGCCACTCACCCATCTGCAAGACCTGTACCTAACCATTTGTCTCAATCACATGTTTGACCTCATGCTTCAAGCCTACTATCATTGTGGTGACCCTAGCACACCCGCTATACTTTGGAAGGGCCTAACTTGGTTCCGCCATGCAATATCCTAACCCCGCATCCTTTGTCGACCTTACACGATTTTCCAGTTTCAATACTTAGATCTTTAAAAAACTCATCAAACTCGTCTATATTTTCTTTTGCATACTTTCCTAAATTTTTGTCTCTTTTACTAACACCTCGCGCTTAAACCCAAATCCTTGACTGTTTTTAACTTTCAATTAAATGGATTTTCTTTAAAAATGATTTATTACCTATATTACTATTATTGTTATTATTACTATTATTATTATTATTATTATTATTATTAAAGTTATTAACATCATTATTAATATTACTACTACCATTATTATTAGTACCATTACCGTCATCATTATTTTTATTACCATCATTATCAATATTATTATTAATAAAATTTATTAATACTATTTATTATTATTAGTAATATTATTATTATTAGTATTATCGTCACCACTAATAACAATGTAATTATTTATTCAAACCATATTTAAAGTAAACTTTTTGTTCCAAACAAGTCTTAAGCCCTTTAAGGCTATTTTTCATTCAACAAGTCGGATACCTTGAAAATCATTTCTTTCCTTTCTACCTAGGCTGCAGGCAAAGAAAATATTTTTTTTATGTAAAAGTTTCATAAAATTTGCAAGTCTTTGCGATAGCTAAAAAAACTTTTTGTCTAAACAAATTTTATTTCACCATTAGATTTAAAAGCATCACGATTTACAACCGATTTTCGTAAGATTAAAGTTCTCTTTCCATTTCCCTTCATTAACGCCAATGAGTTTCGGCTAAGAAATCATGGCACCACCTCCCACGTCAACCTCTCCTACCCTAAATAAACCGACATTCGAGAAGACAATCGTCACAAGCAACAATTTCTTTTCGTTAACTTCTCCTTCACGTATTTTTTTTCGGACATACCCAAAGTGATTTGACATCCACGTCTTTAGAATATTGTTTACGAAGTTTATTTTGATTGTTCATTGATCTTTGATCCATATTCGTTTGTATTTTACAAAACGTAAATTGTACATTATTCTTATTCGCTTTATTAAATCGGTTTACGTTTGTTATTTCGAATCCTGTGATCTATGACCAATTTCCCATCAATTTAACCGTTAAGTGGAAATTGGGACTATGAACATGTATGTGTACATAGTTACCTAATAGAAACCGTATTTTCATTTTATTTCTACATTTTACTATCGATGACCGGTTCTCTCCAAACGAATTCGTTTACTCAGAAACTGGACTGTGTCCCATGTACATGCCGAGTTTATCTGATGTTTTATTTTTACACAAATTGTTTGGTTTATTCTTGTACTTCTCTTCCACTCAATGTTTTATTTGAACCATTTTATTGTTCTTGATTTCATCAATCTAAGACAAATACTTTATTTTAATTTCTAAGTTTTAATTATATACTTGATAAGCACAAAGTTACTATTGAAAATTTTTCATTTCACAAACTTAATCGATTTCAATATGTTAATATTAAAATTTTTGTTTATCCGTTTCATTTCAAGTTATTATCAATTTACATGTTTGTATGATATAATTGTTTATTCATCTCAACGCTACCATCGGTCACGTCAATGTTCTATTGGAGATTTTCATTTTTTTTAAACATCATGATATTTTGATACATAAAAGTTTCGTTCATTTAAACTATTACATGTTCATATTTCGTTGGTTAAATGATACGTTTACTTACCACGTTATTCTCAACCCCATTATTCAATTACATGTTATGATGTTCATAATTCAAATATTTCCATTCTTTAATTTTATTACCTCTTTTATTTTGTTTTCAACATTGTTTACTTGGTTCAGACTAGGATGATTTCATTAATTTGATTTAGTATTTTCGTGTTGTCCTTGGCCTGAATGATCTATGAATGTGTTTTGTAATGTGTTTACCCTTTTAATTCATTATTATTTTTTTAACGTTATATATGAGGATTTTATTTATATATCTAAGGTCTATGTCTTAAAACCATACAATATGAGCACATTATATGGACCATCCAACGATAGAGGTAATTATGGGTCGACACGTAATTATAAAAGTCCTCGCATGGAAAATATAATAAGTCTAGTTGTGTGAAATAACTCGGAACTTGAAATGATTTTGGGGAACGGGACAAACACAATATGATAAGAGTATGGTGGATGTGCCGCTGGTACATCCTATATATAAGTGTCCTTCTCATATTTTCAATTTGTGTCGTTCTATTGGGTCATTAAAAGATCGGTGTTATTCTATTTTTTATATTATGTATGTATAAAATTATTTAAACTTCTAACAACTTCGTATATTAGTTGTTCTCTTTTAAATTTTATTTTTATTTTAATTTCGGGACGAAATTTCCAAAAGTTAGCATTCGTTACTTCTCAAACCCGAAAATCCGACCCGTTTTAAATTTTTGATTTTTATTTGTAAATGTAAGTATAAAAACATATTATAATATCCAACTCCATAATAAAATATACATTCAACATTTCTAATCCCCAACGTGACACCCGGCATATTCAGTTAAATCCGGTTGACTGTGTCAGTAATCCCAGTTAGTTCTGTTAACTAAGTTAATGAACTTCCATGCATATAGTGTCATGTATGCATACATTGAGTCAGTGGTGTCGTTGGTGACCTAAGTGAGAGTAACTAGTTATTGATAACTAGAATAATAAACTTGTCACACATGTTATAATATATGATAGGTTATAATAAATTTGTCACACATGATATGTTACACGTATTCTATGTGGTGGGTGAAATTGTGTTACATGCTACATGATTAGTTGTTGTATACTTATATGTTGTAGGAGAATGAATAATTAAAATAACATAACCAATTATATATTACATGACAAGTAACAAAAAGAATAGTACACAACATATGGTTACTAGAAAATATTTATAATAGAATGTAACATGTCACATGAAATAAAAATTGACATAACCTAAAGTTTAATAAAATTAATTATGTCTTAATGATTGTGTTAATAATGAGTAAATAACAATTAAGGTTATAACTTTTATTTTTCTTCCTTTTGGCCGTCCATATCGCATCACACACACATAGATTTTATTTTTCTAAAACACTCTCAAAATATCATAATCAAGTTGGGTGATTCTTGGAACAAATAGTGATATAGCATTGATCAAGCAAGTAAGTAAGCATGGTTAATATATATTTTGTTTATGTTTATTTGATACGGGATTGTGGGATTGAGTATCCAAACACATGTAATCATAAGAAATAAAAAGATGATCAAGTGGATGGTTTTAAAAGAAATTGTGTGTCTTGTCATAAAAGAAAATATGGAAACCTTTTGTACATAAATAGTATTTTATAAATCAGTAAAATAATGAAATACATGAGATTTGGTTATAGAAAATGGTTCCTTGATGATTAAAGATCATAAGGATATAAGAATCATGATTTTTGTGACTTTTGGTTTGAATCTTCTTGTTGACAGATTCCGTGTTTTAGATTGTAGAATTTATAACTTGATGATATAATAGTGTTTCTGATTGATTTGTGATACTATGATTAAGTACTTTGAATCTAGTTTCTGAAAAGTAAAAAATCATAATTTTTGGACTTTGTTTGACTACATTTTATTAATTTACAAAATTAGGTTGCAATCCTTATTGAAAGAGAAATTTTCTGAGTTGTGTTGTAAATTGTATAACTTGATATTGAAAATAGATATGGGTGTTATTACACTTCTAGAATGTTAAAAATTGAAGTAGGAATCTAATCCAATTGGTCCTGCATCAATTGGAGAAATATAGAATGTTTGGCAAATATTTGTGTACTGCTGCGTTAAAATAGAGACTGAAATTAGGTTTTTATAGAGTGTGAATATTTTGTCTATTTGTGTGAATTGGAAAATTATAGAAAAATATATGTTATGCATAATAATTGAAATAATATGTGTGAATTATTTGGTAATTTAATCACAAGTTTTTATTGGTTGGAAAAATCAGTTTTGATAATTGAAAACTGTAAGGCCTCGTTACCGGTAGCCCCACTTTCGTGTTGGATTTACTCATAAACACAGTTCTAAATATCAGAGTTAATTAAAACATTTACGCGGAATATAAAACTTTCATAAAACATTACATAATTCATAACTTGTCTCAAAACATCCTTTGTCTTTCAACATTAAAGCATTAAAATTAAAACATCATAAGTCTTCAGATGCCAGACTCTTATTCAGTGCCACGTGTCTCCTCAAGCGAGCTGCCTCATCCTACTCACCTGCGTGCATACTAAAAGTCAGCTACGCTGAGTGAGTTCTAGTTAATCATACACTATACAATACACATAAACTTATATTCTTTCATTCATACTTTCTTACTTTCATACTTTCTTTTGTATTAACTTACTTTCATATCTTACGTTATAAAGAGCATTACGCCCTACATTCCTCGAGTATTATTAGGGCTCGGTACCCTCCTTCCTCGAGTATTATTAGGGCTCGGTACCCTCCTTCCTCGAGTATTATTAGGGCTCGGTACCCTCTTTCCTCGAGTATTATTAGGGCTCGGTCCCTCTTTCCTCGAATATTAGTAGGGTTCGGTTCCCTAGTTCTCGAATATTAGTAGGGTTCGATTCCCTCTTCGTTACCATTCAACCATCCTTTCCTTCTTTTATTAACTTTATCACATTCATACACATAAGCATACATATCATACTTACCTTATACTTAGCGTTACAACCTGACAGTACGTGCAATATCCGAAGATCGTTCACGTACTATCAAGCAATCATTCATACATATCACATCATTCACATAAGGCATACACTTATCTCTTAGGATAAGCGTATTAACAAACATATCGAGTATGCACACAGCCCCGAAAACATAACACATAAATGGGGCTAGAGACTCACCTGAACACGGTTACGTTCACCGTTAATCGTAATCCCTTTCTTCAGTTGTGCACGGCTGACTGTATAACAAGTATACGTATCAAACAACTATCACTACTCATATCATCTTTCTAGTCTTAACTACTACCCACAACGAACGGGGGTCCGAGGGCAGCGCCCCTAGCAGCGGGGTCTAGGGGCGGCAGCCCCTAGCAGGGTCCAAGGGGAAGAGCCCCTGGCTGGGGTCGAGCTGCCAGGTCAGCTTGGAAAAATTTTATTTACATTAACTGTCTTAACACATTTTTCATTAGGTTTTTAATTTATTTTCTAATCGAACTTGGCTTTAGGCGAAGTTAAACCTTAGGCGAACTTAGCTTTAGGCGAAGTTAAACCTTAGGCGAACTTAGCTTTAGGCGAAGTTGTCATCAGGCGAACTTGGCTTTAGGCGAAGTTAAGCCTCAGGCGAACTTAGCTCTAGGCGAAGTTGTCATCAGGCGAACTTAGCCGTAAGCGAAGTTATCAATTAGGCGAACTTGGCCTCAGGCGAAGTTATCGCTTTGAAGGCGAAGTTATCGCTTTGAAGGCGAAGTTATCGCTTTGAAGGCGAAGTTGCCCAGTTGCAGGCGAAGTTGCCCAGATCAACCGCTGTTTTGGTTTTTATTGAGCATTTTGGCCATTTTAACACCCTTGTTAAGGTTCGACATCACCCACTACGCTTCCCGACCATTTTCGGTCGTATCTACACTATAAAACTTGGATCTTTAAACTTCAAAGATCAAGAATCATACCTTTCTGAGCTTGTTTGGATCTTGTTTAACTTGTTATCACAACTAATCGCTCTCTCTCTCGGATCTGGCTCGGTTCTTCCCTCGACCGGCGGCGGTGTTGGTGTGTGGTGTGTGTGTTTTGGAGTGTAAGAGAATATGGTGAAATGAAAGATATTTTAGAGTTTAGGGGATATTTATATCCCTTAAATCCCATGGACCTAAGGCCCATTCTCATTTAACCCATCTCAATTAATCCAAGTCCATGATCCGCTCCTTACTCGATATCCAATAATTAACGCGAAATCACTATACATAACTTTCTTTATTCAACATTAAAATTTTAGGATGTTACAAAAACTTGTTAAGGATGATCAACATATTGGTTAGTGAAATTAATTGTAATTTGTAATATATTAATTGTGGTAAATTGAATTTTGACTTTATGAGTCAACTTATAACTATTTGACTAAGTGGTTAGTCTTACTTATGAGAAATGAAATTGGTAAAAGTGTAACTTAGTCATAGGGTTGCATGAAAAATGATTAACTGCAAATTACATAATCGATTATTTGGTTGCGACTATGAATATCTTATGACTATTTTAAGTCTAAATAGATGGTCAAAAGTCACCAACGGGTCGTCGGTCAACATTTAGGGTCAACGGTCAATATTTAGGTCAACGGTCAATATTTTGGTCAACGGTCAATATTTTTAGTCAACGGTCAACAACTTGGACCTTTTGGTCAAAGTCAACGGAAAGTCAAACTTTGGTCAAACTTTCAATAATTTGTTGAATTGTTTGGATATTAAGGATTCTAGGAATCGCTTAAAAAATACTTATAGTGCTTGTATGAATATCTACTTTTTATAACTCGACAGTTAATATTAATTTTTATGTTTTTAATTCTAGTTCGTGACGTTCAATTGCTTCGATTTCATTTACGTACTTTCGGTTTTATTTCAAGTTTGTCTTCAACATCAAGGTGAGTTTCTCACACCCCTTTTTTTACCCTTTTTAACTATTTTGGGGGTAGTATATATATCCTATAAAAAATTCAATTTATTTTATTTATTGTTTACAAACTACAATTCACATCATGGACTTGTGTGTTTACTTGTTACTTGCTCAATTATTACGTGCATGGATTTCTTCGATAAGTATGATCATACGCCCCCCTTTGAACTCATGGACCATATCTTTTAGTGGAAAAGGGACTTCGATCTGAGTACGTTGGTGCACAATCCCAACTGGAAAAGACCTTCATTTATTCATTATGCTCATGGACCATTGATTCTAGAGTAAAGAACCCTTATGTGTTTTTCACAAGTTTTCATGAAATTGTATGGTTTTTATATATTATTTCAAACTGTGTTAACTCACCAACTATTCAGTTAGTTGACTTTATTTTATATATATGTTACAGGTACAATTATTAGAGGATAAAACGGAGAAGACACCAGAACTTAGGTTATATTAATAAATGGACAAGTTGTTAATTTTTCTTATATTTTCCTTGTATTTCTTGTTACAAACTTGTGTACTTGATGTTTAAATTAATTAATGATAATATTGTCACTTAATAGTGTCACATGTGTTTTTGGCGATCAGTACGTCACACTCGGGCGTATTCCGCTTTAGCCGGAGTGTTACAGTTTCATTTATCAATTAAAAGCACCATTTAATTGCGATGTTTGGATGTTTGGATGATATGGGTTTGTAGGCGCTGGTATACGAGTAGAATGATACCGAATTCGTGTTATTTCAACGATATTTAAAGGTGTATTGTAGATATGGTGTCATTTGACTATTTTCTGTTCTTGACGATTTTGACTTTGTCAATTTAAGTCAACCAATTGATAAATACTGATGTTCATTCTCTATGTGAAGTGAGTCGTTAGCCATTCGTTAAACAGTCATAACGAATAAGACACATTCGCGTGATTTTGTAATGAATGAATCTCTCATTCGTCTCACTGAAGTCACGAATGATCTACTCATTCGTTACTCATCCATTCGTCATGATAAGACAGCGAATCAAGTCATTCATTATAAGATACACTCATAGGCTCTTGTAACGAATGCGCCTCTCATTCGTCTTATAGAAAACACGAATGGCCTTAATCATTCGTTATGCACTCATTCGTCTCAGATCAAGCCATTTGTTATAACGAATAGAATCATTCGTCATAACGAATGGGGTAGAGTATGATCTAAAGTATTTAATAAAAGTTGGTTTTGATGAAATTTTAGTAAAGAACCTTTAATGGAAATAAAATTTTTTCAAGCTGACCTGGCAGCTCGACCCCAGCCAGGGGCTCTGCCCCTTAGACCCTGCTAGGGGCTGCCGCCCCTAGCCCCGCTCCCGGACCCCTGTTCGTTGAGGATTATATTAAATTAGAAATACGATATGAGTAGTGATAGTTAATTGATCCGTGTAAAACAGTTAGCTGCGCCCGGTTAAAGAGAGGAGTTACCATTAACTCGGAAAGGAACCGAGCTCAGGTGAGTTTCTAGCCCCATTTCCTTGTTATGTTTTTGAGGTTGTGTGCATACTCGATGTTATTAGTTAATACACTTACCTTAAGTGGTAAGTGTATGCTATGTGAATGTTTATTAATGATGTATGTATGATATATGAATGTCTATGAATGATGTATGTATGATATATGAATGATGTAGAAAAGATTAAGAGTATGTATGAAAGTATATAAATACAAAAGAAAAGGAAGGTATGTATGAATTAACGGTAAGAGGGTGGCAGACCCTAATAATATCTCCGAATGAGGGTAGCAGACCCTAATAATATATGTGAAGGAGGGTGGTAGACCCTGTATATGTGAGGTTATAGAGCGAAAGGCTCTTTAAGGGTGGCAGACCCTAATAATATCTGTGAGGTTATAGGGCGAAATGCTCTTTAAAGCGTATAAGTATGTATGTAAAGCGAGATAAAAATATGAAAGTATGAAGGAAAGAAAGAATAACAGAAAGAAAGTATAAACTTATGTATGTGCGGAAGAAAGATAAGCAGGTTAATTAAGTAATATAAATCTACAGATACGTATGAGTAAGTATGTGAATGTATTGTTTGTTACCTGTTTTAACTAGAACTCACTCAGCGTAGCTGACTTTTAGTATGCACGTAGGTTAATAGACTGAATCAGCTAGCTTGAGGGAGACACATGGCAGGATCCGAAGAAGCTGGCATCTACAGAAAAAATTTTTATGATGTTAAATAAGATGTTTTATGTTATGCTTTTAAAGACAAGTTTGAATGTTTGTAACGAATGATTGAAGTTTTATTTATTCCGCAAAAGTTTTAATTAACTATGATATTTAGAACTATGTTTATGAGTAAATTCAACGCCAAAGTAGGGCACTAAGGCCTTACAATAACATTTAGCCACATTTATTACATTGATTATCACAACCCTTTAGCCACGGTTTTTTGAAATTATATGACTAAAACACAATTTGTGTGAGCCACACTTACTGGAAGAAAATAACTTATTCCAACAAAAAATATTGGTATCCTTTAGGTACACTTTTAAGTGGATATGACCACTAAAATGAGAATGTGGCGGTATGATGCTTGCAGTGACGCGACCTTTGGCCACACTTAAGTAGAAAACGTTATTTGTGGCCAAACGCCTACGACCACACTTTTTTCTAATGTAGAAAGCCCGTTTTTGGCGTTGTGTTCATTTGGTACCTATTGCAACATGCAAGTTTGGTTGCAGGATTTTGGACGCTACATAATAAATCGAAAAACAATGAAACAAACATGTTTCGACACTCGTTTGATTATATTACAACTTTATTTTTGAGTTTCCTCATTCTTTGCGACGCGCGGATTTGATCTTTCTATCTATCTATATTATAATTTTTAATCCCAAATGAAAAGGTGTATTAGAGATTAATGTGATTATTGTCGGACGTGGGCCACAATATTAATAAAATATATTAAATTAAACTAGTAAGCATCCTTTCTTTATATCTTTATAATATTTTAGTACATACACCTTATACATATCCAAACGAATTTTAACACTAAATACAATATATGTGTATACCTTATAAATACCAACGTGTTTGACTAGTGCTTGAATCGTGTATTCTTGAAAGATCTTTAATGTAGCCTTCAATGAGTGCTTGAGTTGTTACTTATTTTACGATCCTTAGCGTGGTGTTTTCGGGGTAACGTCTCTAGTGTGGTAAACGCCGACTTTAGCGCGTGTTACTATCTCTACAACTGTTTGTCTAAGCTACAAAATGAACAAAGTTAATTGACGGTTTTGGCTAACGAATCATGTTCAATACTGGAACTTCGGGCCACCTCGGTGAACACGTCTGTCTCCTAGGGTACAATAACCAAAGTAGTATGTATTGCCGGAATTTAACCTAGCACCCGAATCATAGTTGAAATGCGAGCTCGGGATTGAGAGAATTAGAAACGGTTTTTGGTTGTGTCTAGTTTAGTGTCGTTTTATGTACATTTCACCATCTAAATATGTTGATTGTAGGGTGGTCTCATCATGACACATGGCATGCATGCATGTTGGTGCTGACATATGTGTCACACGCATGCATGGTGGACACTTGTCAAACATACATATCTCCTAGTAAAGCATGTTGATGACACTTGTCACACATGCATCATGTTGGTGACACTTGTCTCACACACATGCATCGTGGACAGTTGTTATACACGCGTATCTCCTAGTGAAGCATGCTGGTGACACTTGTCACACATGCATCATGTTGATGACACTTGTCTCACATGTTGGTAAAAATACGCTCCTTGGTCCCGAGCCCGTGCTGGGGCGTGTTGGGTGCTCACACCCTTGCTCATGCCGTTAAATGGGTATTATCATAAAAGAATATAATATTGTGAGCTTTCCTACTTAAAAAAAAACACTCACAAGTTTATCATTTAACCAATGTGAGAAGAATTCATTTGCCAATTAAAGTTCTTAACCACTTTAAGAGTATTGATATCATATTCATCGTTATATTTGGACACGTTAAAAATTAATTTATTGGTGATAAATACTAATAAATATTTTTTTGTCGAATTTTTTCAACATAATTCATGCCTCATATGAATACTTTTGATATGTGTTGAGTTGCTATAAATTTGAGCAACCTTATCTTATTATTCTAATAAAGTAGAATAATGAGTCTTAGTTGTTAAATCCACATTCAATTATAGTCTAATTTTTCCTCGTAATTTTCTAATATTTCATCTCATTCATCCTAGTTATCCATAAGTCATGTGTCAAAATCATGTTAACAAGGTTATGAAATAATCAATTATCACATAATCTTCTAATCTCTCATTCAATTCATCTTAGTTATCCATGTGCAATGATTAAAATTACTTTAGCAATTCGGTTATAAAAAAGTCAAGATATTAAAAGTGAAACATTGATTTAAGATCGAGCAAGTAGAAATATGAAAGTTAGAAAAAGTAGAAAATAATCGAGAACAATCTTTTTCTAGGATTGGTTTGTTCCTTCGATGTCCAAGTTTTTTCCCCATGGACACTATATATTGCATTATATAGGGAATACTTGTGATAATAAATAATATTATTTTGTTTAAGGAACAAAATAATCGAGAACTAACAGACGTTGTCTAAATTGTTATTATTGGACAATGATGGGAATACTTGTGATAAAATAACAAATGTTGTATATAAAGAGATTTTCTCAAATATATAAATTTGATATTTTAGATTTTTTATTGTTTGTAATATATATTTCATTTTTACCCTTAAGTTTGTTCTTTTATTTTAAATAACGGACCTTATTAATTTTATTTAATCATTTGAGAAATTACATGTAACATACTGGTTTAACAGCCAGTTATATAACATACACTTTCAAGTAATATGCAAAATAAGGTTAATTTTATATCTAACTTGGGGATGCTACGATGCCAGACGTTATTTGTCTTTCTATACACAACCCGATTTTCAGGCAAAATTTTCTTCGCCAGTTGAGGTAGCATAAATTTTCATCGCCCGTTGAGGGGCATTGTGTTAGTAACCAGGGTATATATAGGAAGTTCAAAACCCTATTTTATACTTTCCCGTCATATTAAAAGTGTCCATATTTCTTTTTTTATTTATATCATTACAAATTTCTACTTTCAAAATTTATTAGTTAATTTTCAAGTTTGCCCTTAAACACGTGTAACTAGCGTTAATAAATAATATTAATAGACTTAATTTCTAAGAGTATTATTGTTATTTAGTAAGCAAAAAAAAGTAACTATTCAATCTAATTTGAACTTTGTGTTTTTCAAACCATGACACTTAAAAAGGAACGAATGGTATATTTTTGCTTATTGTTACCCTCATGTAAATAAATGTACGTTATGGGGTTGCAACATTACGTATGGATGGAATTCTACAATGACTACATCCGTGTTTATTAGAAAACGAGTTAGCAAGAACTACATCGTTTGGAATCGTTTATGATGCTATAAAAAATTGTTGGGCATCATTTAAAGTACAATATATGTACATGCAAGTGGCCTTCAAAATTGAAAACAAAACGTAAATACTACTTTTATGGTGTGTAAATTCTTTAGCCAGTAAATTTTAAGATTTGAATGTATAACACATAAAACTATTTATATACGTTTCGTCTAGTCAAGATTCATTCAGTGACGGATCCAAGAATTTTTTTAAGGTAGTACACTAATTTTAGATGCTTCAATTTCATAGAGTTAGGTATAAAAAATCCCGGGTCAGTTTGAGGTTCGGGTCGGTTCGATGGTTCACACAAAGTTCATTACATAATAAAAATACGATAAAATGAAAAAAAATCACTGTCATTAGAAATTAAAAAACACGTAATACAAATACAATAGTCCTTATAATGACCACGAAAAGCTAATGAACCATTCAACAATGCTTCTAGCCGAAGCATGTAATCGGATTCTATATTGTTTCTTATGTATATCAATTCATTTATCAACAATTACAAACTAACAATTTAAAAAAAAAACAAACAAACTAACAAATTAAAACTAACAAACTAAAACAAAATAAAACTAACAAATTAAAACTAAAATTTAACAAATAACTTTTCAATTAACAACATCAAGAACAATTAAACATTTAACAAATAAATTTAAACTTATCTTCACAGTGGGAGAATTCAAGAAAGAGTAGCAAGGCAAGAGGAAGGAGCAACAAACCAACGGTGGTGTTTGGTCGACCGGAAAAGAAAAGCAACAACGATGGTCGGGTAGTAGTGTGCGTTGAGTGAATGCGTATTGTGTTACTTTATGTTTTATAAAACCCTAATTGATATAAGACTGAATTTAAAATACAAAAAAAATGTTGTAAAGAATCGCTGGCACAGAGAATCGAACCACCGACCTTCAGATTGCAGAACTAATGGCTTACCAACAAGATCAACACTAATTTTGTTAACAAGGTGGTTCCTTCCTAATTATAAGGTGGTTCTCTCTAATATTTTCTATATATCATACACTATTATTTCAAAACTCGGGCGGTTCCGCAGAACCATCCATTTGTTGTGTAGATCCGCGATTGGATCCATTCTTGGCCTTCGAGTAAGGATTCGTGGAAATAGAATGTTAAAGACCAAAAAGAATTTGTAGTAAAATATATAAAAAAGTCGATACAAAGAAAAGTGCTCCCGTCAGTTTCGTGACAAACTAGACAGAATAAAAGTGTTCCCAAAAAAGTAAACGTCTTTTTTTGGCGGCTTTTCTTAACAGATTACCGACTAGTGCTCACCTCTCAAATAAAGGGTTAGACATTCGGTTTATTTTGTGCCCGTTTTGTGCATGAGAAATTGAACCAACTAACCATTTGTTTACAATTTATGGAGTAGCCTTTGCAGCTTGGGTATCAGTTCTCGTTTGAATTCAGTTTTTCGAGCTGAATACAATAGAACCAAAAAACATATACCTGGATAGATCAAAATCATTTAACTAAGAAGAAATCACTTGTGGAAAGAATTTTCTTTGCTTTTTGGTGGATCACTTGGAATGCTAGGAACGAAGCGATTTTCGAAACCAGCTACATGAAAATAAAGTTAACATCTGATTCCGTTCTATGTTTTTTGTTTCTTTGGATTATTATTGAAAATAAAAAAGCTAAAATATCTTGAACCAAGTGACTAACTAATAAAATAGCCAAATATTAGGTTCTGAAAGAAAAAATATATATATATATATATGGATTGATTTCTTTGAGAATCACTTTGAGTTTTAAGAACTTGAAAGAACCCAACGTAACAATTTTTTTCCGAATTTTTTTTACACATGTGTAATACGTAAGTGTAAGTGATGTACAAAAAATTACGGTATTTTTTTACACACCGAAATGACTTTTTACACATGTGTAACTAACGTTTAAACTTGTGTAATTATCAAAAATATTTATTCTCTCTTCTGCTTCATTTTTTAATTAAATTTAATATCAGTCACATATTTCATATCATTTAATTAAATGTGTGGTTTAAAGCCGAGGAATCACTCAATTCAATTAATTCAAATTTATTAGAAGGTATGATTCAAATAGTGGGATTGGAATTGGATATATCATATGTATGTCTTCCTTGTTGAAAATTAGGGGCAACAAAAAACAACACGACATTTTTGTTTGGCCTTAATTTCAAGAAATCTATCATTTACATTAATAAAAACGGGTCAAATATAACACAATAACAGCCTAGTTTCTTGACCGGCCGAAATGAATTAGGAGTATCTCAAATGAATCTCAAATGAATTAAAACCTAACTTATATACAACATAAACTTCTTTTAACATAAATATTTTAATTAATAAGGAGCCTATCATACGATAAATTTATTCGATGTATGCTCATATTATATCCGGTTAGTATTATGATACGTCATTGTTGTACTACAAGAAAAATAATTACTTATAGGGTTAATTGTTCCTTCTATTTAACCTAAATAATGGATATGTGGTCGAGGTTTTAAAGTAATAAGATTGGGGTTTAAGATTTTAATTTTGTAATAAGTATGGGATCTAATACTATCATTATTTTTTTTTGTTAACTTTAAAATAACCAAATTACTCTTCAATAATCAACCGGACTATTTATATATGTAAGACTAGCATTCCCGGCCCGTTTTTTATCCTTATATATATCTATAATTACACTAAAAACACTATATTTCTCTATCATGTTTAATATAATAATACTTTTTAATAGATTTATTATTACAGTTTTCTCTCCCATCTACTTACAACCAACTCAACAAACACTAAAAAACAAATAAGGGCAAGCAAAGTTTCCTCAAATTTACAAAAAATTACTACATTTTCTCTCTTCACCCTATAATTTACACTCACAACCATTCATAACCCCACCACATAATTTGCAAGCTCATCTCACATATTTTAGAGAATAGATTGAGAATGCTCTAACAAGGTCTATGAATTTCATTTTATTATAAAACGACCTCAAATATAGGATTCTTTTTAGAACTATTAAAAGGTTTAACCAACCTTGGTAATACTCCATTTGTCCCATTAAAAGTGTTCACATTTCATTTTTATTTTTCTCATTACAAATGTCCACTTTCAAAATTTATTAACCAATTTTCAAGTTTACCCTTAAACACACACAACTAACATTAATAAACAATATTTATGGACCAAATTTCTAAGAGCATTGTTATCATTTGTTAGGCAATATAAAATAGTAATTTAATATATCTTAAATTTTATGTTTTTCAAAATAAGACACTTTAACTAGGAAGAAAGGAGTATCATATTATAATCTAGTCAAGTACCATAAAGTAATGTTAGTTCATCTTTATTTTTCTAAGGGCATTGTTATCATTTGTTAGGCAATATAAAATAGTAATTTAATATATCTTAAATTTTATGTGTTTTTAAAATAAGACACTTTAACTAGAAAGAAAGGAGTATCATATTATAATCTAGTCAAGTACCATAAAGTAATGTTAGTTCATCTTTATTTTTTTTAAAGGCATTGTTATCATTTGTTAAGCAATACAAAATAGTAATTTAATATATTTTAAATTTTATGTTTTTCAAAATAAGATACTTTAACTAGAAAGAAAGGTGTATCATATTATAATCTAGTCAAGTACCATAAAGTAATGTTAGTTCATCTTTATCTTATATCATTTAAATCATTTCTAAAATATACACACTTTAAGGTGTAACTATTTAAAAAGTACGTTAGTTGATAAATTTTCTAGAGCTTTGTTTTGTAGTGGATGAGAGAATCAAATGAAACTTATAAGATTTAAAATAAAAAATAAAAAAACTAATAAATGAGGAACATGAGAGAAAGCACGGAGATAGCGTGGTCTGAGTTCGCATTTAACGTAGGACGGTCCCGCCATCATTGAATTCACACACAGTTGAATACCAGACATGTTACAGAGCCACCGTACCTCCGCCGTCCAAGTCCACATCTCCAGTCTCCGGCTGCCAAGCATGGTTTTCCGAGCCAAAAATATTCATCATCAACCACTCATGCTCAGACTACCAGCGCCCTAGCTGGACTCTTCCACTCTGAGAGAGGGTACAAAACTAATTTATGAAAAATAAATACAGAAAATGACTTCATTATTAACTTTTCTCTTGAATCTCTTATCTGTGCATGCGTAAATTAAGCTACCTGTATGTTTTATTAATAATTCTAGTTAAGGTTGATACAAAAAGATGGATTATATATACTTACATAAAGCCACCGACCTCTTACAGTTGTTTAATTATGTTGTGCCTAATATTGATGCTTTTGTTATTGATTTAAGTCCGAACCTAACTGGATTAGCATGCAAGTGCAAATGAAACCATCCGTACGCGAAAACCATATAAACCAAACTGCGAATTAGAAAACAAATACCTATGGATTTAAGGGCTAAAAAATACGCACGTAGGTTTGGTTTTACTGTTATAATAATTATTACTAGAAAACTAGGCATTTACGATGCATTTTGAGCTGTAAAACAACCTTTTGTGGGAAAAAAAAAATAAAAATTATAAAAAAAGTGGTGGCAATTGAAAACCATGGTAATTTTGTTGTGGGGCCAAGGATTATTTTGCAATCGAATTTACCGACCCTTTTTACAGTCGCAAATCCTACACATGCCCAGTTTTATAGTTAACCCAAGAGATTCATTCCCCTAGTTTTATTATTACCCATGTATCTTGGAAATTGCTGACTATTTAAATAAAACACTACAAATTTACCGTCAAATCATTCATGTTTGTAAAGCTGTAACCAATTTGTAATTTCTTTTTTTCCTATTTATTATTTTTCGACTCCATTAATTGATAAAGACAATATAGGCTGGTGAAAGTAATGGGAGAGGCCATCTTTTTGAAAAAAAATGAGTTGTGGACCGACGGGAAGTAGTTTAAACTTTAAAGCACAATAACGTTTACGATATTAATTTTAGCTAAATAACAAAATAAGACAGGGAGAATCATATTTCTCCATTTATTTCACAACAAGACTACTCAATGCCATGGTATTCTCGCTTGTTGAAGAAACATGAAATGAATCTGACCTGATCCAAGACGATGTTCCTCGGTGTTCGAGATAAACGAACCACAACTTCATCTTCTTCTCCGGTAGCTTGAGATCTGCAATGGCTTTTTTGGGGGTGTGGAGGTGACTGCTAAGAAATCTCGAGGATCTCTTGTTTACAGACACAAAAATGGTTATGGTGGTGGCTCTTATTGAGAACAACAACCAACCCTTCATAAGGAGGTGGAGACCTCCTTATATAGGGAGCCTCATGGCCACCATCATGGTACCCTAATGGGCCTAGCCCAGTTAGGGTTACCTCCACAAAACCCCCTCAGCCAATAATATTGTATTAGTCCATATAATAAAATAAGCCAAACATGATAAATTAAGGTCGTAAGCCGGGTTTAGTACCATACCCCTACAAGCCCCCCAAGTCCAGTGTTGCTCCTAGGCGTGCAAGCGTTTAGGTGGAGCGCTGGACTTCATAAGGTGTTTTAGGATATGAGGCGGTTTTTTCCCCTTTCTTCGGCCTTGTCTTTATTGTCTTTGAGTTTTGGGAGGTTTTCTCCATGATGGTGACATGTTGTGATCCTTATGATAATAATGGTGCACTGGCATGAATAAGATATAGCACGCATCATAACAATAGTGGCGCGGGGCCTGATAAAAGATAGAGTGCGCATCTCGATAATAATGTAATGCAACTTGCGCGCGAGGCAGCTTACGAGCTATAAAAATAATGAAGCTTGCGCGCGAGGCGACTTACGAGCTATAAAAATAATGAAGCTTGCGCGCGAGGCGACTTACGAGCTATATAAAAAAAAATGAAGCATGCGCGAGTTGCGGCTTATGAGCTATGATATGATGATAATGACTGGCCCACAAGGGCCTCTTCTACGCAGGATGACTATCCCGGCTTGTCTTCAAAATAATAATGGAGGCACAAACGGCCAGATAATAATAATAATGTCATAGGTGCTTGTGCGACTCGTAGCCGAATCTGCAAAAACATATCAACTAAAAGTGGATGTATTACAAGGTTCCCATCTCGGGCAAATTATGAGGTGTGCCCAACCTACGTTGGCACGTGGCCGTTTGGGATATTATTAGGCTCCCGACCTTTTTGTGTTTGGCGCGTGGCCATGTGGGATATTATTAGGCTCCCGACCTTTATGTTTGGCGCGTGGCCATATGGGTTTATAAGGATTCCCAACCTTTAAGTGTCGCGCGTAGCCGTTTGCGGTATTATTAGGCTCCCGACCTTTATGTTTGGCGCGTGGCCGCAGATGTTGGAGCTTTCATGAGGTTGCAGAGGCGACTTACGTTGTTTTGATCCACTGACTTGCATTAGTGACCTGCGAATGTTCATAGGTGACCCGCGGCGTTCATAATGATCCGCGGTGATCGGTGTTCGTCTAACGGAGTGTTGATCTGAGGTGCGCGCATGCATGGAGGCGGAGTGGTGACCCAAGGTCGCGTATGCATAGCGGCGGAGTGGTGATCCGCGGGCGCGCATGCATAGCGGCTGAAAGTTGAGCGTGCATGCATGGCGGAGAGTTGAGCGCGCATGCATGGCGAAGAGTTGAGCGCGCATGCATGGCGGAGAGTTGAGCGCGCATGCATGGCGAAGAGTTGAGCGCGCATGCATGGCGGAGAGTTGAGCGCGCATGCTTGGCGGCGAGTTGAGCGCGCATGCAAGGCGGAGAGTTGAGCGCGCATGCACGGCGAAGGGTTGCGTGCGCATGCATGGCGTTGGAATCTTTCATAGGTGGTGGAATGTGATACGCGACTACGCGTAAGCATCATGGCGGTACGCATGTAGAGTGGCGGAAGGGTTGATCTGCGACTGCGGTGGCAGAATGTTGATCCGCGGTGGCGGGTGTTAATCCGCTGTGCCTGTTTTTGTCCGCCTACGCGCATGAGAAAGCGGTTGACACGCCGTGAACGGAATACAAATAACATGCATGGTGGTCTTCGTGATGGCGGCCTTCATGTCTTCCCGCTTGAACAGTGATGCGGATGCAAGAAACCAAATTTTTGGAGGCGCCCATCCATAATGACGCGGTGTTGTTCCGCGACGGCGCCCACGCATGTGGCGCAGTGTTCTTTTGTGACGTGATTGCGTAGTGTTGATCCGCAAGTATGATGGCGGTGTGTTGTTTAGCGATGCGCATGCACGGTGGCGAGGTGTTGGATCGCGGTGGTGCGTTGCTCGGCGCCAGCGCGCATGCGTGATGGCGCGCTGCTGCTTCATAGCGGTGGAACTCATGCATCGTGGCATGCACCATGGCGGCCAGATGGTTATCCGCGGTGGCGTGTACGCGTGGTGGCGCAATGACATTACCCGGTGGCGAGGTTCATTGTGGTGCGCATGAATGTTAGCATTGTATTGAACCACGACGAGCGCATGCGCGGTGGCGGAGAGTTGTGCCACGGTGATCATCACAACTTGCGGCTTGCTTGCCGGAGCAGGAGGCAGCGTGGACTCTAATTGCCAGCCATGTTTTTGTTTTTTCCGGTGATAGGTTTTTCAATGAAATTCTTGGATGATGATAAGAAAATTGGAAACTGGACCCACCGGGTATTTAGGATCCTACCTCCACTAGTCCCCCTAGTCCAGTGCTGCTCCTGGGCGTGCAAGCGGTTAGTTGGAGTTCTGGACTTATTAGGAGTGCTTGTACCGTTTTTTGGACCCGGTGCTTCCCAAATGTACCTTTTTGCATATGTATACTTTGCTTCGGGTTATAAGAGGTTTAATCATGATGGCGTGTTGAGCGGAGCGGAGCCGCGTTCGGTCTTGTATTCGGCGCGAAGCCGTATGGGTTTATGAGGATTCGCAACCTTTAAGTTTGGCGCGCGGCCGATGGCCGTATGGGTTTGAGGATTCCCAACCTTTAAATTTGGCGCGTGGCCTTATGGGTTTATGAGGATTCCCAACCTTTAAGTTTGGCGCGTATGTTACCCGCGGTGATCGTGTCGGAGCTTTAACTTGGCCTGCGGGAGCCGTACCTGACCGGCCATTTCTTTGCTCAGAGCGTACATGTGATCCGCAAAAGCCGGGCTTGACCCGCGGAAGCTCTAGTGACCCGCAGAGGTTGTACTTAAGCTGCTGGAGTTTCTCGCCATGACCCGCGGTCAGATTTGATCTGCGGTTGCGCGTTAGTGACCCACGGTATGTGAGGTTGGTCCCTTCCAAAATTTAAGTTGCCCGCTAGTTATTCATTGATCCGCGGGAGTTCAAAATGTGATCCGCCAATTATTATTTAGCGCGTGCGGCATGCTATGGCGGAGTTGAATCGCCGGAGCACGCATGCGGCTTGTTTGTTTCGCGAACGGCGTGGAGGTTGATGTTGATTGCGGAAGCTAAAGTTGACCCTTGAGGCTTTGATTGTGCCTTTGTTTCGCGGGAACATTGCTTGCGGAAGCAAAAGTTGATTGCGGAAGCTAAAGTTGACCCTTAAGGCTTTGATAACGCCACGCGGGAACTTTGCCTGCGGAAGCAGAAGTTGACCCTTGAGGCTTTGATTGTGCCTTGCGGGAACTTTGCTTGCGGAAGCAGAAGTTGACTGCGAAAGCAAAAGTTGATCCTTAAGGTTCATAAAGCTTCATTCGCAACGCGGAAGCAAAAAATGACCCCCATGAGATTATAGTTGATCCGCGGGGAGCGATTTTGATCCGCGGTTGATTGAAGTTGACATGCGGGAACTATGGCGGAGAGTAATCGCCGGGAGCGCGCATGCAACCCGCTGTGGCGGAGAGTAATCGCCGGGAGCGCGCATGCAACCCGCTGTGGCGGAGAGTAATCGCCGGGAGCGCGCATGCAACCCGCTATGGCGGGGAGTTGAGCGCGCATGCATGGCGGGAGTTGAGCGCGCATGCATGGCGGGAGTTGAGCGCGCATGCATGGCGAAGAGTTGAGCGCGCATTCATGGCGAAGGGTTGAGCGCGCATGTGCTTTGCCTTAGTTGTGCTTAGGTATTTTTATGGTCCAGCTGCGCAATACGTAGGATGGATGCTATGAGTAATTTGAGCTAAGGCTCATATTATTGGGCTAAGGCCCTAACGTTTTAGAGTTAGAACTCGTTAACGCGTCTGAGCTTGAAGCTCGCGCATGTATGTTTTACTTCGTTTTATTTTTAGTTTGATGTCAATACAATGTTGTCATATTGCTCAAAATTAATAAAGGGAAGTGTGAAACATGTATGCAAAAGGTAATAGAACGCATGTTAAGAAAAAATAGAGCGTATCATTATTCATAATGGCTTAAAAAGCCTTGATTATGAACTTGACAACTTTTACATGAGACATTTTCTAAGTTGTGTTGCGTTCCATGTGCGCGGGATCTTCCATAGGTGGTGGAATGTTGATCCGCGGCTGTGCGCATGCATAGCGGCGATGTGTTGAACCGCGGTGGCGCATGCGTAGTAGCGATGTATCGAACCGCGGTGGCGCACGCGTGGTGGCGATGTATTGTGCCGCGGTGGCGCATACATGGCAGCAGAATGCTGATTCGCGGCGCGCATGCATGGCGGCATACTAAGGATTCGCGGGTGCGCATGCATGGCAGCGTATTGAGGACCCGCGGATGCGCATACATGGCAGCAGAATGCTGCTTCGCGACGCGCATGCATGGCGGCATACTAAGGATCCGCGGATGCGCATACATGGCATCAGAATGTTGATTCACGGCGCGCAAGCATGGCAGCGTAGTAAGGATTCGCGGGTGCGCATGCATGGCAGCGTATTGAGGACCCGCGGATGCGCATACATGGCAGCAGAATGTTGATTCGCGGCGCGCATGCATGGCGGAGGAGTCTTCTGCGTAAAACCAAGGACATGGAGTCGTCTTCCGACCCGCATGGTGGTTTCCGCGGGCGCGCATGCATAATGGTGGAATGCTCATCCGCGGGGACGCATGCATGCATGGTGGCGAAGTCTTCCACAGGTGGTGGAGTGTAGATCCGCGGCTGCACGCATGCATGGTGGCGAAGTCTTCTGCGCAAAACCAAAGGCACGACCCACATGGTGGGTTTTTGCGGATGCGCATGCATGGCGGTGGAGTCTTCTGCGCCAAACCAAAGGCACGAAGTCTTTCAACCCACATGTTGGTTTCCGTGGGAGCGCATGCATGGCGGCGGAGTGGTGACTCACGGGCATGCATGAATGGCGGCGAAGTGATGACTCGCGGGCGCGCATGCATGGCGTCGGGAGTGTTGTTCGCTGGAGCGCACGTGATGACGGAGTACTGATCTGCGATGGCGCACGTGCGACCATCACATTTTTCCGCGATGGCGATGGCGCAGTATATGATGTCTTCCATATTGAGGATGAGAGAGTTAGATCTGTGATTTTAAACCTAAAATCCAGATCTATAACCTAGATCTAGATCTTTTTCAGCTTCATTTTTGCACAGATCTGGAAGCATCTTTTAGATCTATGGATCTTTTTGAGCTTTAATAGAACAAATCTTGAAGCATCTTTCTGTAAACTTTCAGATCTGGATTTTTCTTGGGAGAAAGAAAATCACAGATCTAGAATAATGGATGAACAGATCTGAGAACCGAGACGAAAATCGAAGGGTAGCTAGTTGCCGGTCCCACGGATGGCGCCAATGAAGAAACATGAAATGAATCTGACCTGATCCAAGACGATGTTCCTCGGTGTTCGAGATAAACGAACCACAACTTCATCTTCTTCTCCGGTAGCTTGAGATCTGCAATGGCTTTTTTGGGGGTGTGGAGGTGACTGCTAAGAAATCTCGAGGATCTCTTGTTTACAGACACAAAAATGGTTATGGTGGTGGCTCTTATTGAGAACAACAACCAACCCTTCATAAGGAGGTGGAGACCTCCTTATATAGGGAGCCTCATGGCCACCATCATGGTACCCTAACGGGCCTAGCCCAGTTAGGGTTACCTCCACAAAACCCCCTCAGCCCGATAATATTGTATTAGTCCATATAATAAAATAAGCCAAACATAATAAATTAAGGTCGTAAGCCGGGTTTAGTACCATACCCCTACACTTGTAATCGTGACTATAATTTCAATATTTATATGAAAACAAGAAAAACTAATTATATCAAAACTCATGTGGTAACTTTGACACGTGCATTTTCTTATACATTTAGCCGAGGTTGAATTATATTTTACTTTCTAGTAGCTGGAGCTAGTAAAATATTTATAACTAATATTTAGATTGTTACTGATCTCCAAAATGGTTGTGTTTTCTATTTCAAGAAAGTAGCTTTAGATGGTGAATTCAATTCCTCAAAAGTGGTTCTTATGTCACCGTTTGGAAATAATATTTATGTTACTCGATTTCGATTTGGACATGACATCCTTGCACAGGACTATGTTAAATCTTCTTGTATCATTCTAATTTTATCAGATGTCCTGAAGTAATATATGTTAGAAATCTTGTATAAACAAATCCGAAAGAATAACATAATTAAAGAAAACACTAAACTGGGCTTGTGTTTAACACAATTCCCTTAAACAGATTCGCGGTCTGTTCCTAGGGTACTCCGGTTCGAAACAGAATCGTCGTTCTGCCGGACTGATCGCTTGCCTGAAATGAAAACGAAAATAATATTGTTGCAGCAAAGAGGAAGATGAAGTCTGTATGTTGGTGTGTCTAAAACGAATTCAAAAAATTGTCTCACGCGGGCTCGGGTTTTTGGAGCTGCATTCGTGTCCGCAGGACGTGCAGGCACGCACGAGTTCGATGAATTTCTAGTCCGAAAAAAACCCAAATTTGCACCCCCTGCGCGCGCGTAGGACTTGTTATAAAACATGTCATAAAGATTCAAATGAGTGGTAAATGTTCTACCTTATATACCACTCATTATTTTGTTCCCAATCCGATGCGGGACAACCTTTACCACTTCCTTATTAAGACTTCATTCACACACACTTTTACTTAAAACTTCCAACAATCCCCCACATGAATGGAGGTCGAAACAACAACATTATTCCGATTAGATTTCAGCAGTTGAATCTTGCATACAATAGGTAGGTGTTGTCCTTTGAACCTTTGCTTATGAAGCATACTTAGCCCACTGACTCTGAGTAGACAGTGATGTCTTCGAACTCGTCTGCCGTTTGTGTAGACGACAATACACTTCACACAAGACTCTCCCTGACAAAGCCAAGTCCTTATAGTTATGTTCGTTATCGTCATGAACATGTGCCTGGTTCTGCAAGAGCTATTAAGTATTGTGCCCAACAACACCCTTCGAAGCGACCCCACTTCTCTCTCACATAGGTGATTCACCATGTATGACTACCTTGGTCGAATCATTAAAAGCCATATGCTTACCCTCACACTTGTCACTTTAGGAAAGGACTAGGAAGGTTACCTAGCTATGTAGTAAACTCCCTATTAAATTGTAGGGTTATCCCCCCCCCCCCCCCCCACAATGACCACAATAATTCATACAATTAGGTTTTCCTATAGAACATAATTCTTGGGATTTCCAATCTATTGAGTTAGGTTTCGTTCGTATGAACTTTAATTTTTCAAGGGCTTCAGTCCCATTCCCATGGATGACTTCTGAACTAACTCTCTACTTAGGCCTTGTGTTAGCGGGTCCGCAATATTATCTTTGGACTTCATGTAGTCAATAGTGATAATTCCAGTAGATATTAGTTGTCGTACCGTATTATGTCTACGTCTAATATGTCTATTCTTACCATTATACATTGTGCTTTGAGCTCTGCCAATTGCCGACTGGCTCTCACAATGTATACAGATGGCCGATGCTGGCTTAGGCCATCTTGGTATATCCTCAACAAATTGACGTAACCATTCTGCCTCTTCGCTCGCTTTATCTAGGGCGATGAATTCCGATTCCATCGTGGATCTAGCGATAGCCGTTTGTTTTGACGATTTCCACGATATAGCAGCACCTCCAAGTGTGAATACATACCCACTTGTTGCTCTGGAATCATTCGTGTCAGATATCCAATTTGCATCACAGTGTCCTTCGATAACTACTGGATATCTGTTATAATGTAACTCGTATTCCCTAGTGTATCTTAGGTACCGAAGCAACCGAATCACACAATTTCAATGACTTGAACTTGGGTTGCTTGTGTATCTACTTAGCTTGCTCACAGCATATGCTAAGTTGGGTCTAGTACAACTCATAAGATACATCAAGCTGCCAATAATTATTGAGTATTTCAACTGGTTAACGGGTTCACCTCTATTCTTAGCTAGATGTTGACTTGTGTCAATGGGAGTTCTAGCTACATTAGAGTCATTCGCATTAAACCTCTCAAGAATTTGGCTTACGTAGTGGGATTGACTTAAAACAAGTCCGTTTTGGGTTCGTGTGATTTTAACTCCCAGAATCACATCCGCAAAACCCATGTCCTTCATGTCAAATCTTGCTTTTAACATGTTCTTTGTGGACGCTATGATTTTGTCATCACTTCCAGCAATGAGCATATCATCTACGTATAGACACAAAATGACATATCCATCGGATGTGTCCTTCACATATACACATTTTTCACATTCGTTGATTTTGAATCCAGCATCAAGCATGACATGATCAAACTTTTGGTGCCATTGTTTAGGAGCTTGTTTCAATTCATACAAGAATTTCACAAGTTTACACACTTTCTTTTCTTGCCTAACGGCTATGAAGCCTTAGGGTTGTTTCATGTAAATCTCTTCCTCCAGATTTCCATTCAAGAAAGTTGTTTTTACATCCATTTGGTGAACTTCCAAGTTTCTAATGGCGGCAATGGCAAGCACCAACCTGATAGAGGTTATTCGCGTAACTGGTGAATACGTATTAAAGTAATCTAAACCTTCTCGTTGTTTATATAATTTGATCACCAACCTTGCCTTATAATTATCGATGGTACCATCAGGTTTCATCTTCTTTTTTAAGATCCATCGATATCCTAGTAGTTTACACCCTTGAGGAAGATCCACTAGTTCCCACGTATGATTTTGTAAGATATAATTTATCTCAAATTTGATGGCCTCCCTCCACTGAGGCCCTTCAGCGGAATTAACCGCTTATTGATATGTTTGAGGTTCCTCTTCTACCATGTAGGTAAGGAAATCAGGGCCGAAGGATTTTTCAGTCCTTTGCCATTTACTCTTTCTGATTTCAACCTCCTCTGCCTCAGATTGTTCCCGAGGTTCTTCTTCAGTACCGTCGTTTATAATAGCTCGGTTTTCCTTTCTCTAAACATGGAAACATATGTTCAAACCATGATGCATCCTTCGATTCTATTATGATGCCATTGTTTACTCCAGGGTTCTTGGAATCATGCACAAGAAATCGAAATGCACCACCAGGACAGGTATATCCAATAAATACACAATCCATGGTTTTGGGTCCTAGTAGTAGGCGTTTTGGTGGAGTCACCACTACCTTGGCTAGGCACCCCCACACTCTCAAGTATTTATATGATGGTTTATTTCCCGTCCATAATTCATATGGCGTTAGATCTTTCTTCTTATTCGGTATCATGTTCAAGACATAATTCTCCGATAAGATTGCTTCCCCCCACATGTTCGCGCTTACCCCAGAACTTATCATCATGACATTCATCATTTCTTTTAAGGTTCGGTTTTTACGTTCCGCTATACCATTTGATTGAGGAGAGTAAGGAGGCGTGAGTTCATGTATGATTTCTTCTTTTTCACACAAGTCAACAAAAGGTGAAACATATTCACCTCCTCGGTGACTCTTTACTCTTTTGGTTTTTCGATTTAGTTGATTCTCAACTTCGGCTTTAAATAAGATAAACTTATCAATAGCCTCGTCCTTACTCTTAAGTAAGTAAACACAGGAAAACATTGTACTATCATCAATGAACGTGATGAAGTACTTGTTCCCACCACGAGTAGGAATTGCTTTTAGATTACACACATCGGTGTGAATCATCTCGAGGGTTTCGGTAAATCGATCAATCTTTTTGAATGATGATCTTGTTTGTTTTGCTTCGACGCAAGTTTCACATTTATTATTTGAGTAAATATCGAATGTTGGTATACAATTAAGTTTAATCAAACGCCGAATGGAATTAAAATTAACATGACCTAGTTTACCATGCCAAACATCAGAGGACTCAAGCATATATGCAGAACTAGTAGCATTCTCATTCATTTTATTAAACACAGTTACATTCAACTTGAACATACCATTGAGGGCATAGCCCTTACCAACATACAAACCATTTTTGGTCAACACGACCTTATCAGACTCAATCACCATTTTGAAACCAAACATGTTCAACTACCACCCTGACACAAGATTCTTACGAATTTCGAGAACATACAACACATTTGACAAAGTGAGTTCCTGTCTTGAAGTCATCTTCAAAACCACATTCCCCTCACCTTTAACTTCGGCCATAGCGGAGTTTCCCATAAACACCTTTTCTCCATTAGTCACCTCTTTGAAAGTGCTAAAGAGACTTTTGTCAAAGCAGACATGACGGGTAGCCCCCGTATCGACCCACCAATCTTTGTTATTTTGCCCAACCAATTTAACTTCGGTGACCAAAATCGAGAGGTCCATGACCATTGCAACAAGGTTCTCAACCTCTCGAACCATGTTCACTTGTCGAGCATTTTCTTTCTTTTGAAGCTTGCATTCATTGGCCCTATGGCCTTGCTTTCCACTATTATAACAAGTTCCTTGGAACTTGTTTTTCTTCCCACCCCCCTCCCTTAGGACCAAGGTTGAAGACTTTCTCATGTTCTTCTTTCCACCGTTTTTATTACCCTTTGAAGATTGGCCATGTTCAACAACCTTGGCCTTTGTTGTTCCAGGACCGTCAATCCTTTTTAATGCAATTTTGATATCTTCTTCAATACGAAGACGAAAAACAAGATCTTCAATGGTAATCTCCTTTCACTTATGCCTGAGATAATTCTTGAAATCGACCCAACTTGGTGGTAGCTTTTCAATAACACATGCAACGTGGAATGTCTCGCTAAGCGACATTCCTTCTGCATGAATATCATGAAGAATAACTTGCAAATCTTGGACTTGACTCATAACAGTTTTTGAGTCTATCATTTTAAAGTCCAAGAACTTAGCCACCATGAATTTCTTAGTACCGACATCTTCCATTTTGTATTTGTGGTCCAAAGACTCCCATAATTCTTTGGCAGTCATGGCATTAAAATACACGTTATAAAGTGCATCCACCATGCCATTCAAGACATAGTTTTGGCACAACAATTCCGAATGATTCCATGCCTGAACCGCGCTAAATGATTGCGCATCCATTTCCCCTTCATAAATTTGGGGAACAGTTTCAGTCAAGAACCTCACGAGGTTCAAAGTGGTGAAATAAAAGAGCATCTTTTGTTGCCACTGTTTGAAATTCACACCGGTGAACGTTTCTGGTTTCTCAGCATGAGACGTGACTGTAGCAGGCATCGGAGCAACCAAACCGGTTGTGACAGCAACATCGGAAGTGACGATTGAAGATTCGGCAGTACTCATGGATTGGGATTCCATTCTGAAACGAAAATAGAAGAATAATCAGAGGTAATCTATTTAAGTTTGTTAGAAAACTTGTATAAACAAATCCGAAAGAAGAACAAAATTAAAAAAAAACAGTAAACCGGGTTTGTGTTTAACACAATTCCCTTAAACAGATTCGCGGCTTGTTCCCAGGGTACTCCGGTTCGAAATAGAATCGTAGCTCTGTCGGACTGATCACTTGCCTGAAACGAAAACGAAAATAACATTGTTGTAGCAAAAAGTAAGATGAAGTGTGTATGTTGGTGTGTCTAAAACTGAAGAATGGTCATGGTATTTATAACCAAGAATCATAATCATATAATCAGTTTTGATATATGACCATTAAAGAATATTAAAGAATAATAATATTCATATAATGACCATTAGTGCAGAATTGAAAACTGAATAATAGTAATCATAATCATTATGATCATTAATGGTATTATTGACCAGACCAACAGATTTTGAATTTAAAAAACGAATTCAAAAAATCGTCTCACGTGGGCTCGGGGTTTTGGAGCTGCATTCGTGTCCGCGGTACGTGCGGGCACGCACGAGTTCGATGAATTTCTATTCCAGAAACCCAAATTTGCACCCCCCTGCGCGCGCGCAGGACTTGTGGTAAAACATTCCATAAAGATTCAAATGAGTGGAAAAGGCTCTACCTTGTATACCACTCATTATTTTGTTCCCAATCCGATGTGAGACAACCTTTACCACTTCCTTATTAAGACTTCATTCACACACACTTTTACTTAAAACTTCCAATAATATATATGGAGTTTAAGATATATTTGGAAACTAAAGCAACTATATACTTTTTTTAAATATTGCCAAAAATTTCTCACAAAAGATCCAATTAATTTTTTCCTAATCTTTTATTTTTGTTTTTTTAGCAAATAGGGATCCGATTATTAATGCTTAAGAAGTTAAGAGATCGAAAACGAACAAATTCGAGAACTCAGAAGTTACAATCATTGAAGAGTAGGTTGGACAAACTGAAGTAGTTGATGAATAGTTGTAACATCCAGAAAACTTCCATGCCATTCATGCCAATTTTTAATGTTATGGAACCATTTGGTCATTCTTTCAAACTTAAAGTATATGGTCTAATCTGTAATAGACAAAATTTGAATGAGACGGATTGTCTCATTATTAGACGGTCTGTATCAAACCAAACCTAGTCTCAAAGGTATCCTAGATGTGATGGAGCGTCTCACTAGTTTACCCTTTGAGACGGGGCGGGCCGCAATTATGAGACGGACTGTCTCATAATTAGACAGTTCGTCTAATCACTTCTAACAGCATGATATGTCAAAATCATTTGCTACATGGTTGTTTGCTATTCATAACTTATCCTGCACTCCTTAGCCTATAAATAGAAGTCTTAACTCATCCATAACCCTCACCAATCACATGAATCATTCTCTCACTAAAAAGTCTAGCTAGATAGTGTTTTGAAGTTGTTTTAAGGGTGTTTAAGCAAGAACAAGTTAAAGGAGTAGATTCAGGTCGAGTTCAAGTTTTGATCAAGTGTTCCAAAGGTTTAGAAGTCATTTTCAACCAATCCTAGGTTCTGATATAGCTTGGAAGTAAGGTAGGTGGTTAAAATACTCATTTTTCGTTTACTTAGTTTAAACTAGAATCCAAGAATCGATCCAACTCTGTTAAAATGATATACAGATGCACTATACATGTTTTTATACTTGTTCATATTCATATAATGGTTAAACAGATTAGACGGACCATCTGATCAATATATAGTCCATCTCATCTTCAATTTTGATACGGGTCAAAAAAATTTAAACGGCATGTCACATATATACCAACCGTCTACGGTCCTTCTTAAATCAAAATCAGTCAAACATCATGATATGGTCCGTCTCATATTAAAATTTAATATTATATTTATAATTATGTTTTAAACCATGTAAACCGAAACGATCTTTATAAACGTGGTTTGAAACGATAAAACCTAGCCAGTGTGGTCTGTAGCTGGATCAAGAAACACAATCCAAGTATTTTTACAAACCTATATTACTTATAGGTTAAAATCATTCATACAAGAAGGTTTTCAAACGAACAATGAAGGTACGGGTGAATCTGTTAAACCTTTACAAACAGTCAAAACATATTTATATATACTCTATAAGATGAACATGTTGTTTATCTTAAAGAGTCAGTAAAAATTTACATAAGATTACGTGATATCTAAAATCGTTATAATACAAAATAGAAAATAAAAGCAACTCAGATGGATTACACATGTGTTTGGATCCAAACATGCTCAACAAGCAGCCATAACCAATTCTCCACAATGGGCTACATGGCTTGGGGAAATCTTGGATTTTGTGTGTATGGCACTACATGGCTCGTAGAAATATTGAAATGTTTGTGTATAGCAGTGGTACAAATCCTTGAAATAAAAGACGTTTCCATTGAGCTTGTACAGAAAACTATATTTGTATTTTAATAGTACTTTAAATGATTTTAGAGTTAAACGTTTCACCAGCATACACCTGACGTATTTTTTCCCCACATTGCTGGTAATTAAGTTCAGTAGCAAAATCAAGGATTAAAAGTCATCACGGAAATAGAAGTTCGTGTTACAATATGGCTCGGTTTTCATAATGAAATCCTTGTAATATGTAAAACAATGTTTTGTAAACAAATACTCGAGTAAAGTTTCAGTGTAAACTAATATTTTATAACTTTAAGTCTTCCCCTAAAATCAACTCACGAACTCTGATATATTTACAGTACATGTACCAATTGTTGGTTATACGTTTAGGCCCTAAGTAGGGTTGTAACAGGTTGGTAAAGCCATCAGTTTCAGTGATTTAGATATTAAAATATTAGTATAAAGATTTAACCTTAGGTCATTTTTATTATTATGATTATTATATTCCGTAGAGATAAGAAAGGATTGGTACTCTTCTTATCCCTAAAACCAATTAGTGCAGGTGTATTACGTAAACAACTTTGGTCATAGACAACGAGTAGCTAGACGATCCAATCTAGCACCCGCGCCTGAATTATCAGACATGGCCAGCATCAACAATTACTATACTAACTTTTTCGGTCAAAATCACCCGATAGTTCCGATGTTACCAAACGGAATCCAACCAGTGTATCTCCTGGGAAGCCAAAAAATGCCAATAGAGATATCTAACGACAATACCGATAATATACCACCCATCAGAGATCCCATCATATCAAGATTCGGAAGAAATCGAAGTTCAGATTCGTCCAGTTGGATGAATTATCATTCTGATTAGAGTAAGTGGCACTTTGGATCAAGGCACCAAATTATCCTGTCCCATAACCAATAGTGAGACTAAGCACAAAACCGAAAATGAGGGTTACTATGCCCTATCAAAAAGTGGCATTCCAAATGCAAACTAGCTATCCATCTGAACACATAGAGGAATAGGATTATGAAAAAGAAGAAGAAATAAAATACCCCCTATGTACTATGTAGGTCGAATACCAAAAATATCTGAGCAAGCTAACGAAATTCGGGATGAGGCCCTACTCACTGAAGAGTTTTGCACAAATAACATTCCTGATGAAGAGATGCATGCTTAAGTTGAAAATTTACATTTATACCCATAGGAAACATCATATCTCTTCCCATCTGCATTGGCACGTGTAGCGTACCCGAACCTGCCAAATGCGGATATGGATGAAATGAGAAATGAAAGGGTTGAGAAGAAAAGAGTAGGCAAGAAAATCATTAATAAATGTGATAAATGAGAAGCCTTGTCAAGAAATGGGTCATGAATTAGAATAGAAAGTTATTAAGGATCATTTCTCTTGTTGTTGTTTTTTTCCTTAATGTACTACAAATAATGTAATATAAAGAATGTATGTTTTCCTTTATCTAAAGCTTTGTCTTACTTATTTGTAGTATGTCTGGAAAAGGGCAAGCTAACAGCAACCCTACAATCAAAACCAATGACAACGAAAAGTCAGTAAAGAAAATATTCTTGCAATACCAAGCGAATACTTAAATAGAATTCATGATCTAATTAAAGAAGCCGTAAATCTGCTTATTTATTTAATGAAAAACAATCCAAGCGCGAGTGCCTCACATTCCAATAAAAGACTTTAAAAAAGCCGTAGCAAGGGAGAAATGTTTCAATCGAAGAAAGACACAAAGAAAGATTCAAAAAAGAAAGAAGATGAAAGTTATCAAATGAGCTACATTACAAGACAAATAAATTATAAATACAAGAGTGATGTGATTTCAAGGTCTTTAAGGTTTTTAACCCAAAGGAGTTTAACGGTGACAGAAGTGAAATTGTGATCCTCCGTTGGCTGGAGGAAATGGAATCCATAGTCGTCATCAGTAAATGCACTTAACTGGAAAAAGTTCAGTATACCTCCCAAATGTTTAAGGGAGAGGCGATTAATGGTGGAATACCCTGATTGAGGTCAAGGGTACGGAGAATTTTTATAACTTGGAATGGAAAGTGTTTAAGAAATCATTATGAAGAATTTATGCTCGATCCACGAGATGGATCAAATCCATACAAAGTTATGGAATCACAAAGTCATAGGAACGAATCTCACGGAATAAGCCAACTTTAATATTGTAGGATTGTTTCACATTAAGTCCCTTTTATTCAACAAAGTTACTCGTTATATTTATTGACTACCGATATAAACCCGCGATTTGGTTTGCTCACATATGCCTTCGAAAACGGAATCTGCTATGGAGTTAGCCGAATATTTGATGGATGGTATGATCAGAATTAAGGATGAAAGGAAGAAAGATTAGGGAAAATAGAATGTTGGAGGAAAGACAAAGAGGTTTGAAAAGAAGAAAGAGGGAACGTGTAAGTCCCCGTTACCGGTGCCTCACTTTTGACGTTGGATTTACTCATAAACGCAGTTCTAATATCAGAGTTAATTAAAAATTTACGCAGAATATAAAACTTCAACCATAATATATTATATAACTTTCAAATATTGTCTTAACAACATTCATAATCATTTAAATATAAAAAAGATAGTCTTAAAATCATCATAACATTTCATTGAGATGCCAATATTTTCAATTCCATGCCATGTGTCCATATCAAGCGAGCTGCCTCATTCTACTCACTTGCGTGCATACTAAAAGTCAGCTATGATGAGTGAGTTATAGTTAATCATATAAAATACAATACATCCATACACATTTTTATATACGCACCCGAAGGTACACATACATACATAGTTCTTTACCTTTCTTCATACATTCATACAATAATACTTTCATCATTTCCTTTTATACATACATATATACATCTACTTCGTCCTATAACCTTCGCAGATATTATTAGGGTCTGTTCCCTACATTCGCGAATATTATTAGGGTCCGTTCCCTACATTCGCGGATATTATTAGGGTCCGTTCCCTACATTCGCTGATATTATTAGGGTCCGTTCCCTACATTAGCGGATATTATTAGGGTCCGTTCCCTTTCAAACCGTACCTTCCATACGTACATACATCATTAATATATATATATATATATCGTATCTTTAAACTATCCCTTGACGGTACATGCGATATCCAAAGATCGTACATGCATCGTCAAGCATTTATTCATACATAAATCATATAAGGAATACACTTACCATTTAAGGTAAGTGTATTAACTATCACATCGAGTATGCACACAGCCCCGAAAACATAACCAGAAATGGGGCTAGAAGCTCACCTGGATCCTGTTACGTTCTCCGTTTATTGTTATGCCCTTCCTTAACTAAGCTCAGCTAACTATATATTAATTACATGCATCAATACTTGTCCTATCATATTATTTATATTTCAGCCAAATTGGCTAAGTCAGGTCTAATCTAATGGTTTTATGTTAGAATGCATTTTACTTGATTATTAAATCCTTAAACCCTAATATGCATTTGAATACAAGGTATTCCATTATTTTTGTATTCTTTCATTGGTATTCTTTTCTTTCGTATTCGAGTCTTCCCATGCATACTATCATATCTATGTATATAGTGCTCGGGTTACTCAACTCATTTGAATACGTGTATAAGGTAATTAAATAACATTAGATCGGGTCGTGTCCAATCATCTAATGTAATCAAACCCTATGATTGTATTCGAACCTTTAGAGTAACCGAATACCGCGTTGTATCCAAGCCACACTTGTATTCGAATGAGTCTAGTGTAATTGAGTCATGACATGTGATCGAGTATAGCTTGTAATCGATTAAACATTGTATGCGAACAAGTCCCTTGTAATCAATCACATTGTAATCGAGTTGAGGGTTTTATTCGAGTTCCATATACTGTATTCGAGTCAGGCATATGTATGCGAATATAAGGTTGTTTTCGAGTCCTTTCGTTGTAATCGAACTTAATGATGTAAGCGATTGGTCCATTGTAATCGAACATAACATTGTAAGTGAACTTGTCATTGTAATCGACTTTAAGGATGTAAGCGAATGGAGTGTATGTTGTAATCGAATTATTCATTTGTAAGCGAATTTAGACAATGTAATCGATTATAAGATTGTAATCGAGTTCCAATAATGTAATCGAACGAGCTGAATAAATGGGTCACGATTTGGTCCTTTACCATTATTATATTTACTCGTTTTAACCTTACCACCTTATTATGGCTTGGTATTGACCCATAAATGTTCCCTTAACCGTTTTCGGACAAAACTTGACCCGAGTGACCATAAAGCTTGGACCTTCATAGTCCAAAACTATTAAGGCTTGATCTAGGGTTTCTTATGAGTCTTTCATATCCATGGGTTCGTTGAGTTCAATTTAATCATCAAGTTTGAACCTTTATGATTTATCTATACCCGATCTACTCTAGGGTTCAGTTTCATAGCAAACCGTTCATAAAAGTGCAACCTTTAAGGATAAAGAACATACCTTTATGTGTTCGTTAGGTCACGGTTAGCTTGGTTATGAACTTTAATCTTATATCTTGTTATATAGCTAAGATTTATAAGAAAATAAGCTTGTTTGTCCTTGGATCCTTCTTTCCTTCTTGCGGTCGTATGTATAAGAGTATGTGTGCGTGTGTTTTGAGTGTGTAGAGATTTATAAAATATGGAAATGAAAGATTTAGGGTTTTAGGGAGGTTTACGGGAGGTTTGAGGGAGTATTTATACTCTTTTAAGCCCATGGACCAAAGGCCAACCCATTCCTTATTCCATCTTTTCCCACCCAAGTCCATACTCTTCTTTATTTTTAATCTTCATTAAATATTAACACACGTTTCACAACCATAACTTTCCTTTATTTATTTATTATTATAAACTTTAGGATGTTACAGAACGTTCACATACACTCGTTTGATTTGCAAAACTTGTGGTAGAAGGCATTATGAAAATGTTTATGACAATTTGACACTATCCAATTTAATCCATCAGTGACAACATGCAACTTCTGCAAAAAGATTTGCTATACTAAAGCTGTTGCATGAGAAAAACCATAGTTTGTTTTGAATGTGGAGAGAATAGGCACTTCAGTACTGAGTGTCCGAAAAAAAAACCAACAACAACAACAATAGGTGAAAGTTGACATGGTGTCAAGACAGATGCCAAAAATGAAATGTCCGCGTCTTCTTACTCAATACTCGGAAGGCTGCAGAGATATCGGATGTGATCACCGGTACGTTTCCTTTAAATAATATTTATGCTAGAGTTTTGATTTATTTAAGTGCACACCAGAGTTTTATAAATTATAAGTTTTGTAGTCTATTAAATGGACCTCTAGTTAAGTTAAACAGTCACTACGAAGTAGAAACCGCTAATGGAAACTTGATCAGAATTTCCAAAGCTTTAGACAATACAACAGTTTCCTTTGATGAACACGTCATACTTGTATGATTGTTTCCTATGACATTGGTAGGTTTTGATGTAGTCTTGGGTATGGACTAGTTGTCGACTAACCAAGCCCGTATCCTATGTGAAGACAAAGCAATTGATATCTGAACACCAAGTAACAAAATAATTCGTATAACTTGAGATGAGGAAGCTGGAGAAATAGGAATTATCTCAAATATAAAAGCTAGTTGTTGCTTAGGTAAGGGATGCCTTGCATTCATGGCCTATGTAACAAAAAAACACGAACCAAAAAAGATGGAAAAAGTTCAATTGTTTCGATTTCAAAGATGTATTGTAAAGGCTTGTTTTGTTATTAGTATTTTGTATTTACTTATGATGTAAATCTTATATCCTAGTTAGCTCGTCGGTTTGTTTCTTTGTATGTTTTGGCCCGAGGCCATGTAAACAAAGCCCATTGGGCCGTTTAATGATATAATGGTGCATGAGAACATACACTATAAATAGTGTATGTCTCCAATGCAAACTTAACCTTTTTGAAAATACATTTATCTTATCATCTTACCAACTCTCTCTCAACTCTTTCCTTCTTCCTTCTCGGGTATTAAAACAACCAAACAAGATCCGAGATCTCGGTTCTTCACTAGTGATTTCCGCTAGCTAGTTTTGAGATTGATCCAAGTAGACTAGATCTTGTGTTGTTTAATTCTTCCATAGGACCTACAATTGGTATTAGAGCTTTTGGGCTCTACTAGTTGTGGATCTTAGGACACAACCTTTGATTTTAGTCTTGTTTGAGTAAAAGACGGGTTTCAAGTGTTATAGTGGGTTACGAGTTCTTAAAAGTGAAGAACAAGTATTTACAAGCTCAAAAGTAGTTGTTCTTGCTTAGGGTTTGAAGTTGTTTGGTTGTTTATGTGAATATGTGTGAAAAGGTGTTCAAAATACAAGATTTGGGTGTGGAAAGTGTTAAGAATGGATGTTTGTTAGATCGTGAAGGGATTGATGTGACTTTCCTTAAAAGGAAAAAGGTGAAAAGAAGACCAGAAAGTACAATCAGTAATTTCCACTAAATTAATCTAATCGAGTGAGATGTTATCTAATCGAATCCCAGGTTCTCTAATCATTTTTTCAAGTAATCTAATGGAATTAGAAAATCTATTCTAATCGAATCTCAAACCATTCTAACCGAATCACCATACGATTAGATTAGTTCATTCGATTAGATTAGAATCCTCTTCGATTAGATTACTTTGTCATTCGATTACAATAGCCATTTTATTAGATTAGAACTACCATTCGATGACTTGGTCATTCGATTACTTTCCATTCGATTACTTTGGACTTGTAACTTTTTCACTGAATCAATTTGGACTGTTTTAAAGCTAAAGTTTGTTTAAACCATGAAGACTGAAAATGAGGATCTTAGGAACTATATGATCTTTGAAAATGAGGCTGGAACTACAACTAAGCCTCCCAAGCTACTTAGATCGGACAATGATTTTAAAGAATTCAAATGGTGCTTTAAGAACTATATTAGAATCATTAATTACGTACTTCTTAGACCCATTGAGAATGGTCCACATGTTCCCATGATTACCACTGCTTATGGTCGAGTTCCTAAGCCCGTGACTGCTTATGATGACAATGATAGAAAGTTGTTCAATGAAGACCATAAGGCTTATGGTGTTCTTAGTGTTTCCTCTCACATGAAATGGCTCAAACTTTAAGAGATCACACCACGGCTAAAGGCCTTTGAGATGCCTTGGTTAGTAAGTTTGAGGGAAACACTATGATGAGAAACATTAAAAAGGGCATGTTAAAGGGTGAGTTCAACATGTTCAACCATGTGCAAGGAGAATTGGTCACAAATCTCATTCATAAATTTGAAGCATTGATTACCAAGATCAAGAGTGTAGGAATTGATTATGACCAAATTGAAATTAATGACAAGCTGTTAAACTCCTTACCTTATACCTAGAACAATAGTGTGGTCACCATCAAGAGAACAACGAACCTTTAAATAACCATTCTTGATGATTTTACATCCATCATCAAGTCATTTGAGATAGATGACAAGTTAAAAATGGGCAACCACATCAGTTCTTCCAACATGTTGAAATATCTACTGGGTCTGGAGTTAGAACAACTTTTCTGAGCCATGCACATCCCACAATTCATGCTGTTAATGTGGTCAACAATTTTGCTAGTCAACAAGCTCAAACCTCAACCTTCAAGACCACTGCAACTCCTCAAGCTTCATCAAGTTCAAGCTCATTTCAAGATGTTGTCGACAAAGTTGTTTAACAAGATTTGAAAGCTCATGGGATCAAGAAACCCACAAGTAGTCCATCCTACTCTGCTCCTCAAGCTCATCAAGTTGATGACTCCAATATGGCACTGTTTCATGCCTTTATGGCAAGCCATGACGATTTGCTACAAGGAAAACTGCTTCCTCCTCCGTTTCAACAAAGAGACATTCCCGAGATCAACAAAAAGGATCTCAAGAAAATAGACATCAAGTATCAGATGGCCATGGTTGTTCACAGGGCCTTCAATTTCATAAAGAAATATGGCAAGAACAGCTTCAGAGATTCATATGGGAATGTATTTTGGTTTGATAAGGACAAGCTCCACTGTTACAACTGTAGTGAAATGGGGAATTTTTCTAGGGAATGCACTAATCCACCCTCGGTTTCAATTGACATCAAAATCACTGAGATGTCTAAAAAAGAAGGTACGAGGAGAAGTGATAAAAGGCTCGTTCCAAGCTACTTCTCAAAATCAAGAGTTATAATAATCGGTCAAGGAAACACATCCAAAGGGAACTCAAAGTCAAGAGCAAAGGCAATGATCACTTGGACAACTGATGGAAAAAAGCATATTGGGAAGACAACCAATTTGAAGAGCTGATCAATCCTCTGACCTTTGTTGGGATGTCATTTGCAAATGAAGCCAGTACCTCATCTAGCCCTACTACTGAAACACCTCCATTTTTCTAGCATTCCCGAGGTACACAAACTTTGCACTCAAGCTTGTATTGATAAAGTTAGGAACTATAGAAATCATAACTCTGCATTGATAGATGAAAATCTAGATCTTAGATGTCAGAATAATGATTATAAGAAAGCTGAAAAGATATTTGCCACCAGGATTAAAACTCACAATAATGATATGGCTAAACATAATGAAAAACTTTTTCAGTCTGATAAACTAGCTAAATCATGAAAGATGTGTTGTCGAATTAAATGCTAAAATTGATAAGCTAGAGTTAGACATAGCACAAAGATAACAGCCGTTGAAAAATTTGAGTTAGCTTCCGATAAACTGAATGAAATTATTAGAGCACTGATTGGGGAGAAAAAAAAAGACAGGTATAGGCTATGATAATATAGTTGTTCCACCTCCATTTAATGAAAATTATACTAGCCTACCTCACTTTGGTTTTAAGACCCACCTGACAACGAAATGGTCTATGGTATTGGTCATGTGCCAAAACCAAAGACATTTGTTCCTCCTATCTACAAAACCTTTGATTCCATTATTTCATCAGTTAGTCCAAATGGTAGTTCATCATCTTCTTCGGCAGGTTGTGTAGAAGGAAGTACATGTGTGGAAACGGACATGGGTTATGGAGAGAAAAAAATAATTTAAATTCACTTTTTGATTCTAGTGTGAATCTAAAACAATCATTTGTTAACCCCGTCTGTAATAATAAAACATTGAAAAATATTTAGGTGGATCATGTACTATGTGAGAGTGTTAATGTTGGCACTTCTAAAATTAATTTGAATAAGAATGATGTTTCTATGTCTGATAGTGATTGTGAAACAGTGTATGATGAATCTTTTAGTAACATAAATGTGCAAGAAAACGTGTTTGATGAAACAAACGTAACTAGTTATTCATCAAAAGATGGTAAAATTGAGGGAGAATACAATAAAAGAAATAGTTTTGAAAATGAAAAGGCTAGTACATCCTATAAATATATCCCACCTCACAAAAACTCTTTCTTTCAATAAACAAATCAAAATAATTATCCTCAATTATACAATCACTTTGATAACAACTACTATGGTTTTAATCAACAAGATTATGCCAAAGCATTCCATTCAAATGTTTTTGATGATCGAGGTTACAGATCTGATAACCTCTATGCTCCTTTTCAAGCATCATCTTATTCGCCACAACATGTATATCATAGTTTTGATGAGTTCTATAGAGATTCTAGAAGAAACTTTGTTTTGTTTGTGCTTACCATCTCACCTTGCAAGACATTGCAAGAGCTGGCATAGAAAGCAAAGAGAAATGAACAGACAGTTTAATCAATTTGTTCTAAGGCTACACCAAGCCCAAGAGCAAGAACTGATCAAACTGATAGTTCTCCCAGTGAAATGGACGTGAATCCAAAAAGCAGGAAAACCAGTAAACCATCATTTTGGATAACCAAAAAGGAAAGAGCTAAAAGGAGTTCTAAGTCTGAAAGGTCAAAGGACTCACCAAAAAGAAACAAGAAAAGGAATCCAAAGATTGAGAAATCTGAGGATTTTGTTTTAAAACCAAGAAGAAGACAATGCAGAAACTCTTCAAAAACCAGAAAACCTGCATCTGCATGGGTTTCTAAGGACATCTGACACATCCCAAAAATTCATAATCCATGACACGAAATTAAAATATGGTAACTCTGTGGTCGACCTTCCTGATACAACTAAGTATCGGGAACCCATGTCTAATTAAACTGTTAATATGTGTAGGGTCTATCAAGAAGGTCTGTCAACAGTATTTGGTACTTAGACAATGGCTGTATTGGACACGCGATGGGAGACGAGTCCTTACTGTTCAACGTTAAACCGTTTGATGGTGGACACAATTCATTTGCCAGAGACGTGGTAGGAAACATCAAAAAAAGAGGAAGAATGTCAAATGGAATCCTGATGTTTGATGACTTCAATTTGGTGGAGCAACTGAATCACAATCTTCTTAGTGTCTCACAAATATGTGATCGAAAATATTCCACGTTATTCACTGAAAATGAATGCTTGATTCTAAAACCAGGTTTCAAAGTCCCTGAAGAATCTATCTTGATGCGTACTCCGAAGCGCAGTGTTGCTTGAATACTGGACATGAATAGATCTTACTCACAAAGAACCGCTTCATGTTTAATATCTAAGGCCTCAGAGAATGAGTCATCTTTATGGCATAGACGTCTCGGCGACGTAAACTTTAAAAACATAAACAAACTGGTCAAAGGCGAACATGTGAGGGAATGTCCTGTTAAAATTTTCTCTTGCATTGTGATGTAGATGTCATTCTCTAATAAAAAACAAGTATTTATAAAACTTAAATACCTATAACTAGCACGGGTGTAAGGTCGTCTCCATAGAGAATCAGTGGAAAGTGCAAGTAAAGTTCATAAGAATTAATTATTATACCAAGGTGGACAGGCGATGTCAAGTGGTTTAGCAAAAATTGATTTATAAGAACACACGATTACTTTTAAAGCTGTAAACAATTATGGGAAAATTATTCACTTCAGGTTCCGGTAATGTGCTGACCAAATAATCACAGATTCATAACAGTTGGGGTATGAAAACAAACGATACCCTATCCGAATTGCTGACACAACTGAACTCCGGTTTACCCAATTACCAGTTTAATGTTTGAAAACCAATTTTAAGAAATGACTAACGATTACCGGTTCAATGACATAAGAGCTAACCCTACATGTGATGAACACAACCAGAAAAGGGATGCAAAGTTTGATAATCAAAAACATAAACTATTTAAACAATCAATTCATAATGTAAAACAAGATTAAAAACATTCAATCAAGTTCATAAGCATTCAAAACATAGAATCTGATCAAAGTTAGTTTACAGAAAACCCTAACCTAAAGTGAATACAATGGTTTTAGCCTGAAATCGGAATCACGAAGGATTCGCTTATCTGATAAGAGGACGAAAGCATGCGATTAGCGGACGAACCAGAGGCTTCGGGATAATCCAAAATCATTCTAGCGCTTGTACTTGTTTACTAGAATGAAGGTTCACTCGAATGAGGGCTGAAAACTCAAAATATTAAAGTTAGGTTTAATTTTCCCGTCTGGAAGGACTTTAGCGCGGTGCTAAAGTCCATGGGTGAGACCTTAGCGCCGCGCTAAGGTCTACTTTCCTGATTTCTCAACTTTGACTTTAGAGTAGCTTTAAGGTCCCTTAGCGCCGCGCTAAGGTTGTCTGACACATCCTCTTTATTTTCTTCTTTTATTTTACATAGGAAAGCGTGCCAATCATCATGAGTCTTCTACATCTTCGTTTCAAGCCCGTAATTCATCCCGATAAGCGTCCTTACCGTCAAGTATCCTGAAACACATAAACACGCTTGAAGTACCAAAGTTCACATATTATTTAAAGCCACTACGTGAAAATCTCCTTTTAGCCACACATGTGGTCCGGGCGATTTGCCACACTTCGGCTTAAATGTGTGGCTAAAAGGTCTTTGACCACGTTTGAAAACCATCCAGACTAGTTTTGGCCACACATGTTTTTCTTCATGTGACCATTCCATACCTACTCAGGTACTTTTCGCCACACTTTGAAAAAAAAACTGTGACACAAGCTAGCCACATTATAAAAATGTGTGGCGAAATGTGACCTACAGTCATAGTTTGTTTGATCTTTGAAACATGTGACCAAAAACACATGTATTAGCCACACTCAAGGGAAAACTGTGACATTTAACTGGCCACATGTTTTAATAGTGTGGCCAAATGTGACGAACGGCTACTTTATTGATAAGAGATGTGTCTAAAAGGTAAAAGATATAGCCACTTATATTACGTTGTTTTACCTAATGTCACATTTGTTAGCCACATTTTTAAAAATGTGGCGAAATATGACGAACAACCATTATATTTATTAGTAATGTGGCTAAAACGCTTAAAATATTTGGCCACTTATACGAGGTTGTGTGACCAAAGAGTAGTTTAGTATTATTTTTCCTAAGTTTTTTATTGTCACGGATACACTTATTATGTGTGTCTATAAGTGATAAATGGTCACACTTAAATATTTTTAAGTGTGTCCAAATGTAATTAATGGCCACTTATACGAGGTTATGTGACCAAAGAGTATTTTAGTTTTATTTTTTCTAAGTTTTTTTATTGTCACGGATACACTTATTATGTATTGCTATTAGTGATAAATTGTCACACTAAAATATTTTTAAGTGTGTCCAAACGTAATTAATGGCCACACGGTAAATTGACGAGTGGCCAAGTAATCATTGTCCTTTAGTTTTCTTGTGTCGCCAATTTCAAATTGTCAGGGAGATGTACCAGTTTCCGATGATGGTGTTTAAATACCACTCATGGTTTCCGATTTCCCCCACATCGTCTCCAATAATCCAGCAAATCATAATCAACCCATCACCTTTTTCACCATCTTCTTCACCATTGTTTTCGAAAATATTATGGCGCCGGCAAATTGAATTGTACGAGAACAGGGTGAGTCTCCACCCATCTATTATGACCCCACCTTCTTAACAATTGTTTTCCACTTTGATTCTGGCGTCGTCCGAAAGAATCAACGTGTGAGGTATGTTGACTATGTCAACCCTCTAGCCTTTCGGTACCAACAATTTAACCGAATGGTTAGGTTTCTTGGGTACACCACTGCTGATAATTTCAGCATTGTGTTGGAAGTCCAGGGCATCGAGGTCGCCTGGATCGAGTTGAACGGAATCGAGGACTTCAAGGATGTGTCCGCTTATGGGACATTCCATACTGAGGTTCACCTTCACCTGCAAAGGCTAAAAGGACTCCGCCAACACCTCAGACGGCATGTGGTAGAGGATCATGCCCTCTCTTATTGCATAAGAGAATGATCAGATGATAGATTCAGATATATTAATATTATAATGAATGTAAATTAATTATTAATACTCTGTATTTTGGTTATCCTATAATTAACTGTGTTGATGTATTTTATATCAGTTATCGAGCTCGAGCCGGCTCGCGAGCCTAAACGAGTCTGTCATTATATATATATATATATATATATATATATTAATAGAACTAATATTAATATTGATGTAGATTCAGAACTTGAATCTGATGCCAGGTGTTAGTTTTTTTATAATGTAATGTAATTTAAGTATTAACTATATAGTAATAGTATTAAAACAAAAAACAACCAATATGTCTAGTAAGCGTATTTAAAGCGTACTATAGTAATATTATTAAAAACGACCAATATTTCGAGTAAGCGTATTTAAAGCGTAATAGATATAGTAATAGTATTAAAACAAAAAAACAACCAATATGTCTAGTAAGCGTATTTAAAGCGTACTATAGTAATAGTATTAAAAACAACCAATATTTCTAGTAAGCGTATTTAAAGCGTAATAGATATAGTAATAGTATTAAAAATTTAAAACATCCAATATTTATAGTAAGCGTTTTTAAAGCGTACTAGATATAGTTTTTTTTATTTTAATTAACTTTAATGTAGCGTGTGGATACCATTTTGATAGGTAGTATGCAGTTACTAAACTACCAACTATTTTGACTTTAATGACTGCAATAAAACTTCTGACTGAAATTTATTACGCTTATATATATGTTATGTGAATTCCAAACTTGGCCAAGAAGAAAACATCTAAGGTTTCCACAGATCTTAAACATCCCAAAGATCTTAAATTTTGATAAAATCCCTTCCAAAACTCGATGCCATCACCAGATCTTAAATTAGGTTACTAGTGATGGCATTGAGTTTGAAGGGTTTTTTCAAAACTGAATTTTATTTGTTCAAAGGCTTCTTCAAAGTCTAAGACCCACAGATGATTTGGTCAAAGATCTGAGTATGGAGGGTACAATTTTGGTATGCAGATTAGTGAAAAGAAGGGCATAATGGTCTTTTTTTATAAAATGAGTTGATAATGTTTTGCAGGAAAACTAGTTGTTGAAAGTAAGTTGAATTAGAAGCAGAAGAACAATAGGAACAAATAGAGGTTGTGCAAGAAACAAAACCAGCAGGCGGAGAAATGATGACTGTCACAGTATGGAAATAAAGTGGATTAACTGTGACAACATGATGTTGTATTTTATATTTGTTTCTTATTTGGTTTCAGCGTTACACTTGATGTTTGAATGTGTGTATTTAGTTAATGTTTGTTTGAACTTAATGACTGAGACTTTATTGAAATGAATTCGACAAACCGGCCTGTATAAGTAGTAATAGTATTATTAACATTAAAATATTTGTTTACATTGAATTAATAAGTACAAAGTAAAGACTGGTGATATCTTGTATCACAACTAAATTTAAACATTATTGACATCTAACTAGGCGAACAAACTACTGTATCAAACGAATAGTTGGGTTGGTTGTACACGTGGAAATCATCCGGGGACTATGTAGGGTTCAATCTCCATTACGAATAGTTGTAAGCTTTTCCCCGGCCTCCAGTAATCATCCGGGGACTCATTACGAAGCAGTTGATTTGGTTGTACACGTGGTAATCTATTACCCTCATGAGGGAAAGTTACTGTACTATATTCCTCATCGACCTCATCATACGAATGTCTATAATTATTGGATGGAGTCATGAGGACAACATGCTTTTTTTCTATCCAGTTGATCTTGAACATAAAACACCTGGCGTGCTTGCGAGGCCAATATGAACGGATCATCCTTGTGGCCAAATTTGTTCAGGTCGACCGACGTGTAACCAAGAATATCATGTTTGCCATGTTTACGGTCAACCCATCGGCACATGAAGACCGGAATTCTTTTAGTATGATAATCTATGACCCATATCTCTTGCAAAACCCAAAAATAAAAGTTTTGTCCATAGGTCACCACATCTTTTTTGATGTGCATGTCATCCGCCTCTACACCAACCCCGCTGTTCTGGTAAACTCTACCATCATGAGATTTTGTACGAAATGCAAAACCGTTGATTTCGTATGATTCGTATTTGTATACGTTGCGGTTTATCCGTGTGCAATCCACTTTACCGTTTCTGATATAGAACCTGGGGAGCCTGCTAGCTCTCTTTCAACCAGAATTTCATTACAAGGATTAGTTCACCTACATTGCAGAAACTATAAAAAAATTTTAAAAATTATAGAAGACTTAATAAATTGATCTACCTTATCGCGTAACCAGTCACAAAACTTTAAAGTCTGCTCCTTCTTCAGCAATGTTTGTCGTTTATTAGGCATTTGGTTTTTCAAAGAGGTCTTGTGTTGTCTGCAAGTAGGAGTGTAATATATTATGAATTAATATATATATATATATATATAATTTAGAGTATATATGTTAGTAATACTTACTCGATATACGACGCTATTTCAGGCGTATTCTGCAGCACATAGAAATGTGCTCTCTTGAAGAGATCAGGAGAAACTTCAACTGATTTAGAGCCTGTGATAGGAATTGTCTCCCCATTATCATCATGCTTATCATGTGGAATACCAATAGTACTCTTGATTTTTTTTGGTATTCGCTGAGAAACTCGATTGTTTCTTCCGCAATGTTCTCCTTAGCAATGCACCCTTCTGGATAAGTTTTGTTTCGCACATGCCCTTTGATAACCTTCATACACCTTTCAAATGGATACATCCAATGAAAGCATGGTGGCCCACATAATTTTATCTCACTGACAAGGTGCACGGTTAAGCGAACCATGACATCAAAAAATGATGGAGGAAAGTACTTCTCCAGCAGGAACAGTGTAACTATTTGCTCTCCTGCATCTTATCAAGCTCTTCTACAATGATTTCTTTGCTAAAAATTGACTTGAAAAAAATTAAATCCTGATTATAGCATTTCTCATTGGTTCTGGCATGATGGACCGTATTGCAAGGGGTAAAACTGTTGCATAAGCATGCGATAATCATTTGATTTAAGGCCTTGTAGCTTCCTTTTTTTAACATTCACCAAACTAGAGAAGTTAGAACAATACCCTAGTGGAGCCTTCAGTTTATACAATATTTCAAGAAACATGTCTTTTTCTTGAGCTAATAATGTGAAGCATGCTGCAGGCAGTTCTGTTTTGTCTTTTGCATTCGGTTGCAACTCCTTTTTAATCCCTAAAAACTCCAAGTCCTTTCTAGCCGCCAATCCGTCTTTTATCCTAGCGGGAATGTTCAGCAACGTCCCGAAAATAGTTTCTTCTACATTCTTTTCAACATGCATCAAATCAATACAATGTTGGACAGGTAAATACTTCCAATAGCTGAGCCGTTGGTACCATATGTTGAAATTCTTCCAATATGGTTGCGGCGTTGTGTTATCCCTTTTTATCTTACTCCAACTTACGGATTCAGATCCCTTTCCCCATTCATTGTTACTATTTTTGACCTCGTCGTATATCTCTTCTCCTGTCATAGGCTCTTTAGCGGTTCTCATCTCTTCTTTTCCATTGAAGGTCTTTGTTTGTTTTTTGAAAGGGTGATCATGTGATAAATCCCTTCTGTGGGCAGCATAACTCCGCTTCTTTGTGTGATAAAGTCGAACACACTGAGTGTCTCCCCGACACACTACACAACCTTTGAATCCACTGTAAGGGCAACCACATAGTGTACCAAGAGCAGGGTAATCATTAATCATCCATAAAACAAATGCACGTAGTGTAAACATTTCTTGTTTATATGCATCATATGTTGGCTCCCCGACCTCAAATAAAGATGCTAGATCGTCAATTAAAGGCTGTAAAAACACATCAATATTGTTTCCTGGCACTCCGGATATAAATAAGTAAAGCATGATGAACTCTCTTTTCATACACATCCAAGGTGGAAGGTTGTAAATGACTACTAAAACAGGCCATACACTGTGGTTTCTATTGCCTCTATGTACGTCGACCCCATCGGTGGAAATCCCTAGACGAAGATTTATTGGATCGCTTCCGATGGTATTAGAGTACCTGTCATCTATGGCTTTCCATGCTGGTGAATCTGATGGGTGGCGTAAAACACCGGGTTTATTGGTACTCGTGGCTTTCCATGTTAAGTTCTCTGTTGTGGTCTTTGATTGAAAGAGGTGCTTGAATCTTGGAATAATGGGAAGGTATCACAGTACCTTAGCGGCCGTGTTTATGAAAGTTTTGTTAGTCTTCTCATCCACCTTCCACCTTGACTTGTTACAAACTGGACATGCTTCTAAATCCTTGTAATCCTTATAGTAATAATGCAGTCGCTGATACACACATATACCTTTTCGTATCCAGAGCCCATTGCCTTCATCATCCTTTTGCCCTCATACATATTATTTACTATTTCGTTATCTGCAGGTAGCATCTTTTTCGACAATTTCAGAAGTTCATCAACGAACTTATGAGATACCCCATGCTTGCTCTTCAAGTTGAGTAGTTGTACTAATACAGACAACTTGGTGAAGTCAGGACATCCTTTATACAGGGGCTTCTCAGCGTCAACAAGCAGTTGTAGAAACTGTTGATGCTTCTTGTCGCCTTTGAAATTGTCTTTTGTAGTATTTACCATTTCTACAGTTTCACAGGCATCTGTCGGAATGTTGGTGTCAACAAGCCCAGTATTATTACCATAATTAGTTGGAATGCAGGTGCAGGCAAACCCAGTATTATTAACATTAGTTGGAATGTTGGTGTCGGCTTCTCCATATTTTATCCAAGTAGTATAATTCTTATCAATTCCAGGCCTGTACAAGTCATGTTCTACATCGTCTACACTAAGAGATAGAAATTGGTGGTGATGTCTCATTGCAATTACGAACTGCAAAATCTAGAAATGCCTTAACACCATCTTTGTATGCTTTACTGCACCTGTCGCCTACTGACATCCAAGACTTATCCATCTTCCAAGTATTTTTTTATTAACTGTGTCATCAACTATATATATATATATATATATATATATACTAATTAACGCCAATAAATGTAACTGAAATTTTATTATGTATGACACTAATAGCAAAAATATTTGGTACTCACCTGAGATTAATGAAGCTGCTTAGTAGAAATTAATTGATGAGAGTTCAATAAATACACTAGCAGATCATATATTAGGGTTTGGTGAGATTGTGATATTTTATTTGGTCAATAATTTATTTGGTAGTCTTCCATAAGAAGATAACTCAATTAATTGGTGGGTAAAAACGAAAATTTTAAACCTCAAAATTTTGTTATATAAATATTAGAAGAGGTTCTATTATGATCTCAGGGTGTAGCTCAAACGGTTGAGGCGCTTGTGATTAAACATAGATTGCAAATATCGCAGGTTCGAAATTTAGGAGGAACATATTTTTATTAAATTTTTAATAAAATAGATACAATATGTATGGTCAAATATCTCATTTTGAAAACACTCAAACTAAACTACTCATTAAAAGACCTTTAAATCCGTTCAAAACATAAAAATACATCATAATAGCTGGTCTAAATCATAACAAAGTTTCTTAGCTTTTTACTCAGATTACAAAACTAATTAAAAGTCCTAAAAAAAACAAGAAGCAAATAAAATACAATATCTTCATTTTTTTTTCTGATTCAATCCGTGAAGCTACACTCCTTGCAAGTTGATTCTCTAATGACTTATTTGCCCTTATCAAGATAGGAATTATGTCTGTATATCTTGTGCACACACCAGATCTTGTGGATGAAACACAATCAGGCCATATAAATAAATCACATTTTTTGCCCTAAGTTAAAAAATATAGAGTTTAGGGTCAACAGTCAACATAAAGACGGGATGAGTTCCAAAATTATTTGCAATTTCACTAACCTGAGATGCACAATTGTAAAACCTCCGACCTGGATTTTTGGTGGTCCTTGATGTTCTTAGAATGGCTTCTTGACCACAAAAACAATAAACCTGTGATCGATTTCTTCTGTTACTGGATGTTGTGGTCCGCGATGAGATTTCATCCATGAAGATCGATTGCTTCTGTTACTGAATGTTGTGGTTTTTTTAAGTGTTTTATTTTAGTGTTTATGGGGTTGAAAAAGGAGTTTTTATTGAAAAAAACTATATATATATATATATATAGGAGGGTTTTGAAAGGATTTGTTGTACATAAGCATGTTACAAGCGTAATAGACTTTGATTCTTGTTTCCAATTAATCAAAAAACATCAATTAATCAATAACTGATTTTGTACATATGCGTGTTACTAGCGTATTAGAATACTTATATATGTTTTTGTACATAAGCGTGTTACAAGCATAATAGACTTTAATTCTTGTTTCAAATTAATCAAAAACCATCAATTATTGAATAACTGATTTTGTACATAAGCGTGTTACTAGCGTATTAGAATATTTATATATGTTTTGTACATAAGCGTGTTACAAGCGTAATAGACTCGTTTGAACAAATATATAACATATTTTAACCTTATAGTTTACAAAGTGTTTTTGTTTTATTTTTAGATTTAAAAAAGTGTGTTTACGATTTAATAAGCATATCACAAGCGTTTTTAACAAAGTGTTTTTTGTTTTTACAATACATCCCAACATTCAAGACAATAAACTAAAAAATGTATCAATACAACCATTCGAAACCACATTCAAAACATTTAAAAACATATAAATAGTTTCCAAAGTCACCAAATCATAAATGTTCCAAAAATCACCAAACACAACGCGCATTCTTGCACTAATCAAGTTTTGAAACTAACAAAGTACCTTCATTGAAGTCATATTCAAATTTGCACTTATCACCAATCTGTAATTCATTTTCATCCTTGAAATTTTTCCATTTTGGTAAATAATATCTGAACTTCAGATTCGACACTTCACCATGAAGAGTCATTATTTTTACGACCTTAGGATTGACCAAAGTGATTAGCATTCCATCATAGGCATCAATCTTGGTAGCAATGTGACACGGAAGACGCTGTGAAAAGCAAAATTTCAAATATATTATAAAGTTAAGATGATATTGTTAAAATTTAAACGAATATACTTGTAAATAAAAAAGAAATTTAAAAATTCAATTTACCAATTTCTTGTTGACGTGTTCATGTGGAAGACGATTTTAGAGTCATCATTTTGCTCATCAAGATGAATTGAGTTTTGGGAGGAATTACCTTGATTGCTTAATTGATAGTTGAGAAACAGCTGATTTGTACCAGAAAGGATAAATTCTATGCCATCTTCATGAAAGACATTAATATGAAATGTAATATCTGATATGATTTCAAACCCAACAAACGAACCACCTTTCAAGTTTGTTTGTTTAAAAACCTCAATCCATCCATCCACTAGCCTACAACCCATTCCATCCCAAAAGACATGAAACTTTAAATATAAATCTATCTGGAGCAATAACCTCGAAAAGCAAATTCATGTGATTTTCACCAAATTCTTTAATCACATACCACTTAGGGAAATCTTGTTAAACATGTTAATTAATAGACATTTGAATTTGGAAACAATCATTAAAAACATAAATTAAAACTTACCAAGAAATGGACGAGTCGGTTTCTGACTGGAATGTATAACATAGTATCGGATTGATCATTTACGTTTCTTTTGAAAGTAAACAATTCAACATAGATGTTGACTTAAGCTGAAAAACAACATATGTTCAAGCTTCTATACAACATTCTCTGATTATTTCAGTCCAACCGGTTCCAAAATAAAAGTCATCAAGTACTTTGATTATAACTACAGAAAATGTTCTACCACTTTGATCATAAATTAAATAACAGCAGGTATTCGATTTAATGTCAGCAAACATTGGTTGAACAACTTTAGGAATGAGCTATAAGTAACACAAAAAAGTTCTTAGAATGTATATGTTGCAAAACTGTAAAATGTTTCATACAATTTTTTTTTGATAACATTAACATACCATGTTACTCATGGAATCGCTGTCGATATCTACCAAGAACTTAACTCCATTATTGAGACGTGGCATTTTTATGTCAGACGAGTCTATATGTTCAGAACAAATTAACCAGGATAAGCGATGTCTACGAATATCATTGACTACATAAATCACAGTAAACAATGTAACCCACCTGAAGATCGAGAATTGATTTTTGGCACAGAAAACAAATTTCAGAATTGAGATGCGAAATGAGGAAAGAGGGAAAATGGTAAATGATAGGGAAAATGGGAAGTGAGAGGGAAAAAAGAGAAGGCAACAATAGACAAAAAATAGAGAATAATTATAGAGGATCAATGTTTATCTCTACTAGATATTTTATAGATAGAAAATAAATAGAGAATTGGTGGGACCGTGATCACAATCTATATTGGTTAAATTTTTTATTTTATTTTTCTATTATTTTCTACACATTTAATTATATATATTTTTTGGTTTTTGTTTTATAACTTATTACGAGTAGTATATTTCACTTTTTAAAAAAAATATAAAAACATAGTCTTACTTACTTTTTTTATGAACATTCCGGTATAAATTTCGTTAAAAATTGAGTTCGTTTAAAAAATCGTATTTTTTAAATAAAATTAAAATTTTATCCATTATTGAACTACTTATCTTAACCATTAGTAAGATTTTCTGGATAAGATTTACAACTTCGTAATTGAGAAGCTCATAACATTCTAGTGTTATCATTATCATAATGAATAAGTATGTAGTTTTGTATCATTATCGTCTTCTAGGTTATCATCATCACCATATGTGTTATGATGATGATCTACATCATAAAGTTATCATCATTATCATGTGTTATAGTAGTTATCATCATCATAATCATCGATCACTGTCACCATGAAACGGCATCATCATCAGACGTGCGGGTAATCAACGTGGTCATTGTATAGGCTATCGTAGTCGGCGTCGATCATACGGGTAACATATATCTCGTTATCAGTGTTATCATCATCTTTCAACAGCATCATCAACACCAACATATATATGACCTATTGCCATATACGGGATGTAGTAAGCATCGTATGGGTTATTGTAAACAAAACACCCAATATTAGCGATCACTGTCGGCACCATCTTATGAATTGTTGTCGTCATCAAACGACATCATCAGTCCTACAGTGTAACACACCGGCTAAAGCGGAATACGCCTGAGTGTGACGTACAGATTGCCCAAAACACATGTGACACTATTCAGTGACGATATTACCATTAATTAATTTAAACATCAAGTACACAAGTTTGTTACAAGAAATACAAGGAAAATACAAGAACAATTAATAACTTTTCCATTTATTAATATAACCTAAGTTCTAGTGTCTTCTCTGTTTCATCCTCTAATAATTGTACCTGTAACATATATATAAAATAAAGTCAACTATATGAATAGTTGATGAGTTCACACAAGTTTTGATATACGTACATAAAAATCATACAATTCCATGAACAAGTGTAAATGCGCAACTAATGTCCCTTCCAACTTGGATTGTGGACCAGCGTACTCAGATAAGCGCAAGTAAGGTCCTTTCCAGTTGGGATTGTGCACCAAGGTACTCGGATAATGAGGCCCTTTTCCACTCATAACAACAAATGTATTAAGCGCAAGGGGGGGGGGGCGTATGATCATACTATCTTGAAGTAATCCATGAGCAAGTAATTTGTAGCAAGTAACAAGTAAACACACAAGTCCATGATGCGAATTGTAGTTTGTAAATAATAAATAAAAGAAATTGAATTGATAGGATATATATGCTACCCCCAAAATAGTAAAAAGGGTAAAAATGGGTGTGAGAAACTCACCTTGAAGTTGAAGACAAACTTGCAATAAAATCGAAAGTGCGTAAATGAAACTGAAGCAATTTAACTTCACAAACTAGAATCTAAAAGTACAAAATCAATATTAACTAACGACTTATAAAAAGTAGATAAATCGGGTTGTCGGGATTGTTATATATTTTTCATCATTTTATGAAGGTTGATATTATAATATTATAATTTAATTTTAACGATTTATTAAATCTAATATTTTTAAATTACGAGGTAAATGCTAAGTTTGAATATTATAAAGTTTACGGAGTTTGGATGTTAATGGTATATTTTATTTTGAACAACGACATGTTAATGAATTTTAAAGTTTAACGAAAGAAAATATATATATACATATATATATATATATATATATATATATATATATATATATATATATATATATAAGCTAAACTAGTTTTAAACGAATTTGACGGGTTTAAGATCTATAACGTTTATGCATTATGGATCTTCACGAAAATTAGTCTTTGAAAAATAATTATGTTAGCGTGATATAAAGTTTAACGAAATAATATATATTATTTTAATATTAATCAAAATTTTAGCGAAAACTTAACGAAAACGAAAGTCGGGTTTATAGGTGAAAAGAGATTATAACTAATTTAACTTAATATAAATATAGTTTTTATAAAATTTTATTTGGTTAATTACATTAAAAGATAGGTTTTAAAAATAAAAGCAACAAAACTGCCATGACCCGGGTTTGAACCCGGGTCCCCTGATTTACACATCCAGGAACTAACCAGTTGGACCAACATGTTAATTTATAAAAGAATGGAAAATAATATATATATACAAACATTCCAGTTCATCTTCTACACTACCAAACCCTAGAATCTTAATATGTTAATTGGCTCCATGTTTGCACAAATTAGGTTGGGGGGTTTTGTTAGACGGCTTGAAACGATTAGTTTACATATAATACTTGGATTGGTGCCGGAAAGAGGGTGTATGGGTCTTCGCCGGAAAACGGTATTAGGTGAATTAGTTAGCGATTTTAGAGTGCAAATCAACTGAATTTGATGTTTCAGACCGGGTTAGATGAAGGATTTAGGGCTATACATAATGTCAATTGGAACTTATGGCGTGTAATTGTCACACCCTCAAAATCCACTAACGGAGTTTTACCGTCAGAGGGTGTGAACTGGCAGGATCGGAATCATTAGTTATAACCAAACCAAAGAAAAACGTTTAAATGAAAGTAAGTGCGGAAGCGTAAAACCTTAATTCAAAAGTTGCGTCACGCAGGACGACTTAAAACCAAATGTAACTGTTAAAATTAAGTTTGCAGAATAAAAGTGTTTTCATTAATGCATGCTCCTAAACCGCGCGCCCCGCCTCGGCTACCTGAGAATAACATACTAAAAGTGTCAACACAAGGTTGGTGAGTTCACAAGTAAAATAAGATAAATCGTTTAGCGTTTTGCGTAACCTCGTTACGACGTTTAAATGTTGCGTAACCCCGTTACGACGTTTGAGTGTGTTACCACGTTACAGCGTTTGAGTGTGTAACTACGTTACAGCGTTTAAGTGTGTAACCACGTTACAGCGTTTAAGTGTGTAACCACGTTACATCGTTTAAGTGTTTTGCATTACCAGATAGTGTTATGTCAAATTATATATCGATAGGTAGCTAATCTATACAACAAGTATCGCTAAGTGGTTCGCGACCGAAGCTGACTGTTTATCAAGTGCCCGTCACCAGGTCCTCCAGACCATGGTAAGTGTTAGCCAAAATTTACACCCACTCAACCTCCAGTTGAGCTTAGCGTCGGGTGGGGTTTGTCAAACCCAGTAGTACTACCCAAAAGTGACTCGCTATTCCAAATATTAACCGGTCCGATGTGTGGGACTTCAAATGTTACGTATGCCGCTTAGCCTTTACAGTTGATATATAATTTATAACAAAATCTTTCATATGCGTTTATCTCAGAAAATATGTTTATCGGAGTATGTTATCTCCCCCAAGTGAAAAACGTTTGAAAACAGTTTAAGAGTGGGGTAAGTGAACTCACTGTTTGCGAAAAATATCCGATCTAGATCACCGAGTGATGCGCGTCGTAGAAAACTCTCTAGCGTTCTAAAATAACAAAGAGATTTTCTAAGTATCGGAATGTTTAACGAGTCTCTAGACTCGGCACATAATACCTATGCACGTAACATGTTTCGTGTTTCGTTTGTGAATCGTGTGTGACTTAAACAAGTAAAATTGTGATACGATACATGAGTGAGCAATTACTTTCGTGTCACGTATTAATAACATACTTATTAGCAATTATTCCCGTAGGGGCATTTTGGTCAACAAACAAAGACTAACTAACCATTATTCCCCATAAGGGCAATTTGGTCAATTCATGGCAATCAACTAGCAACTATTCCCCGCAAGGGTATTTTGGTCAAAATACAACAATTATATAAAAACTATCATATTTCATGCATTCCTATACAACTCAGCAGCTAGTTTCGTTATGACAGAATTTCTACTTGAAAGATTGCACTAGTTTACCGATTATAACGTCTCAATTAATTTACCAAAAATTACCACAGGAGCATACATATCTTAGGTTTCCAGAACATCTTTTATCTTATTTTTATTCCATATAGACTGTTCATAATGATCAAAACATTACAGCTAACTTATATCAGTCAGATTCATGCACATCAGAATGTTATTTGCAATTCCCGTTAAACGAAAAATCCAATAAATGCAAGACCACTTGGGTTTGGTTCCTAACTCAGTGAGTCAACCTCCAGAAGTGGAACCAACCCAATTGGTCTCGTAGTTCATGAGATATAACATTTACAACATAACCTAACAGCAGGTCTAACAGCTCAGCTTTGCATCACGTTTTTGTAAAATCATAAAAGTGTACTTCCACTTATCCAAAATTACGAATTTATACTTCATAGAAACTAGACTCAACCTAGTTTACTGCAGTACCCACAATCTCAATCAATTTTCACGTTTACACTTCGTTACAGTCAGTTAAACATCGTATATACGTTCTGTCCAGAATCTGTTCACATCAAAACTCATCATAATAACAATCTATGAACTATCATGCATCCATATAACCCTCTAGACACTATAACTACTATCCATGCATATCAATCACACCATACATACAAGATTAGGGTTTGTGTTTTAATTCAAATCAAGAACAACAATCAATCATGTATCAATATCAATCTAGTTATCAATCTATTATCCAACTAACAAGAATCATAACAATCACATACATACAAGATCGGCCGATTTAGGGTTTTCACACAACCCATCAAACATCAAAATTAAACAACAAAGAGGTAAGAGATGATCAAGTATACCTTCCTAGCACCTAGTTCTTGGATTAATCTCTTGATTTGATGTGTATATGTGTGTGATGGTGGACGGCAGCCGTGGGTCAAGAGAGGGAGAGAGAGCCGATCGGTGGTGTTGTAGGTTTAGAATAATAGGTTAGGGTTTGTTTATTAGTGATATATTTATAAACAAACAAGTTACACTCTAGTCCTTCTACTTTCAAGTGTTGTTTTTCTAGAACATTCTATCCTAACTTGCACATAATCATGACAATAATATAACACATAATCCTAACACATAGTTATCACATCATTAGTGTTTTAGTGTGCTTCGTTTATTCCTCAATCGTTTGCGTTTCGGTGCAAATCCCGAAAGACTACTACACATGTAGTAAGTGTTAAGCGTCATTTAAACCCTAGTTTAAATGTAATGAAGTATGAGTTATAGATTCAACAATCTTAAAGTTTGAATTAACGGAGTTGAGTTAACGAGGTTAACCTGAAATTGACGATTGTCACATCATTCCCATGTTAAAGAATTTTCGTCCCGAAAATTTGAGTCAAGTCGTGATGAGAGCCTGAAAAAGTAAGAAAGATTTTCAGTTTGTCATATCATCCCCTAGTAGAAAGAAATTTCGTCCCGAAATTTAGTTCATACCTCCGGTGATGTTTGACGGTTTGCCGGGTTTCGCGGTTTTCGGTGTTTGGTTAGCCCTTCAAAAAGGTGAGGATACTTTTTCATCATGTGATCCTCGCGTTCCCATGTGAACTCCGGTCCACGTCTCGAGTTCCAACGAACCTTAACAATTGGAATTTTGCTGTGTTTGAGCGTTTTGGTTTCCCAATCCAAAACCTCGACTGGTTCCTCAATGAACCGTAACTGTTCATCAACTTGTAGTTCCTCCAAAGGGACTACTTGGGTTTCATCAGATAGGCATTTCTTCAAATTTGATACGTGGAATACATCGTGTACGCCACTGAGTTCTGTTGGTAGGTCCAGTCGGTACGCCACCAGGACCAATGCGCTCAGTTATCCGGTACGGACCAACATATCGTGGGTTGAGTTTGTTTCGCTTACCAAAGCGAACCACACCTTTCCAGGGTGAGACTTTGAGTAACACTCGATCGTTTACTTGAAATTCGAGAGGTTTTCGGCGCTTGTCGGCGTAACTCTTTGGCGATCTCGTGCTGCTGCCATGCGATTTCGGATTTGAACAATCTTTTCCGAGGTTTCGAGTACCAGTTCCGGACCAGTGATTTGGCTATCACCCACCTCTGCCCAGCAGAGTGGTGATCGACACTTCCGTCCGTACAGCGCTTCAAACGGCGCTACCTTAATACTTGCGTGGTAGCTGTTATTATACGAAAACTCTACCAAGGGTAAGTGGGGTTCCCAACTTTTTCCGAAATCTAAGACGCATGCACGCAACATATCCTCCAGGGTCTGAATAGTCCGTTCACTTTGCCCATCCGTCTGAGGATGGTATGCGGTACTCATATCGAGACGTGTGCCCAGTGCGCTTTGCAGCGACTTCCAAAAGTGTGAGGTAAAACGAGAATCTCGATCGGAAATGATCGAGACAGGCACTCCGTGTCTCGACACTACTTCCTTCATGTAGACACGAGTCAGTCTTTCCATTTTGTCTGTTTCCTTAATCGCTAGGAAGTGCGCCGATTTAGTCAACCGGTCAACGATCACCCAGATGGTATCGCATCCCGTCGGTGTTTTAGGCAAACCCGTAATAAAGTCCATTGAGATGTGTTCCCATTTCCACATTGGGAGTTCCGGTTGTTGCAGTAGACCAGATGGTTTCTGGTATTCTATCTTGACTCTGGCACAAGTCAAGCATTTGCTCACGTAGGTGGCAATGTCGGCTTTCATGTTCGGCCACCAGTAAAGTTCCTTTAAATCATGATACATTTTATCTGAGCCAGGGTGGATAGAATATCGGGACTTGTGAGCTTCGTCCATCACTAGAGTTCTCAATTCTCCGTATCGTGGAACCCAAATCCGGTTCTCAAAATATCGGACCCCGTCCGATCTGGTTTCAAGTTGCTTGCTCATGCCCCGCATGAGTTCCGATGGAAGATTATCATCTTTCAACGCTTCCAGTTGCGCATCGCGAATCTGATCGGGTAAGCTGGCATGAATCGTAAGTTGCAATGCTCTCACCCGTCTGGGTTTATCTGTTTCTTTTCTGCTGAGGGCGTCGGCCACCACATTGGCCTTGCCAGGGTGGTACTTGATGGCACAATCGTAATCTTTAAGCAGCTCGACCCAACGACGCTGTCGCATGTTCAGCTCCTTCTGATCGTAGATATGTTGGAGACTCTTGTGGTCGGTGTAAATGGTAAACTTGGTACCGTACAAGTAATGCCTCCATATCTTAAGAGCAAACACTACAGCTCCGAGTTCCAAATCGTGGGTCGTGTAGTTCTTCTCGTGAACCCGTAGTTGTCTAGAGGCGTAGGCTATAACCTTCTCGAGTTGCATCAGCACACAACCGAGACCTTGTATAGATGCGTCACAGTGTACCTCAAAGTTTTCCGTTCCCTCGGGGAGAGCTAAAATAGGGGCGCTACAAAGCTTGGTTTTCAACAGTTGAAAAGCGGATTCTTGCGCGTCACCCCAGTTGTACTTAGTGCCCTTGTGAGTCAAAGCGGTGAGGGGTTGAGCAATCTTTGAAAATCCCTCGATGAAACGCCGATAGTAGCCGGCCAGTCCTAGGAATTGTCGCACCTCAGTCGGAGTCTTAGGTGCTTCCCAGTTTTTGATGGCCTCTACCTTACCGGGATCGACATGGATACCATTCTCGTTGATCACATGTCCTAAAAAGTGAACCTCGCGAAGCCAGAATTCACATTTCGAGAGTTTAGCATACAGTTGTTCATTCTTCAGTAGTTCCAGAATTATCCTTAAGTGCTCTTCGTGGTCAGTCTCGTTCTTGGAATAGACGAGAATATCATCGATGAAAACAATCACGAACTTGTCGAGGTACGCCTTGCATACTCGATTCATGAGATCCATAAATACGGCTGGTGCGTTGGTTAGGCCAAAAGGCATAACCGAAAACTCGTAGTGACCATACCGTGTTCTGAAAGCCGTTTTTTGAAATATCTTCTTCGCGCACTCTCAGCTGGTGATAACCGGATCGTAGATCGATCTTCGAGTAGTAACTCGATCCCTGAAGCTGGTCAAACAAATCATCAATTCGGGGTAAAGGATAACGGTTCTTGACCGTCATCTTGTTCAACTCCCGGTAGTCGATGCACATTCGGAAAGTCCCGTCTTTCTTTCGGACAAACAAGACAGGGGCTCCCCATGGCGATGAGCTAGGTCGGATAAAACCTTTATCCAACAAATCTTGCAACTGGGTGGACAACTCCTGAAGTTCCGCCGGTGCGAGCCGATACGGGGCTCGTGCTATGGGTGCTGCACCGGGTGTCAACTCGATCTGAAATTCGACTTGACGAATAGGAGGGAGTCCAGGTAAATCCTCCGGGAAAACTTCCGGGAAGTCTCGCACAACCGGTATGTCTTCAATTCGTTTCTCCTCCGCGGGTTTCTCAACAATCTGCGCCAAAATTGCCGGATGACCCTTTCGTAAATACTTCTGCGCCTTCATAAGGGTAATGACGCTGGTGGTCATGCCGCTTCTCTCGCCTCGGACCGAAATGATCTCGCCAGAAGGGGTGGTAATATGGACTATCTTATCATGGCATATAATCTCCGCTCGGTTCTCGGATAACCAGTCCATGCCGACAACGACATCGAAACTACTAAGCGTAAAAGGAATAAGGTCGATGTCAAAGACATGACCTGACAGTTTCAACTTACATCCCGCAAGTATATGAGTTGTTATTACAGTTTTGCCGTTAGCTAATTCAACAGGAAACTTAGCGTCTAACGGGGTTGGAGTAAGGTTTAAAAGTTGGCTAAAGGCCTTTGACACAAAACTCCTATCAGCTCCAGTGTCAAACAAAACAGAAGCAAAACAATCGTTTACAGGGAACTTACCAGACACCACATGCGGATCTCTGCGGGCTTGACCTGATCCAATCACAAACGCTCTTCCTTTGCCATTTCCTCCACCATTACTGCCACTTCCATTGCCCCCATTGTTGTCATTATGTTTCAGCTTGGGGCAATCCTTCCGGAAATGACCTTCCTGTCCACATTCAAAACATCCCTTAGTCGTCATCGGTGGCTTAGGAGCACCCTTCGCCGCAAGGTCTCCTCTACATTCCTTCGCTTGATGACCTATCTTTCCGCATCTTTGACACTTGACACGGTCACATTGACCAACATGATGAAAGTTGCACCTGTTGCACTTTGGATATTTCCCAACATATCCGCTCGAAACCTGCCCGCTACCGTTGTTGTTGTTGTTGTGATTCTGAGTGTTGAAACTCCGAGTAAATTCGGGCTTACGGTAGTGGTGTTGCGGTGGGAGGTTTGAGGATGAAGATCTGGTGTTGTCAAACTTTCTCTTCCCGCTGTTCGGGTTGCTGTTGTTGTTACTGTTGCTGACGTGGTCATTACTCGGGTTGTCACGGGCTTTAACAGTCGAACCCCTCGGTGGTAACGCACCCTGGGTCACAGCCTGATCCGTCAGTTTGTGAGCCAAACGGATCGCTTGTTGGATCGTGGCTGGTCTGGTCTGAAGACGTCACCATACCCTGAATCTGTGGTGCTAACCCATCAATGTACATCTCTATTCTCTTGCTCGGCGGATCCACCATCCGCGGACACATCACTGCCAACTCATGCGAACGAGTAGTGTAGCTTTCAATCTCTGAACCCACCATTTTCAACGACCAAAACTCCGACTCTAACTTCGAAATTTCTTCCCTCGGACAGTACTCCTCTCGCATCATGTTTTTGAACTCCTCCCAGTTCATCGCGATAGCCAGTTCCAATCCAAGGATCTGGACGTTCGAATTCCACCAAGTGAGGGCGGAATCCTCAAGTGTCCCAGCAGCGAATTTGACCCTACTGGCAGGGGGACAATTACACATCTCAAAGGCCGACTCGGCCTTCTCAGCCCAACGCAGGAAGCCTATAGCTCCCTCAGTGCCCTTAAACGTACTGGGCTTGCAGTCTAAGTAGTTCTTGAAGGTACATGCTCCATTCGGACCTCCTGTTTGATTTTGAACGTGTGCAGCTAAAGCGGCAGCAACATGGTCATTCAGCAGGGTTTGGAGTTCAGCTGCAGTCATGCTGATGTTACCCTCGTCCTCGTCCAGCGTTTCTTCCGGCCATTTCCTAGAATCATAGTATAAAACGTGAATTTTTCTTTCATATACAACACACCATACATGTAATAAAAGATAGGTAAGAAAAAAAAAACAACATCACATCACAACCACTTATTAGTCTAATTAAAAATTCATGATTAAAACCATTGTATTCGCTACAAAGTATTTCCAATCAATCCTTAAAATTATAGAAAAATAATAGTTCGGATGGAGACAACCCCCTCCATCTAAGTGTCATCCTCACTAGATGTCGTCATCTGAGGACACCTCTGAATGTGCCTCCTCCTCAGCTGGTTCCTCCTCCGGTTCTTCTTCAGGTTCCTCCTCGGGCTCCTCTTCGGGATCTTCCTCGGGATCCTCCTCAGGCTCCTCTTCGGGATCTTCTTCAGGTTCTACATCAGGCTCTGCCTCGGGCTCTGCCTCAGGTTCTGCTACGTTCTGGGCAAGTTGCATTTGTAGGATATCGCAACGTTCTAAGGCTATTTCGGTTCGGGTCCTTGCTTCTTGGAGTTGCTCTTGCAAATCTATCATCTCGGCTTGCATCTTCATCATAACCTTGGTTTGTTGCTCACTAGTCTCTTGCATTTCTTTCATTGCCGCTGCCATGCGGGCAATCTCCTCCTGAGTCTCGGTTCCATCTTTAAACAGTCTG